>NC_058044.1:11043998-11351998 GCF_020085105.1 Siniperca chuatsi | reverse complement strand
ACACATTGCCTCTTTGTTTTGTTTTTTCTCCTTTGTGTTTTTGCTCAGTAAAACTCCCAGAAAAGCAGTTTTATTCCATGAATATCAAGCCTCTACTGGAAGATTCAATAAATTTGTTTCATTACTTGCAGAATCTCTGTCTCTTTTATGAACAATGTGTCAGGGCGTGTGTTTGTGTGTTTTTGTGTGCCTGTCTGTTCAATTATAGGCCACCCATGCTAAGAAAATATGCATCATGGTATTGTCAGGGACTTTCAAAAACATCAACCACTCTGTGTGTGGTGTGTGTGTGTGGATGTAGACCTTCAGTTAGGGAGGCACAGCAATTACAAGTGCATCTGAAACCCAACTGCACTAATGTTAAGCATAATTGCATTTTCCAGTAAATTGCAGGAAAATACATGAAATTGTGTTCTCCTTTGTTTTATGGGACACATTGTGACAGTACTGGAACAGTTAACAACAGTCTTCCAGGAAGCGCCCCTGGAAATCACTGACTTAAACGTGTGTGTGTGTGTTTGTTCGTGCAGGAGGTTCATGTGACTGTACATGACGTGGGTGGTATGGTTGCACAGTCGTTAGTACTGTTGCCTCCCAAGAGTTTGCACGTTTCTCCCAAATTCCACAGACAAGCACGTCAGGTGGACTAGAGACTCTGAATGTCTATGACTGAAAGTGTTCGTGTGAGTGTTTGTCTACTCTGTTACAGCCCCGTGATGTACTGTTAATCCATCCTTCTTTTATTCCAAACGGAGTGAAAACAAAATGTAATCAGGGCTTTGAAACACTAATAAAGTATGCACTAAATTAAAGAGTTCTAACAAACATAATTTTTTTATAAAATGTATTTTTATTGATGCAGATTTTGTGCATTTTCCATCATTATTGCTGTAGGGGTTTTTTTAGTATTGCAAGTCTAATTCTAACTCAAATTTCCATTATTTTACTAAATGATAGCCCATTCATTTCTTATTATTTTAATGTCTGCAATGTACTTTGTGAGTCCAAGAGCCCATCATATAAAAGTTCTTCATAATTATACCTGTTTGAGTAGCTTTGTCCAGGACAGGCCTTTCTTAATAACAGTTTTGAATGGTTAGGTGCTTTTGTTGACTAATTAAACTATGAGAATTAACAAGTTTTGGTGAGATAAATTCAAGCTGTAAGTAGTTAAAAAGTTCTATAATGTTACAGGAAATTATCCAAGCTGGTGCCAGACCCCAGGGGCCCCAAAACCCCAAAACCCCAGGTGCAATTTGTGTGCAATATAAATAAATGAATTACTAGCTTCAGAAATTACATAAATTTGTTTTACAGTACTCTGCTGCCATCTGCTGGTTAAAGTTATTTAGTGTCATTAGATTTTCAATTTGACTAAATACTTTTCGTAAATGATTCATAACGTTTAATTTTTTTTTTTACAAAGGCTGTGTCAAATACGTTGTAGTATATATCTTTATTTATAGAGTTTAGAGATATTTTTTTGTATAAATTAATCGACGGAACTGTTTGTCGGGGGCGGTGCCGTACGTCAACGGAAACAGGAAGAGGATGAATGAAACAACCGTCGAAATGTTGTAACCTGTAACACCTCCATGAAGCTGGTACGAGGTCAGCGTGAACTCTCATTTCAGACTTAATGGACAAATTGTATAAAGTGTTTGTTGGCTATATTTTTAACAACTGTATTTACACTCACAGGTCGGGCAAACGTCGCGTTGACGTAACGTTAGCCTAACGTACAATGGAAGATAACCGTGAACAGTTTTGTAACTTTGGTGTCTGGAAGTTAACGTTATTTAGCCATGTTACAGCTAACAATACATGTTTTAGCATGACATACCGCAAAATTCATGGGTCCGAAGAGGACACAATATGCGGTCTTCTAGGGTTTATTTGTCATCTATGTCCTAACATAAAATCACCAGCGACTCATTGTTTTTCATCCTGTTTCTCCTCCTAGATGCCCCACATTTACCATAAAATGCGACGGTTTGACTTCTCCCTCCTCCGCCACACCTCTTCCCTTCCCTCCTCATTCAGTGTCCCCACAGTCACCAGGACATGCTGCCTCCACCAAAGGGTCTTCACTGGTGCCCACACCTGTTATAAGAGCCCCATCCCGGGTCACAGCTGCCAGCACAGGAGGGGTGTGAGCACAGCCCTCAGGCAGCACATACAGGACCTGAGTGGGCCTGAGCAGAGACTGTTGAATAAACTGTACGAAGGGCTGATCGGAGGACAGCGGGCGTCCCTGGCTGAGTCCATCACTTTGGTGGAGACCCAGCATGCCAGGAAAAAAGAGCTGGCCCAGGTGCTGCTGCAGAGGGTGCTGGCCTACAGGAGGGAGCAGGAGAGTCGTAATGGAGGGAAGCCGATGGCCTTCAGAGTAGGTGTGTGGTCTGAGTAGTCAGCTGGACATGTGTGAAGACAACACCATGGCATCTCTGTTTTATTATGTGCAAACTGCAATTGTTCTTTTTGTGTAGGGGATGTAGGCATACCCTCTGTGCACTATACTGTACACTCCCTGGCCACTTTATTAGGTACACCATATACAATTTAATGCAATTCAATACAACAGATCTGCCACAAAATCTACATTTAGGAAGATTATAATATTCAGTTTTTGTTGACACTGTCAGAGAGGTCTTACACTCCTGGATGATTTAAGGATACTATAGATTTATTGTATGCCATAAGTTAAATTATTTCAACTTTGTTTCTGAAGCAAATTCAAAATGCTTTGTCATAGCGATTGTGAACAAAACACTGAGTCATAGTTTCTGGATTCATTAAAAATTGACCTAAAATCCAAAAGTGAACTGATTTTAAGTGTGCGCACGCAACATAATTGTAAACTTGGTGGTTGGATGTTCCATACTGAAATGCACCTTGGCAGTTGTAGTTGACTTCCCTTATTTTTTATGTACACAGGCTTGTACCTTTGACTTTTTACCAAAGAACCACATATTTTCTTCTGACGCTGTTTCAAAATTTATATATGCAGTCAGTGAGAGCAGTGCTCCACACATGAATTTCACACGCTGATGCTCTCTACACTTAGTCATGCCAATGATCGGTAACAGGGATTTTTTTTTTTTTTTTAAGAGAGCTGCTACATCGGTTTAGTCACCAGTGTTAGTTTCACACCTGTAGGGTTGAGATGTAAAGTTATAAGAAGTCAAAGAAATCAGTTCTTGGTGCCATTTTGTTGCTGATTTAATCGCTTTGTTGATTTCTCAGGTCTGTCCGGTCCTCCAGGAGCCGGGAAGTCGTCCTTCATCGAGGTGGTGGGGAAGATGTTGACAGGACGTGGACACAAAGTTTCAGTGCTGGCTGTTGACCCATCGTCCTGCACTACAGGAGGTAGCATCTGAGACACAGATCATCTTTATATGATACTGATAAAGAGTTGATATTGGGTGCTTTACAAGACACAATACATTTATGTGGGACATTGTAATGTGATGTGTAAAGATTTTTTTTTTTTACTATGTTTGTGTATATTTTGATGTATTAATTAGGCTACAATTATATATTTGTAGAATCAACAGCAGCACTGTTACACTAATGAATGTTGTTAAATTCACAAACTGAATGATCTCTCTTGTTGCAGGGTCTCTGATGGGTGATAAGACTCGTATGACTGAGCTCTCGAGGGACATGGATGCTTTTATCAGACCATCTCCGGCCTCAGGAACACTTGGTGGAGTCACCAGAACAACTAATGAGGCCATTGTTCTCTGTGAGGGCGCGGGATATGACATTGTCCTTGTAGAGACTGTAGGTAAGACACTGTGATTTCCAGGTGGAACTGGTGGATTTTTCCTGTTGTAATCTACACCTTTTTAAATACAAACATTTTTGGTATATTTTCTTCCTTTTAATTTTTTTCTCCGTTACTCGTCCATCATATTAAAGTCATTTCAGTTACTTTAAAAAGCTGAAAAGTGGCAGTACAGTGTTTGATGTTCATTAGTAGGGCTGCGTATTGATACAAAATGTTTCGATATCAGTGTCAGAATGACACAATCCCTTTTCTTGTGTTTAACAAAATAAGCCAAACCTCACAAATTCATCAATGTTCAGTGCTGTAATAACACTACCTTACAAGAACTTTGCCAAATTAAATACTATATAACATTATCAAAATTTGTGTTTTTGATTAAAGAATAAGAATTAAAAATAACAATCTCAGGAAGTATTCGTTGCAACTCGTAGTGCTACAGCAACCATTCGGTCAAGTGTTGAGGTTTGATACCCAGCCCTATTCATCAGACACCTTCTTTGCATCTCAGAGGCTAGAATTTATTCAGTGTGATGAATCTGAAGTTTGTGGAAGCTCATGATTATTGAAAAGAACTTATCAACAAGTCCTGACCAAGATTTTTCTTTTTTTTTTACTTTGTTTTTTTCTTTTAACAGGAATTACTTTTTATTTCTCCTGCTCATGCATGGCACTGTAAAATCAAATGAACTTGCAATGTAACTGCAGGATACACCATTCAAATTGGTGGCTCTTTATTGTGGGTTTAGCTTTAGATTTTCAGTTGGTCATTGATTTACGTTGGTCTGATTAGCTCAGAGAGTCAGCATCATATTTTGTCATATTGTTGGTCAATTGTGACCCTCAAATCTGTCTTTTTGTTGCCAGGTGTGGGCCAGTCAGAGTTTGCAGTGGCGGACATGGTTGACATGTTTGTGCTTCTGATTCCACCAGCAGGGGGCGACGAACTTCAGGTCAGTGAAGGCATCAACAAGCCCATCAGTGTCAGATGTTGTATCAACTGCTTAGGACTGGAAGAGAGAGAATATTAGATGTGCAACGTTAAATAATGCTCAGATCTAATGTGGCAGGTTATACAGTTGGTTCTGATACTGGTATTAAAGCAGTTTACTGAATATTAGTATTTATTGCTGTTGCCTTTAGAGTGTCCAGTAATTATGTCCTGGCGTGTGTTTTATGAATTCAGTAACCTGGGAGCAATACATTATACAAACTTCAGATAAGTTTTATTACTTTTGCACATACAAATTTTGAGTTAAAAGTTTTAGTTAGAAGTTTTTATGAAGTCAAAACACATTTTGATTTTAGCCTCATTATTCTTACACCACAGATAACGTGATGGAGGAAATAGATGATCTAATCTACATTTTGAATCACCTTCCTGCATAAATGCATTTACAAATGTACATTATAAAGGATAAACTGACTTTTGTGTCCACAATTTATGTAAACAAAAGTATGTTGACAAAAACTATATGTTAATCAATTTATTAATTAGCTAAATTAATGACTTAATTAGTGTAACTCATTAGGATTAATGTTATGGTGATTATGGGATATTAAGCAGCTCAAGTGGCATTTGTTTTAATTATTCTAATTATATCTTAAATTAAACACATTGCCATAGAAACATAAAGATTAATCAAACTAACATAAACAGTAAACGTATGTTATTCAAACTGTAGCACAGTATTCCCAACAGCACAGACAATTTAACTTGTTTAAACTATATTTTGCAGGCGTGCCACAAAACTATGTGACATATAGACCTTCAATTGCATTGAGGTATATGAAATATTATATTACTCAAATCGAGCGAAATAACATCTTAATTGGATAAAGGCCAAACAACATTGACAGTTGCAGTCATTCTGTTCATCTACACCAGCCTCAAGTCACCAGCTGTATACAAAGACCTGAAGTGAAACTACATATCAACAGGTGAAAGGCACTTTTTAGAGTAACTGTTACAAATAAGCTCTCCGCTTTCCTTGTCTTGGATCAGTCAGAAGCTGACATCAGTGAGGGATCGATAGACAGCAATATCAGATTAATAACAGATCGTATTGGTTTCTTCAAGTAAACTGGCAACCAACCACAGCTCTATCCATCCATCACTCTGTACACAGATCCCTCAGCAGATTAGGTGTCTAGACATCAGATTTATTTACAGTGTTTTGAGAAGTTAATGACCCCCCCTCTTTAATGCCAAAATCTCTGTCCAGGGTATCAAGAGAGGCATCATTGAGAGGGCCGACTTGGTGGTGGTGACCAAGTCGGATGGAGACCTGGTCGTGCCAGCTAGGAGGATCCAGACTGAATACACCAGTGCACTCAAGCTGCTCAGGAGACAGTCCAAGTCCTGGAACCCTAAGGTGTGTGTGTGTGTGTGTGTGTGTGTGTGTGTGTGTGTGTAGGCAGTGTAGTGAGGGAGGAAGCCAACAACAGCATGATTAGGCATTTAAAAAAATAAAAAAAGGTTAATTGACAAGTGTTCAACATTTGACCCACTGGGCAGCCGCAGCACAAGTGTCACTGCTCTGTGGACCCAACAAGCCATCCCACTGAGAGGTCAGCTGACCCAGGAGGAGGGAGGGAGGGAGGGAGGGAGGATGATGATGATGATGATGATGATGATGATGTCATAGCATAATGACTTCAGTACTGCAGTGTCTCAGCCCTCCCCGCATGTCCCAGCTCACCCGCCTGCATTCCTGGCCTTGTCCCTTTGTTTTTCCCAGCCCAGTGCAGCATCTGCCCACTGGGCAAGCTGCCAGGAAACACTCCCACCCCCACCCCTCACTCCTGCTGCTCTTAATACTCTGCTGCTGTGTCATGCATTTCGCTGTGTCATGCATTTCGCTCAACATAAAAGCTGATAGGCTTCATTGTCTCCTCTCTGTATTTATCCTTACCTATGCTGTCTTGCCCTCTTTTGTGTCTATCTGTTTGGCCTACACTGCCATGATCTATGATTTTAGTTTCTCACTGTCTGTCATCTTCATCAGTCTGCCTTCTATTGTCTACCTCGCTCAGCGTGAATACATGAATGACATAAATGCTACTTTGATTTCTAAGTTCTTGATAATATGTGAAAAATCTTGAGACCTAATGATAAAGTACTTTCACTAACAATTAGGGCTGCAACTAACAAATATTTTCTCAGTCGATTAATTCTTTTTAGATTTGGACTTTTTGCTAAAAAAGATTATAAGATAAGATTGATTATAAAAATTGTTGCCAATTAATTTTCTGTCAATTGACTGATGGTTTCAGCTAACAATATGAATTCTCAACAAATTGAAAGTGTCAATTGCTGATCTATCTACAAGTTAACCTTGAGTATGAGTAGTAGCCTCTGTTAATGTCCTGGTCTTAAAGGAGCACTCCATCAATTTTACATGTTAAACTCAATTTACTAGTCACGGAATACAGCTTAGCCTGTGGAAACGGTTGAATAATGCCTTCTCTAACACTGGAGGAACTTTGTCAAGTCTGAGGAAATGATTCAACTGAAATCTCATCTCAAGATCTATTTATTCTCAAAGGCATTCATTTCTATGCCACAATTTATTCTTATTCTTTAACAATTTATTGTCTTTAAGTATTCATTCAAATCCTTGTTTTATCGTTTTTTTGTAACCTCGAAGCACTTTGTAACCATGGTTTGGAAAAGTGCCATATAAATAAACTTTTACTTAGTTGCTCTACTTACGTCTAATCTCAATATGAGCTTGTAAACAACATTACAAACAGAGTCCCTGCGTGGAGTTAGAAAGATGTTTGAAAGGCGTTTACAAGGCAGGGAGGATCTTACAAAAATGCTATTGAGTTGGATTATGGGAAGTGTAGGATCTGGTGTTTTTGGAGCTTGACCTGTCTCTTGCAAGTCTCTCTGACAATTTTCATAAAAGGCAAATTCATCAGGAGAAAGTAGTTCCACTGAAAACTATTCACAGTGAGGTCTATGTTATCCAGAGAAACAGGGACATTTTTCATTGCTGTGAAAAATGGGGTGAATGTGATGAGTAGTGTGAAGCACTTTGAGTGGTCAGAAGACTGAAAAGGCGCTATACAAATACAGTCCATTTACTATTTACCATAACTCCATTGTTCTGGTGTGGAGGCGGAAATCTCAAAGACAGATACAGTACTTTAAAACAAATAAAACCAAAACTATCTGCATGGCTAGGCACCAGTAAGGCAGTATGTTTATTTATTAATTTTATTTTTTGAACTAGCCCTTTTAAAGAAGATAATTAGCAAACGTGCAGTACGTTTAGTCTCACAAATGTTGATTTCCTGCTTTTGCATCAGACTCAGATCAAATCCTTGTAAAATGATTAACTTAATGATGTAATTAGAGTATTCATAATTGGCTGTTGATCACAGGCTTCCAATATTTATCAGGCTGTCACATTTAACTTTTTGATTGCCAGTTGATGTCAAATTATCTCCAAATGATACATGTAATTTCATTACACTTTAGCAGTGTTGAGTATCTGTTGGGTTTATTTGATATCAACACTGAGGTCTCTTTTCTCTCCTCCTCCTCCAAACTCCCATTTCTCATTTTTATTCACAAGTGTGTAATGAAGTGATTTAAAAAAAAAAACAGAAGTTAACCTTTTTATATAAGCAGTTTCATGGGTCCTAAATGCACATCTGAATGAATGCCCTGATTTTTTTTGTATTCCTAAATCTGAGGCACTTTCACTTCTATGTCTACTTTGAATTTGAATGTTACCCTGAATTTCATCAGGTGCACTTGAATCTGTAGCAAGCTCTGACAAGAGACATGCAGTCACTAGTGCTAAAAACATAAGTGACATTTATCCCCAGATTGCTTGCGTGAACAAGGTGTTATGGGGAGACAAAAACTCAACTACACTGTTTCTAAAGTGACATGACAGCTTCTTACAGGGTGGAAGATGCTCAAAATGCTCTTTGATTATTAAAAACGAAGCTTAATGTACCTTTAAATTATGTCTTTGGCAAAAGACACCTACACTGTTTTGTTTTACAATGTAGAAGGAACAGTATTTCTTTCAGTAGTTGTTTTTCGCATTTCTGTTTTACATGCTGCATATTGCTGAACCTAAGGCACAATGCACATTAATCAACACCTACATTGATTTTGTTTGTTTTTTTAATGTAAATGTGTCGGGGTTAGCTTAACAGCCAATTTGCACCCGTAGGCCCAAAATAAGTAAAACCCAATGAAAACCACTATACAAAGTGTCACAATAAATATATGAGGGGAAAAAACTGGCATCTTAAACAAGCTATACCATCAAACGAGAATAAAAACGCTTATTGACAATTTAGAGTTAATCTACAAAAATGTCAGATCATTCACAAGTACATATCTAATAGATATCTCTTTTTTTTTTTTTTTTTTTTTTTTTTTTTCAAGAGATGCAACAGTTGTGAAATTCTGGGCCGATACCGATGTTTAAAATAACAGTTTGGCCGATACTGATGTTTTTTGTTGTTGTTTTATTTAGTTTTTGTTATTTATTGCCTCTTTTGTGCCAGGGAAACAGCAAAATCTTCATTATAAAAAAATAACTGAACTGTTTTAAAGTCATTCAGCCCTTCATTACATTCTTTGAATGAGCATCAATTCAATCATACAAATATATGAAACAACCTTTAATATAACCTTCTTTCACATGAAAAAGATTATTTTTTTGAAAAATTACTGTTTCAACTTTTTAGCCTGCTATACAACAAATACAAATAACCAACACAAAATTTAGCCAGCACAAGATTGATGCGACACAACAGATAAACATCGGCCACTACCATTGGTGAATGTCATCCTATATGCCGGTAGGCCGATAGCAGTCAACAAGGCGAATATTGACCAATACCAATGTTTGGCCTATATATTGGTGCATCCCAGTTTTTGGGTATTTGTGCCTTTACTGGGCAGCTTACTGTACAGAGACAGACAGGAAACAAGGGGATAATGAGGAGGGTATGACTTCAACAAGGGTCCTCAGCTGTAATCAAACTGGGGACTTGTTGTTATATGTTGTGTGTCTCAGCCATTTGGCTATCAGGACAAAAAAACATATTTTAAGTTTGATTTTCTTTTTTAAAATGCTGTATGCAGTGGATTTCATAGGTAGGGTGTTCCAGAGGTAGAGCATCTGAGTGGGACAATATAGTTGCCTCTGGCAACTACCTTGTTTTCCTGGAGGTACTCTCCATGAGTTTGACAAAGTGGCTTAAAGGTGGACGTGCTGTTCCATATAAAATCTTAAATATGAGACACAAGTCCATTTAACATTTAAAACTTTCCATACTGTAATTAAGTATGGAAGGCAGTTTTCTGTGCCTTTGGTGACATCCTCAGGTTGAACAGTCGAATTGTCCAGACTACCACCTGACTGTTGAAAGAGAGACGCTTTAAATTCACACATGCATCCCGCACCCCTCCCCCCTAACTCCCTCCTCAGGTGGTGCGTGCGTCCTCACACACCGGTGAGGGCATCCCAGAGGTCTGGGCCAGGATGGAGTCGTACCGGGATGCCATGTTAGCGAGCGGTGAGTTGCAGGGCCGGCGGAGGGCCCAGCAGAAGGTTTGGATGTGGAGTTTGATCCAGGAGAACGTCCTCTGCTATTTCCAGAATCACCCCAGTGTCAGAGAGGCTCTACCCCACCTAGAGGAGAGGGTCACCAAAGGAGCCATCTCCCCAGGCCTGGCTGCTGACCTGCTTCTCAAAGCCTTCTCATCATCATTGTAATCAGTGGGACTGCACTTTGGGAGAAGGATGAATGCGTCATGGCTGATCAGGGCCACTCAGTGCCAAGGAAAGTCAGGACAGAGTGAGAATATGTGACCTTGACTCTGTGGTTTGCACAAAAAGAAGCAGCCTTGCTCCTTTTACACTTCATTTGAAATTTAAAACACCTAAGATAGAAGTCACCCCTCCATAGAAACTTCAGTTTCTGCATGCTTTAATCCAAATCAGGAGAGGGCTGAGAGTGCTGACAGTTGCCACTTCTCGCCTACAGCTTCAAGACACATCCACATTTGGACAGTGGATGGCAAAATGAAAATTTCAATTGTGTTTAACAGTGCTGTGAGATATGAAACAGGCCAACAGCCTGGTTTTCTAAAGCGGATACTGGGATTGTCTTCTTGGACAAGAACACTACAGACCCTTGTAAACCATTTTTATGAGTAGTACAAAACATACAGAGGATTGTAAAGGCCATGTTGTTATGTTTGGAGAGTAGTTTGCACAATACCCATCACTTTTACGAACAGGGTCCTTAAATGGTGAAGCTGTGACTTGTTCATGCCATAAATATCAACATGACTAATACTGTGGAAGTATAATCTGTGATAAGCTGTTTTTCTTGCCCACCCTCCTCATACAGTGATAAATAATACACACTATTTGTAACCCCAAAAGAAAAGTGTTAATAACAGGATCAGGCTTAGAGAAATGGGATTTGTTATGGTCACTTGATTCTCTTGTTGAACGGCCATGAACATTGCTCTAATAACAAACTTATAAAAGCAACTGGACTGGACAAAATGTGTTTTATTCACTATTTTTGTTTCTTGAATTTATATTAAAAGAATGCTGTGAATCGTAAATGGATAAGTGAATAACATTAAATCTGTCAGTACAGTTGGCCGAGCCATTCTCTCTCCTTGTGTTTGCTCATGATATGAAAAAAGGGGGAGTGATTAATGTTACCTCTACGAAAATTAGTCCTGAAATGTAATGAAATTTTGTTCCTGCACTCTGGAGCCAGAAATGTCAGTGCTAGGTATCCCCCAAATGAGTCGGCTGCACAGTTGTTTCTAATTCAGGCATAACACACTTTAATATTTTCAGAATTACTTTCATAATGCACTGCACTCCTGGGCACCGCCAGAGAACTAAAGACAAAGAGAAGTCACACACTCATAACTCCGGTGCAGCTACTTTATTAATTTAAACAGACGTGCTGCTTTATTCAGGGTAAAGCAGTAGACTCCAGTGTCAGTGACTTATGCTTGTATAATCTATACAACGGGTATTTCCCAATCACATCACAGGCATTATGATAATCTCCTGCCTAAAATATCGTTGCAAACTAAGGCTGCAACCAACTGTTATTTTTACAATCTATTAATCTTTTTTTAATGAAATCTATTAATCATTTAGTCTGTAAAATGCCAAAAAAAATTGTGATATACCCCTCACATCTAACATCCAACAAGTGGACATCTGAAAATGGATGTCCAATAACCCACAAATATTCCATTTATGATGATATAAAACTGAGTAAATCCTCACATATGAGAAGCTAAGTTTTTTCAGGAGTTCTGTGTGACTTCTCCATGTTTTATGATGTTCTTCCATTAAGCCTGCACCTTAAACAATATACAGGGGATGGACAAAATAACATGAAGTATAATATAATGCAAGCAAGTACAGTAGCCACAAAATACTACCTTTTGTGAAGCACAATCAATTTCAAAGGAAAACGTGTTGATTCAACTCTATGGTAATTTTATGATGCAATCTTTTGGTGTTGTATTGGACTGCATAATAATAATAATGATAATGATAATACATTTATACAGTGATCCCACTTTTCTTAATCTAGTTAAAAGTCCAGTGTGTAGGATTTTGTGGCATCTCGCGGTGAAATTGCAGTTTGCAACCACTTTAATACCGCTCGCTTTAGGTTCAGGAAACCTAAAGTAATTCAAGTCGGTTAAAAGCCAGTTTAAAATGGCATTTAGGTGGTTTTAGCCAACACTTCAAAGAAAATACAGATGTAGCAGTGAAGATTGTGAATGATGGTTCACACGATGGTGTTGAAGAACTGTGGGTAGAGCTCTTTCTGTTGGCCTAATCGTGCACCCTTGTAGATACAGTTTAGCTTCATATGCTTAATATGTCAGAAATATAAACCTACTGGTGCTTCACTCATACAGAGCTTTCTTTATCTGAAGAGCTCAGTACTTGGAAAAGAATTGTAAAGATTTTAGGGCTGAGGAAGGAGATATTTTTTTCTGAAAAGCGTTAGGTGCAATAAAATTCAGCGAAGCAGTCAAGTTGCCATCCTGAATGTTTTGTACTTTTCAATACAATGCTGCAAATATAACTTGGCCAATCCATTTAATGCGTCATAAGAGAATCTTCAACTTTATTCTAAAAGTAACTGGAAGTCAAAGGAGTCGTAAAAAATTGGTATCATTTCTTCTCTTTTCTTAGTTTCTGAGTTTCTACTTTCTTCAGCCACTAGAGGTCTCCCAAATTCCACTCAGCTCTGGATTCATTATCCTAATGACTGGGCCCTCAGTGCCAACCACCCTCCCCTTCATAACGCCCCCGCCTCCTGCCCTCCATCCATTCTTCATTGAGGTTGCCTAGGGTGCCAGGTCACTCTGAGGTGAGGACATCAGCAGCTGCCACTCTCCTGGAGCACAGGCTGTACTGTAGTCCTCACCCTCAGTGCCAAACCCTCCTCGGCTATTCTCAATCCTCGCTGAAAAAACAGAAAGGAGCAGTGTTAAGAACAGTACAGAACAGGAGGGTTGAGTGTGTGACTGTACAGCTTTCAACCTCAGCCCTCTCTTTAAAAATAGCCTATATTTCAAGGGGGAAAAATGAGGTGATTTCAATACTAATCCGTGCTTGTCCTTGCTGGTCTGCTTTGGAAATACTGAGCCTGAGCCCCCCAACCGCTGGGCGTGCTCCCAGGTCGCTGCTCGTTTGCTCCCGCCTGCGTACAAGAGGAAGAATGCCCCTTGAATGCAGATGGATTCATTAGGTCTGAGTAACACCCTTCTCTTCCATCATGCTGACACAAACACATACACACTGTAACTGCTCTGGCTTTGCAAAAGGGAACAGTGAGTTCTGCAGCTCTGGACACACTCCACACACACGCATATACGTACACACACTGTTGTCTCCAGTGTAAACAACACCATGCGGTTTCACTAAGGAAGATTAACTCAAATGCTGCCGGATCGTGTTCGGCCATTTTAGCCTAAACACAGGGACCATCCACATGTGTTTAGCATTTCGCTGGATCTCTTGAATGTAAGCAGAAGACAGAGACTGTCTCTTTGATGAGGTTTTTTCATGTTTAATGGAGGGGCTTACATTGACAGCCTTTCTTTGTGTCAGCAGTCTGAAGTCAGAATGCTTTCCTGGCTTAAGACAAAACAAAACTGTGCCCTCATACTGTTGTAATTGCAGTCCAAAAACCCAGCTTTTCCCCCTTCGAAACCTCAAAGTCTGGAATGAGCGCTGAACAATGGGGCTGCTACAAATGTCAGCAAACAAAGTAAGCATATCGTAGCACCGACAGACATCTTTCTTCTTGTTGGTTGTGTCACCGTTATAGTTTGGTTGTTTTCTGGTCAGATCAGAGCGTGAAGGAAGCCTAACACTGAGGGAAATGTCAAACTGGCCCTCCTACCAGGCTGATTTGGGAGCTGTTTGTGTGTGTAGTGTGACAACCAGTCACAGGCTGCTGATCCACAAAGCCTCACCCCGTCCCTGCTATGTTTGCTCTGTTCCTCACACACAAGCACATACCACCACACTCACCCACCCTCCCCTCTTTTTTCACACACATGAACACCCGTCCTACACATCTTGTACATACATACAAGCCATCCATCCCCTGTCACGCACGCACGCACTCACACACATGCACCCACACACGCTTGCCTGCCTTGCCCGCCTGCTCTGACTCGGCTGGCTGCACTGCTGTCTCTCTGTAGTGACAGATGAGTGTGTGAGAAGCATTTCCTCCAGGCTCGCGGCTCACTTTCCAGACGGCTGCAAAACGATACAAGGAGCCACACACTAATGGGGTTGGAGAGCTGCAGCGTAGCCCTGTGTGTGTATATGTGCGTGCTTGTAGATGTAACACCCCACTCATTATGCTGCTCTGATGGGTCACTGTACAGCCTCTTTATAAGAAGACCCTTATGGCGACATGTCTTATTATATCAACTGCTGAGATGGATGTTAATACCAGGCTGCACTGTGCATGCTGCGTGCTCTCTAGCCTGTAGAGCGATGAGACGTGGTTGGTATTCGAAGTGCGTCTCATTACATGGGCTAATTCTATTTAACCTGGTGAAGTCTTCTAGATGGTACGGTCAGAATGCCCCAGGGAGACCACTATGTACCTCTGCTTTATTACCCACCTGAGGAGGCTTGCTCTCCCACACATGCACACTTCACTGTTTGCTATGTGTAATTTACTGGGCAGCCTGTGGGCCAGGCCTTCATCTGCAGGAAGGCGCGAATAGAGCCTTGGCGCCAGTAATTGGACTTTAGAACTGATTGGGGAACTTGATTGACCCCCGGTAATGGATTTGAGTGAATAATTATTTGTAGTTATGGTTGGAAGATGATATCAGGGAGAGAGAGACCAATCCCACCAGTGTGACTCACCCCTGCCGCCAGAGCAGAGCGCTGCCAGCACTCAATTAATGAAATCCAGCTGCTCAGACTCCCCACGTGTAGTGGCTGATCAAAAAAACACACAGGGGTCTGGTCAGAAAAGGGGTTATCTTCATCCAACCTTTCCCTTTCGCACAACTGGCAGCCTGTGGCCCATCACAATAGTGATTATAAAATCTTCTCCACTCCAGGTACAAGACATTAAGGCTGATAATGTCTCCATTATTTTTTAACTGCCTGTGGCAGTGCTCAGCACAGCCCACAGCAGCCATGTTAATGAGACCTCTCAAGATGGCAGGCAGCGCCTCCTCAGGACACAAAATGCAATCACTCTTAATCCAGCACTTTAATTGCTGGCCAAGCCTGCCTAAGTGAATTCAGCTGTTCCATCTCTGCAGGCAAGTGACTGCACCTCGAGAATGCTCCAAAATCATACTCGCAAAGATAAACTGGGCTTCAAAACAAATGGGAAGTGATGCGAGGTCTGTCTTGTTAACATTGAGGCTTATTTTTCTGGTTTGAGGGTGTAAGACAGAGACTGAGAGCTCAGAAAGCACAAGTCAGATTGTCTCTTCTCTTCCCTCACTGCCTTGACGCATAATTTTTAGCTCACTTCAGAGGCTCGAGGAGGTAATATGTTGGGAGAACCGCAGCAACCTTCCTTACGTTTCCTCTCTTTTATCTCCCTCTCTTTGCTCCTTGATTGATCCACTTGCTCCCACATCGTTATTCTCACCGCTCTCCTCACTACAGTAAATTTCGCTTTCGTTCTCCCTTCTCCCTCTCACTCTCCTGCCTTCATCTTTCTGCCAGTCCTCCTGTCATAAGTCCCTGTCCCCCTCCTCTCTCCCTCTGTGTGACCCCTCATTGCCCTCTTGCCAGTCTCTATTATTTCTGGCTGCCCAGTGGCCTGGTCAGGCTGGTGCTCGAGGGCTCCAGGCAGCCCGTGTTATGACAGGTAACACTGGGCCGCACACTCTCTCTGGTAACATGCAGAGGTCAGCCTGTCATACCTGTCCACAGCTCCACTGTGCACACACACACGCACATGTGCTCACACACACACACAAATGCCACGATTCACTGTGTATGGATAACTGCCAGACAGCCCTGGCCGTAACCTTAGATTCAGCAAAAGTGAGCGATGAGGCGCAGTGGAGTAGAAATACACCTTTCCCCATTCTGTTCCTTTGTGCTTGCAAAACAATGTCTTTTTTTCTAAAGGTCTTTACATGATGTGTTGCTTTTACAGCCTTGGAAACCAGTAGGAATGCTGTAGTTGTTCCTGTTTAGCACAGAGGAGGAGAATTTAACTGGATAGTGGCTGTTAACTACCGCTAGACTCCTCTCTCTCATGGCATGGCATGGCCTGCTCCTCGTGTTAATGACCACTCACAGTTGCTGCCCTGTGGGGGCTGCAGCACAGAGTCAGCCAACATCAGACCCTCATAGCACCAGAAAATATGTTCTGCACGTTATTTGTCTTCTGCGTTCATTGTTTTTGGTTTGTATGAAGAGACGGCAAGTTACAATTTGTTTCATTATAACAATTTTTGATGGAATGGGATTGCTTCAGCGGAGGATCCCTGAATGCATTTCCTACTCATGATGTCTCATTCCTGTCCAGCTGCCCTCTATCAACTAGTGAATAGCCAAGTTTTGTAAGGTTCAGGCCAGTAATGAGAACAGTCATCCTCTACCCGGCCGAACAAGCTCTATCCACCCTGGACAAGATGGTAGCGCCCCGGTAGTCGATCAGCGGTTGTTGTTACCGTGGCATGTTCCTGGCTCCCCGTCTGATCCAGGGCAGCGCCCCACACTACCAGGCCTGTGAGGGCCAAGGGGCCGGCATGGGTTTGTCACGCCAGGTTGACATTTCAGGGAGCTTTGCCAGGACACCACAGCACATTTCGTCCTCCTGGACAAGTGGTGTGGGAGCGAACGTGTCAACTCGGGCAGATGGGCAGACATCAGTGCCAACCGCACTGGACCATACCGGACCGCTGGCCTGGCAACTGTTGGCCAGCCAGCCAGACATAGTACTTCCTGGCACATAGTGGAGGGGCAGGTGTCTCCCTCTAGCAGTGAGCTGTGGGATCATGTGTGCCTGCATACAGTTTATAACCATATAAGTTATTGCAGCACAAAATAAGTTTGCAGAACAAAATTTTACTGACTTTCATAGTGTAGAAGTTTAGGGCTGCCAGCACTAAAATAACATCAATAAAACAAACAAGACAGTGCAAAGAAAGCATGGGAAGGTAAAAAACAAACCCAAACTGAAACCAGACCACTTTACCTTTATTTTCAAGCAAGCTGAGTTTGATATTATGGAAGTCTAGGGCTGCCAATACTACAATGAAACATTGCGGCGGCAAAATATCTCTACACACCTGAATTGTGACAGGTGAGTCAGAAGGCAGCACAACTCTTACAATTTACATACATAATACATATGTGTACATATGTATAAATAAAGCACTACAACAATATGCATTTAACAACCCCAGACTGTTCTTTTTTCCTTTGCTTACTGTTGATTTGGTCCACATGGCCTTCATCAGCCATAGTTCCTTATATATAATAGATCCTGGGTAAATTATCCAAACAGAGGACCACAAAAATGTATGTGCTGTTTTGTCTATGTCTGTACAACACCACACTGTCAAAAGGGACAAAAGCAAAAGTGGCAACATTCATCATAAATCAGAATCTTACAATTTCAACATAAATAAATACTGTAGAGCACTACAACAACATCAATACAACCACCCTAGTCTTAAATAAATAAACCAGCAGTAAGCAAGACAATGTGCTGGACATTTTCACTTTTATTCAAGCAACTCAACTCAAACAAGCTAAAATTTACTTATACAAGACAGACATGGCAACCGTGGCCAGAAACCAGAGCAGCTGAATGATGTTCTGTTGGCAGACTTTACAAAATGGGTCTGAGAGAATCCTGACATTAAAGAAATTACCCTGAAAATAGCTATTTCCATTTCATTTTAATTAGAAACGAGCAAAAATCAGGACATGATTAAAGTTCAGGTTTTAAAGTCAAGTTTGTAACTTCATTTTGAAGTTTAGCCTGCACGTTTTCTGCAGATTTTAAAAGGAAAAGTCCAGTTCACATTTAATTTCATTATAATTTTGACAGTGTTAAGCTTTGGAGTAAACTGAAATCTTCTGGAGTTTTCATTTGAATTTTCACTTTGACAGAAATTGTGCATTAAATAATAAAGAAAATGTATTTTATTTTGTCACACATCATGCACACACATGGAACTTTAACTTAGATTAGATTATTACATTTTAATATTGGTCGCTCTGGACTTCCGTAATAGTGTGTGTCTTATGTTTTACTATATGTCCACTGTAATCATCCGTAAGGCTAATGTATGACTGGGAGGAATATATCTGTCAGTTCAGGTTAAGGTTAAGCTTTTGTCAGATCAAGTATGGTCCAGGAAGATTTGTGAGTATACGTACATATATGTTTGGATGTGTGCATACATCTGATACAATTTCATTATCTGTGTTAGCATACACCTGTGCCTCTGTAGGAGTAAGCCTGTGTTTTGCTGCAAATCTCAGGCCTGCTTGGAGGGAGAGCCATTAATCTTAGCTAAATCAAATAAATCAAGTGCACTTAAGAAAAGAGCTGTCAGTGTAATTGTTGTGATAGCCATTCCCCAGCTACTCCAGGGGGAGCTCTATTGAAAATTGTGCCAGGGAATGCACACACACCGCCATCCAAAAAATGCAAGGGCTCTGAGAAAAGATAAAGCAGAGGCTGCCCTGTGAATGAAGACATCAGAAGCTACTCAGTAACTTGATGAACACTGCTGAGAGTGATGAGATTGAAGTTTGCAGCCATGTTCCTG
The DNA here is from genome assembly GCF_020085105.1 of Siniperca chuatsi. NCBI lineage: Eukaryota > Metazoa > Chordata > Actinopteri > Centrarchiformes > Sinipercidae > Siniperca > Siniperca chuatsi. The sequence goes on along the minus strand of NC_058044.1, from coordinate 11,332,874 downwards.
CCGCAGAGTCCATCATAGTGGGATGCTCGGACAAGGCCGCTGCAGTGTAGTAGGCCTGTCTTTGTGTTTCATCTTCCCCAATGTTAAATGTGACCAAAATGCCCCTAACGCTCTGCTCTGCTGTTTGGCACTGCTGTTAAACGATTTTGCTCAAGAGTAAGCCACTGCGGTGATAAAACAACAAACCTAATCTTCAGCTCCATCCTGTGCATCTGCACAGAAAGAGCACAATTTGGTATTTACATTTAAAAGAATGCTAAACCCTTTCAAGGAAACCATATTGGTGGTTGTGGGGATGAGACAGGGGAGATAACAGGGATGGAAAGAGCAGCATGTGAAAAGGCTGCCCTGCCCTCGGCTTCCCTCTCAACCAGTGAGGGTTAAATGACTATCTGGGCACCTTGGCAACCATTTCTGTGCTTCTTCTTCTTCTTCCTCTAATTTGGTTGCAAACTGGCTGATCAGGCTGCATTTGTCAGTCTAACATGCATTTGCTTTTCTGTCAAAAATAACCAATCTACTATTAAGGAGTCTTGATATATGTTTGTACATGTTTGACCTCACTGGAACAATTAGTTTTTGTTTCAGGCTTTAGATTTTTTTCCACCAATCCTTTTATTGTTTACTTTATTACAAATATCCTCTTTCTATTTCTTCTACATGTTTCTCAAGGTTCCAGCAGATGGTGCCAAACCGTGTGTGTGTGTGTGTGTGTGTGTGTGTGTGTGTGTGTGTGTGTCTTTGTGTCTTTGTGCGAGAGCGTTCTTAAGAGATGAAGAGAGCCACTGTCACTCACCTTCACATCAGGTATCACAATAACCAGTGGAGAGGAGCAGGACAAAAGGGCTTTAGATAAAAGACTATACTGTATTTATTCAAGGTTTCAGGAGAATACATTGTAATCACACGGCACAGCAGTCGTTTATGCAGATGAAGGGTCAGGGTAGCAGGAGACATGTTTATTCCTATTTTTAATAAAGTTAAAAATATTTAACTGCAACTTCAATAATTTTGAAAGAAAATAGTCTGCACAAAACATATTTTGTTGAGGACACATAAATTCCTGCCTTCATCCCAAACAAATCATCGCCACGCTGAAGAGCAACAAAGTATAAGTAACATAAAAGGTTAGAAAATGTGAAAAAAAGATGAAAAGACATGGATGGATGCGATTTCTGTTAATTTGTTTGACCCACTCTCTTCTCAAATGAGAATGGATGGAGGGATTCCTGATGTCCTGATTGGAAGATGGATGAGTGTGCAGCTATGGCTTTAATTGATTGAAGACAGGAATTCAGTTAGGCATAATTGAATCATGGAAATCATTAAAAGCTCAAGTGCAAGAGATAATTAGGAGAGCTAACCAGGTTGTAATCAACCCTCAGTACAAATCATCTTTAGGATACAGACTAAAAGGAGCTTGTTATCCTGCAATATTTAAGGTTTCATGACAGCCAGTGTAAAACATCAAACCGTTCTTTTCACATAAAGGCACATTTAAGCGCTTTGAAGCTGCTTTTTTGGGTGACTCGGATCGTATTTATTAGTAAATGGCTGCTCTGTTTTAATATTTCCGTTTACTTTTGGCTAATTGGTCTCCAGGCCAGTTTTCCCTGCTACAGATTCCCAGGGTCAACCAGGGGTCAGCGTTATACTTCATTAATCTATCCAGGGAAATGAGGAGCGTGATTAGTTTGGTCTTGACCTTGGGCTATTCTGTTAAGCTCTCTCTAACTAAATCTCCCCACTTCAGATCTCAGCAGACTTGAATCATTGAAATCATTGCATCTCACAGGCAAAAACCGTAAAACCAAACAAACAAGTGAATATGTAGATATTTCAAAATCTTGTTGTATTTCAGTCAGAGAGATTTTACCTGTAGGCAATATCTTTACGTTCAGTGTCACAGGAGAATGTGAATGAAGTGCAGCACCAACTGTTACCCATAGAAACCAAGTAACCTATGGCTGGTGTCTGCCATAGAATGCCATGGTAACAGCAGAGCCTAACAACAGGGGAGTTGGCTGGCTTGTGTCCTATCTATTTCAAAGACACGATCATACTTAAGTAGAGCTGCTCTCCCTCTGCCCATTACCACCCTCCTCCTCCCCTTCCTCTCTTCTATAATGTGTTTGTCATCCAGTTGGAGTGGCCAAGCAGTAGCTTTATATTTGAGACATCACCCAGCAGGGGGGTATGATTTGCCCCCCCCTACTGATTCAGACTGCCCTAAGTCTAGATATGCCAGGCCCAGGGGCTTGTGGGTAATCCCCCCCCCCAAAAAAAACCCCGCAGTGCTTCCTGAATCAGATTGCTGCTGACCCCCGCCGAGTGATGTCTCACCCCAGAGAATGGGGAACGGGCGCAGCGGGGGGTCGGGCAGGCAGTGATGCTATGCCCCTGGGCTGGGCACCAAACATGCATGTAAATACATGTCCCACCATGCGTGTCCAACCCAACTTAAGAGTGGCGAGTGAGTGACACACCACACGAGCCTGCAGATAATCTCTCTCTCCTGTTCTCCCAGGTGTACCTCAGGTGTGGATTGTCTTTTTTTACACAGATTTGAACCTGACATCTTTGTTTTTAGCTTGCAATTTGCATAAAACTGCATGTAGTTCCAGCAGCCTGTGCAGACTTGTACAACTTCTACACACTATTAAGGACTGAATAAACATGAAATTTCATATTCACCAATTCATTTCGGTGCCTAATTTTTTCAAACATGAATAGATTTACAAATCACAAGCAGCCTCAGTGGAGCCTTATTCTGCACAGTTTTAGCCCTGGCTTCAACCCATGCCAAATCGATTCCAGAGGTCATTTTCTTCCTTCATTTTCTCTTTCCCGTGTGCCAGTGGTCCTGCTCTGCAGCCCGTACTGAAGGACGTGTATGGCAGGACTTTCTGTTTATTTTCTCTGTTGGAGCAAAAGAAAAAAAAGAGATCTGTCTCCACTTAGCAAAGCCTCAGCTCCTACACAGGGTAAAAACCTCGATGGTGGATGAGGGGCGGTGAGGAGGGGGAGTCTTGGAAGTATTGATGCTGAGTGAAGAATGCATGGAGTTTACTGTAAAAGAAGGAGAAATGAAAGGGTAGAATGGAATGAGGAGGTAAACAGGAGAGGATAAAGCATTGAGTGAGGGGCAAACGGAGAGATTCTGTGTGATAGAAAGATGTATATGGAGTTTTAAAGGGGGGAGGTAGATGTAGTGAGCAAAATAGAGAGAAAAAGAGAGACAGAGAGAGGCCAGGCAGCTGGGAGCTCCCACAGACACGCACTTCTGTCTAAGCAGCTTTCCTCTCAGGGCAGGGTCACGGCGGGTCACGGCGGGATTACACTTTTGGCAAACAAGAGGGAGCTCCTCTCTCACAAAGCCGTGCACGACTCCCCCATGACTCTCAGCAGCTGTAATAAAGCCAAGGCAGCCTGAACCTTCAAACAAAAAGCTAACACGCTATCGATCGACAGCGGCCAACTTTCGCGAGGTGATGTCGAAAGGTCGACATTGTGCAGACAGCTCGGGCCGGGGTGAAGGGCTATTATTGGGATGAGGGAAAACTCCAGCGTTTAGTCTCATCACAGAAATTCCTCACTTAGTTGACAATTTCACCAAACTGTCAGCGCAGGAATGGAGTTATTGTTATTCGCTAAATGAAGAAGAACAGCCCCCGTGTACAGTGTGATATTCCAATCACAAAATCCAAATGAGGTTTACTATCCTTTCAATCAATAGCCATCCCCTGCAGTGCCTGCATGTCTCCACTTCCTAATCAACACTTCCACTCATAGGGAGGTCAGATGAGCAGGCGCACAGTGCCCCGAGCACTGCTTTGAACTTAATTAAGCAGCTTTAAACACAGACGAAAAGATTCATTATTACACAGGCAAGATGAGCAGCTAGATGAGAACATGGCCCTTCAACAGAAGAGATTAGGCTTTGGATGGCTGTTGAACCCACATGGGTCAACATTGAGGGCGTGGTGATGGGGATCCCGCAAGGACTGCCAAATCCTTTAGATTTGATAAAGGTTCCTCTAAAGCTCTTTCTTTTTTTACAGCTAAAACCTCACTTTAACTTATATAAAACCCTGTGGAGGAGCCAATATGCACATAGAGATGTAAACAGTGATATTATCAGTTAAAGCAATGCAGAATCTGCAACGAATGAAAGAGAGTTAAAGATGGAGGTGTTCATGTGCCTGGAAGGCTGCAGTGTGCCACCAGGGTGCTGTGAGGCAGGGCCTGTTAAAGGAGAGCTCCAGACCAAGGTGTTCTATAGCTTGGGGGCTAACGGTGATAAATGAGTCCCTTAATGTCGGCAAACACTTTATCTCTGCTTCATCTGTTTTCATTAGGCAGGGCCAACCTTTGGCTGGGCGAGAACGTGCTGTAACTTTCATTACTACAACACAGAAAGGAGAGGGAGAGAGACCTCCCATCGGTCTAATAAAAACACCAGCTAGACACCATGACAGATCCTATTCCTTATTATTATGATGGCACGCCACTGTTATAAATTACACAATGCGATGTCCCTCAAAGATGATCCGTGCGTTTCCTTAACTCATATCCCTGTCTCTCCACTGAATGATATCTGCTCTTTTCTGCTGCTCTTATTGGTGTGAAACATGCTTTTGATCTCTTCTCAGCTTTTATTTCTCTGTCTTTACTTGCTATTCTTGCTGAGAGGAATATTGAATGGGCACCAAAGCTTTTGCAGAATTTGAGTTTATTTTATGTTTGCACTCCTTGTAAAATGGTTTGAATGTGAGCCAAATGCTGACAACTGTAAATATGAGGATCCCAGTTAGGGCTGGGCAATATTTAATACCATTGTTTGACTTTCAGTAGAAAGTCAGTTTCAGTATTATTATTTGATCATTTTTAGTAATTATTTCACACTGTTGTCCAAATTAATTTCAAGAAAATTGTAGAATACACTAAATTTGTTATTGAAGTTTTTATTTTACATAATTAAGTTACAGATTTTGTTTGCAACAGATTTAATGCAACGGTTCATTGCAGTGAACATCAATTATTATTATATAATATTTTGGTATGTGATTTAGCAAACATTTGCCATAATTAATATAGTCAATTTCTATCAATCAATGTCAACCATATCCAAACCCTAATCCTAGTTAAGGTTTTGCACTATTGTGTGAAATGCCCTATGAGACTACTTCCAAATCAGAGTAGGCCTATGTCAACAACACCATGCAATTAAACATTCTTTATGCTGTGCAAAAGAAGACATTTTTTAAAACAAGTTTGAATATGTGAGGAAATTATGTCCCCACTAAAAATTAGTTTAGTCCAAGTGATGTTGCATCATTTTATTTTTAAATTTCTTTGTTTAGTGATAAACACTGTTTTAGGAGTTTTTATTTTTAATATATATGGACTGTGTTCTGTTTATTGGACTTTAAAGACTTGAATAAAGCTTTTCAAATATTCTGCGGAGAACAACTGTGGTTGTTATATGTATTAATAGGCCTACCATATATTTTTAACCACTGGCACCAGTGCATCCATGCTAGCAGCTGCGACACCAGTAAGATACTATAGCTACCTGCTCACAGTCAGCCGAATTGTCTGTGTATCTCATTTTTCAACTCAACATGCACATAAACTTTACAGTATAGATAAACAGAAATCAGTCTAATTTTTTGAGGTTTCAGTGGGTTGTGGGTGTTAATTAAGGAATCTGAGACCCCTGTATCGTGCGCACTGTATCAGATCTGTTATATGTAGTACAAATACTTAAAATGATACATAAATCAAATTGTTGCTCTGTGTTTATGTATTATATACTGTATATGAGACAATGAGCATTTTGTTCACTAAGGTATTCACTGAAGAAACAGCAAGCTTGGAAGATGAAGAAAACAGTTATATGTTAACAAAAAAAAGTGCAAAAGTGATACTGTTTGAGGTGGTGAATAAATGTGATATGCACCATCAAAAGAATGAACAGAGAAAAGACAAACAACTGATGTAAGCTTTACTTTCAAATCCTGTTACATTTAGATCTGGCAAGTTGAACATAAAATAATGCCAAATAAAGAAAAACAAATACAAAACCAAAAAAGTACAAATGATCTATTTACCAGTTATCGTCACAACCCTGTACAGCCTTAACAATGGAGTAATAAAAAAAAGCTTTGTACAGCACATACCAATCTTTACCGAGTGCCAAAATATAAGATAGTTGAGCCTTTTCTAATCATAAAATACAGCCAAACGTAAAGCTAACTGATTGTAGACAGTGCAGTGTGACGCTAACTAAATGCAACCAAGGGAGTTAGTTTTAAACACAATTAAGTGCTAAAGAACTAGAGAGAGGGCAATGTTATGCATACTCTGAAGTGCTGAAAAGGTAGTCAAGCTTTACAAAAAGGTCACTGTGCTGCATACAATTGGGCAAAAATAAAATAAGTGCTTAAGAATACTGGTTTTCAAAAGGAGCCCTGTTGCCTTTTTAAACATTACACTCAAACTAGGGGGGACATGAAGTGCAGCCATTCATGATTACGCTGTAATAAAAGGCAGACATTTTAAAAAGGAGTCGAGTGGACAAACTTTTTTTAATCTCTCTTTTTTCTTTTGGACCCTGACAATTAGTTTGACTCATTCTCAGAAGTCTCAGGTGGGTTCCTTCCACCAAGTGGCACTAGAGTATAAAAGATAACATAGATAGAACAAGGAGAGAGTGTGTGTGTGTGTGTGTGTGTGTGTGTTTATGTGTTGGAGGGATGCTCCTTTCACTCCAGAGACAGCATGCCAGACATGGACAGGGCAAAAAGGAACAAACAGCAGTGTAAAGGGGGACAATCGAAGCATCGCTCCAGAGCAGGATGTGACGGATTCAATCCTAACATCACATCCTGCTGCGAGTTACATTTTGGTCTTGACAATTCATGTTCACTGTCCAATCAACGTTTTTCTGACATGATTTAAGTATAAAAATAAAAAGCAAAGTAACAATGATTCATTATAAGAAAATGCATGAGCGAAATAGTCAAAACGAAAACATAAGCAAAATGAAAAACAATCCCTTTACGAATAAGGGATTTTGGCTACAAACACAAGCGTTAACAATAATGGGTAAAGCTCTTCAAAATAAAATGCTTGTACTATGCTGCCCTATCTTGCAAACATACTTCTTTTTGAGCATTTTACAGATAAATACATATTTTCTTAATCAAAAAGTGCAGCACTGTGCAAAATTGGCTCATCACAATTTAGCCTGGGACCTTGAGTTCCCAGGGAGAGCTTGACCTCTACTGTCTAATTCATGCAATTTGTATTCATTTACTTTCTCTGATTTCACAGAGGCAGACCCTTTTGCACTGCTAGAAATACCTACATGTGAAACTAAGGGGTGTTGATTGAGTCATTTCCAGCAACTACTGTCCACTTCACATTATTATAACTTGGTGGATCTGAGTTTGCAATTAAAAAAAGGGAAAATGAAAGGTTTAAGTGCTTTTGGCTTGAAGTGTAACTACATTAAGTGCAATTAAAACTCAAAAGGTTGACGGGGGCAAAAAGCAGTACCACGTCTGCCGACCTAACGGAAGCCAGTGCCATTGAACACAATGCTGTACAAGTGAATGGCTTTGCTTCATCATTGCACCTACGGGAACTTTTTCTCACAATGGGTTCTCTATGAATGTTAGTAGAAAATGTTTTATTATGATGTAAAAGGCTCAGTAAAAAAAGTAAAAATTAAAAAATTAAAGACAAACCAAAAGAAAAAGACACAGAAGGCCACCAAACACACTAACTTTCCCGTCTTTTCCAGCACAGAAGACGTCCCTGTTCACACTTCTGTATCGCTTCATTTTCATGTACATAAACAAAAATACATTCATTCAAGTCATTTTGGAACAGTTTTTTTCTTTTTTGTACACAAAAATTACAAAAAGCTCCAAAAAGCACCATTGAATCGGCCTGTGGTAACCCTGACTGTGGGTAGCTCGCTAACCCAGAGCTGGTCACCTCCACAAAACAGTTATCTCATATATCTCATCTAAGTATAGGTGCGTGATACATAGTTCTGCACACGAAGCTGCACTGATATCCACCTGGTCTCAGAAATAATGAATGAATGTTTCCACTTTGCCATGAGTCTCATTATTTCACTGCTTATTCACCTGTGAGTGCAAATTCATTGACGACAACATCTTACATTTATTTTTTAAATCAAGTTATTAAAGTATCAAGTAATAAATGTATAATGTTTCTTGTCATGATAAGTCAGATTGAATATTTTCCTTATTTACATTATCACAGCTTATCTTCTGTTTTGTGAGCTTACAAAAAAACTATTAAAATTAGCTAGTAACCCATTTAAATGACATTTACTCTGAGACAGGTGGTTATCAAGCAGCAGCTATGCATAATATGGTTTCACCATTATACAAAAAACCAACAGAAATCAAAAAGATGGGAAGGGCAAGGGCTACAAAACTATGTACAAGACTGATAAATAAGTAAGTGCGTGGTTTGAGGCGTTGCTTTGGAAACGTGCCTTTTTCAATGAAAAGCATTCCGTTTCATTGGTTCTGTCCACGTTGCACTGCTAACACTCGAATTTAGCTTCCTAATGACGTCAAAGCTAGTTGAAACACAGAAACAGGCATGCTATTTCGATGCATAATAGCAATAGACAAAAATGCACTAAAATTTAGCACTTGCAAGTTTTGTTTCGTCTTTTTCAACTTTTTATCTCGTCAAATGACTAAAGAAAAAAAATCTATAAAACTGAGATACGTTAGTTTCCTCAGATAATGCAACTGGGTCCAGGTCATTCAGACATTTAAAAACAGAAAAAAAGGTAATAGAGAGTAGTAGTTGAAGTAGTAATAATTCAATTGATAGAACTGATAAGAAAAGCAGCTTTTTGATATAAATGCATTTTTAGCATGTACAGCCTTTTTCTCTTATAAATGTTTTTTTTTTCTTTTCTTCAATATTTTTGTCTGGTCCAGCTTATTCTGCTGGTCTGATTGGAAAAGACATTGCTCCCACTGCAGTGGTCAAGTGTCATTCACACCACCGTCCGAGGAGTGAGGGAAAGAGCGAGGGCGAGTAAGAGGAGAGGAGGTGGGCGAGGTCAAACAGTCTTGGCCCTCTCCATCAGTCCCAGGTAGGCCAGGAAGGAGTGTTTGTGAGAGGTGGGTGAAGGGAGAGAGCGGGAGGGGGGCGCTGAATTGGAGGAGAAGAGGAGAGAAGATGTGGATGGCCGCCATCTGGAGTGGAGGTGCGAGTGGAATGTGAAGCGGCTGTTGTGGGTGAACAGGGTGGTGAGGGGGATCAGGTGCGCCCGGTCGCAGTTCCTGTACTGCTCAAACATGTGGCGGGAGGAGGGGAAGAAGAGCGAGGCGCCACCGCTGCTCGGGCCGCTGGGGTTTCTGGTGGTATTGCTGCCGTTAGTGCTGACCAAGCAGTGCAGAGGGCCAGTGGCGTCCGGCTGGTGGGACCTGCCCAGTGTGAGTGACAGGGCGACAGACTGGAGCGCCTGGGATGCTGTCAGACTCATGAGAGGGCTGTTACTCCCACTCCCTCCACTGCTCCCTCCTCCTCTGCTGAACAGGAAATTCTCCTGGCTCTTCCGCAAGGACGAGCCCCCGGGGGATGTTCCCTGGAGTGGCAGCTCCTCCTCTCCTGCCTCCTCATCTTCCTCCTCTTCTTCTCCTCCGAAGCCTCCGCCCAGTCCCCCCGCTCCTCCACTCTGGTGTTTCTTGAGGTGGCGGCTAAAGACAAAGGGGTGTGTGGTGGTGAAAGGGCACTCTTGGCAGCCGAAGGTCTGGCGCGGCGCATGCTTCAGCTTCTTGTGCAGGTTGAGGTTGTCCTTGCGCTTGCAGCTATAAGTGCAGCGGTCGCAGTGGAAGGGCCGCTCGCCCGTGTGCACACGCACATGCTCGATCAGCTTATTGGCCGTCTTGGACAAGTAGCCACACTGCTCACACTTGTAGTGGTTCCCCAGGCGGTGCCCGCGCATGTGGGCCTCCAATGAAGCCTGGTCGGTCCACAGTCCCTGGCAGATGCGGCAGCGGTACTCCATCTTACAGTGCGTCTTAAGGTGGCACTCCATGGCCGCTGGACGATTGGTGGAGTAGATGCAGAAAGGGCACCTGGATAATGCAACAAAAGGGTAAAAGTAGGGTGGGAGGGAGGGAGGACACAACACACAAAAGCAAAAGACAGTTGAAGGGGAAGTGTACATTGAAAACCACAAACACCTTGAAATTTAATAAAACAAAATGATGAAGAGGAGAAGGACAGGTAAAGGAAAAGTATGTAATCATGTACAGTTCTATGTGCTCATGGTGGTATGTGTGGCAGTTTAATGGTGGGAGAATTGAGGTGATCAGGTATATGTGTGTGTGTGTGGAGGAGGGGGTGGGGGTGACAGGCTGGAGAAAAGATTGGAGCAGTAGGACATGAAGGGAAATGAAGGAATGGAGTGGCACTTACATTTAAATAGCACCTTTCATCTGCTCTGGGCCCCAAAGCGCTTCACAAACCCTGCAGAACAGAATCACCTCAGAAAAACCTCGAAATGGTCAAGGCCCTCGCTCCCTTTCTACATACTCCTACATATATAGAAACACTTCACATTGCTCAAGTGTATACACGTGTACACACTGGTCTAGAAAAAAAATCTTATTTGGACCTCGGGGGTCAGAAAATGTAGGCAATAGGAGTTTATCTAAAACTTATTTGCCCTTAAGGTCCATTAACTCATTCGACACCTGTTTGGCTAAATCCTGCCTGCTTTTGATAAATATAAATGTGGTTTACATAAATTAAGAGACTGTGTAAACCTTAAAGAACTGAAAATATAACCCACATGTGCAGATATAAACAGTACAGCAAATAAGTTGAGTTAAAGCAGATTTTCTGATAAATTTAACTGTAAAAACTATCAAAAGAGCTCAGTTCTTCCATCTCTCTCTCCCTTGAATAGAAAGAATCTAAAATATATACAACCTGTTTCTTTACTTTTTGAAAGCTAGCATAATGAATCAATCTGGCTTCAAAAACATTAACACCAGACAGAAGAAACATTTAAAACTGTTAAATACTCCTTCACATGTATCCTAACTCCACTGATGGCTGCACAGAAAAAAAGATGTAGAATACAGATCTTCGTTTATGACAAGATGAGGTGATAATTAAAATGATACTAAATGCTTTTACACATGCAAACTGGAGTTATGAGAACAACTCAAAAACAAAAAATGGCTTGTGTTACTTGAAATGAATCTACAAAATGTTTAATTTACTGCACTTTTTCGTAAATATTTGGACAAATATGGTCATGTGTTGAAGCTTTTTTTTATCCCATATGCTGCCAACTGCCACAATAGAACTGAATTTGTACATTATTATGATTAGCCTAGTCTCAAACATCATCAGTGTGTGGTGTGGATGTTGAGATCAACAGATGGGCTTTATGTTAGCTTGACAGGCCTGAAATGGGACATAAATGTGTCACAGTACAACAAAGGCTCCTGTGGGACTGGAGTATGAAGATGGAGAGGGAAGCATGTGAGGAGACTAGAGCTACATAAACAGTCAAAATTAGAAAAACAGGGCTGCCTTATCAAAGATAAGATAACTATGTCCAATATGCATGTGCATGAGTGCTTGTTCATATATTTGTATATGTGTGAGTTAGGTTTGTATTTTAAAGCTTTTCATTAGGTTCATTCTGTCCACAAAATGCACACTGTGTATCAGATGTGTGAGCGTGTGTGCTTGAAAGTATGCATTAGTTTTTTTATATATACATTTGGATTGACTTGTGTCAGTGTCCAGTCTATGATGTTACAGATGTAAGTGATTTGACATTTATGGGGTGTGTTCACTTGCTTCTAAATGATTATTTAGAATGATGATTATCTAGGGGTGTGCCAACAAATTTTATATAATACACAGTACAGTATACCGAGTGGCAGTATAAAAAGTAGCTTTCTGGAATGCAGGTTTCAGATATTTTTCTTTGGCATGGCTGTTAGCTGTGGGCAGTGGAACAACAGACCCTGAGGCGAAGCCCATTTCCATCTCCTTTCCACTCTCCCTTCTGTTCATAGCAGCCACTGCAGACCCAGAGACCACTGTCTAATAAGTTAAACTTGCCAAGAGAGGCTGTCGAGCAAAACTACAGCTTGTATCATTTCATTTGCTGGCTGCAGATAATGAACATTAAACTGAGGTTAACTGATGAAGGACACATGGCTGGAATAATCTTCAAATAGACCACAAATCTGTGTTTCTGTCTTAGTAATGAAAGTTTACAGGTGTCATCTGTATGGCAATTAGCTCTTATTAAAAAGAACCATGATAATATCAGCCAGCTTTATGTAGTTGAATTATGCATCTTTCTATATCTATATATCTTTCTATATAAGTTATTTTACACGCATCATTTTATGTCTGTAAAATAAGTTAAATGGCGCATGTAAAATAATAACTGAGATGCTTTTATCGAAATTTTAAATATGCCGTAACTTGCACACCCCTAGCACCTATGAATGTGAATATACTGTGTGTTTTTGTGTGTAGTGAATTGAAAGGGTGAGGGAGGGGAAGGACGGGCGGAGTTAGGAACCTCTGTCTGTACTTGCTTTCCTTACTTGAGCCCTCCGGAGGGGACGGTGTGGCACTTCTTGTGCTCCAGCAGCTGCTCGGGCGTCTTGAGGAACTTGTGGCAGACGTCGCACTCAAACATTCGCGTGATGAGGTGGATCTGGAGGTGCCGTTCATACATGCTACGCGTCTTGCACACAAAATTGCAAAAGACACACTCGAAGCCTGTAGAGAAAGAAAGAGGAGAGGGTGAGTTAAGACTGAGTCTGTTTTAATGATTTTAAATGTAATTATTTTGTTGCAGAGTCTGGTTGTGCTCTTCAGACCCAGCATGACTGAAATCTGAGTGACCCTATAAACAGAAACAAAGGGAGTTCAGATTCTTGGAAAAGTCAGGTTTAACCATGCCCACTCACATAAATATATAGTATATAAGCAAGATTCCCAGCAGTTAAAGGAGTACTCCAGTAATTTTATTTAGTATTGCACTTCCATAAAGTTAGGGGACTCACAAGAGAGATTTTTGAAAAAGAGTGGTCAAAATTGATGCAGTGGGGGCTATCCCAACTTTGAGGTCGAGCTCCAAAAACAATGGATCCTACACTTCCAATAGTGCAACCTGATGGCATATTTTGTTAGACCCTCCCTACCTGGTAAATGCCCACATCTTTTTATGAAAACTTTGTTATAAATTTGTACATCTAGATAACCCTTAGACTTTCGAAAGCTCCTCCAGCGCCTCAGAAGACATTATACATCTGTTTTCACAGGCGCTGGGGCCATATGTGAACGCACAATTCTCTGCCAAACAGTTTTGGTCATTATTCACATTAAAGATTTCTGCCTCTAACTGAGTTGAAGTGGGCAGGGACAGTTGGAAAAAGGTGATGTTGCATACTTGTGTGCAACATTTGGTGGGTTATTTGGCCACTGTCAATCAAATCTGATCAAACCACACCCACACAGTCCTGGTGAAGCTGATTAGCTTAGTTTTTGAATGTTTTCATTCACTTTTCATTAATAATGCCAGATGTTTTTTAAAATGTTATTGTTGTTCAGTCATGAAAATATACTGTTGTAGAGAAATACTTTGAAGTATTTAAAGACAAGTTTTCAGGGGCTTTAAAATGATGAAGCGTATCTGGTTGCAATAGTTCCTACAATTCCTTACCTTTGTCTGACTTGTCCTCAGTTCCTGATCCCGAGTGGCTTCCAGAGCTGGACTGGCTGCCTGCGGAGGAGGGCGGGGCGAGCAGGCCCCTGAGTTCTTCGTTACCATGGGTGAGGTCTCCGCCCTCTGAGCTGTTGAGTGAATCGCTGAGGGCCGAGAGGGACGAGGACGTGCTCTTGGTCTCGCTGAGGGGACTCCTTGAGTTCAGACCTAGACACAAGAGGACAGTGGGCAGAAAGTAAGAAATCTTTATCATTATGATCGAAAGCAATGTTGGGGAAAAATTGGACCAGCTCCAACTAAAGAAAACCCTGGGGCAAAGATATTAACTGAAAACCTGCAGAAATTGTGCGGCATGCTTCGTGTTTGAAATCAGTTTCAAGAAGTCCATTGTTATGTACATACACACAAACAGAATACAAGCAGGCAGCCTTGATAGTTCTGTGCCCTGACTGAGGCCCTGCTGCCAGTCAAATCAAGATGCAGTGTGCTTTTATTGATCCCCTTCTCTAAGTCTGCAATTCACTGGGAAGAGAAAGGGAATTAGAAGGGGAGCGGGCGAAAGGGAGGGAGGGAGGGGTAAAGAGTGTGGGTCATGGCCGAAGGAGCTAAGATGGCGGGAGCATCTCAGGGCACAGCTCAACAAAGGGCATTCACTCAGGAGGGAGCGAAAGGAGGGAGAAAGGGCTGCACGGATCCTGAAATGGTTGACCTATCTTTTTAATACAGGCGCACACATGAGACAGTCTAAAACATTCAGGAATGAAGTACACAAGGAATTATACAGCAATGGAAGATGTGATTAATTGCATTAAATCAAATCTAAATATACCAGGGTCGTTCACAGCACAGTCTTAGCAGCAGTTTGAATACAGTATTGAATCAGCTTGAGGAAGCATTTATCTCCTCTGCTGCAGTATTTAACATACACTTGCTCTCTCTTACAATATCCAAAAGGCTAATGCCACAGAATGTAAGCAAAAAAAAAAAAACATAAAAAATTAAAAAATGCTGTTCTGAGCCAGTGGGCCTCAACCTTGAAAGACACCTTAACTGAAAAATATTCTATTTTCTCTTTTACCGAATAGCTTCATCTGCGATTGCCCAGCAACATTCATGATACAGGAACAGAAATAAAGAAGCAAAGTCTGCCTATCAGCCAAAGTATCCAGCATAGATATCAAAGAATACTGTCACATAATTCACCACCTTCCTCCCCCCTACAGAGAAGGGCACCCAACCAATCCTTTCCCTGTGTAGAGTCCAGTCTTCACAGGGGGTCAGCTTGAACTATGACACCTGCTGAGCTCAGCCATCTCCTGCCTGGGCGTGTCCACACAGTTGACCAGATAACAAGACTGTCAGGAATCACTAAGTGGGGCTCTACCTACCTTATCCTCTGAAGTATAGAAACTTAAACAAACAGGGCTGGAAACTGACAAATTATTAAAATCTCCACATACAGAAGGTAGAATATGTGAGGTGACTATAAGCAACACTTCTGTACATTTGTGTGTTTGGCAGTGGTGTCCATCTTGTGTGAGACTGAGATAAATGCCAGGCCAGGCTGAGAGACTTAAAAGATGGTCACAGTGGCATCGTAAACCCAGCTCGTCTCCAAAGGACCCAAGGCCTATTGATTTTTTCCCCTCAGGCACGATAAGGGCCAACCTTCTCAGATAAACAAGGCCACTGTGGCCTCCGAAAGACCCCTCAGCTGTCTGGGCTGGACAATCCCACCCACCCACACATACACAAGAAACACACGCACACATTGAGGAACAGTAGAAGAGCAAAACGTCAGCAATAAACTGGACAAACCTGTTTTAGACAAAAACACTCATATCGACCACCAGGGTTTCACACCAGCAGCTTTAAAAGTCCAAAGAAGGTCGACTGGAGGTGGCTTGTTTGTGAAACCTAATTCTACTGCTTGTCTTTCCCTTTGCCCTCTGAACTGATACAGAACTATGTGTTTATGAAGTGCAAATTACTATTACATTAGGATGTTTTGACTTGAAACGGTACGTATTTAGACAGTGATGCATGTTTGTTGTGTTGGTTCTGTGCTCAAGCACACTGGATCTGAGATGAAAGTAGAGCTGAAACCATTCATCAATTATTCGATTTTATATATATATAAACCAGCAATTTACATGTGTCAGTTTGGTCATTTTTCATTTTTATAGACCAAACGGTTAATTGTACAAATTGATAATGATAATAATTAGCTGCAGTCCTACATGAAACATTGACTGTAAGGGTACAACTGTTTGAGCTTTAATTTGAGGGTGTTTACATACACATACAGATACAGACTAAGTGAATAGTATAGGAATTGTAACCTTATCGTTGTATAAAAAGGCTGCAGTTCTTAAAACCCTTAAAGCTGAAAGTCAGCTCTTTAACCTCAGCCATTGTTTAAATTTAAACCCCATGTTTTGGAGTACAGAGCCAAAACAATAGAAAATGTGTCACTGTCCAAGTACCGCACTGTATTTCTATTCTGAGCTGTGAACAAGAGCCACAATGTGTAAGCTACCACCCACTCTAACATGTGAGAGTAATTTTGAAAATAACTCCATAAATCATTTTTCTAGGAGTTGAATCATGTACTTTGCTACTATCCAGTACATGTTTGAGACCTGGCATGAACAGCAGAAACAACATTACTCTAGAGTTGAAACGATTAGTCGATTTAATTGTGGAAAATAGTAATAGTTATCACTACTAATAGTAATAGTAATAAATTGTATGTTTGTATGACTGTTAATTGGGGAAAAAAAAGAAATTTGAAGGTGTCACTCATGGGTTTTTTCACTTTTTTCTGACATTTTAGAGACAAAACAACTGATTAACTGAAAAAATAATATACATATAATGTTAGTTCCAACTCTACATTACACCAACACATACTAGAGAGGCTATCCTATTAATGCTGTCACTCAGAATCAGTGAACCGCCATGCCTCATCAGGGACTCTGTACCTGCATGTCCAGTACTAATGTGGTTTTTCATGTCGTTCTCCTCCATGCAGACGTAGTCACAGACGCTGCAGCAGAGCGAGAACATCCACTGCTCCTTGTCCACATGGAGTGACATGTGGCTTACAAACTGGGCGTTCAGCTCCGTCTGGAAATCACACACATGGCAGCTGGACAGAAAACAGAGAGGAAAAGGAAGGAAGATGGCGAGAATGGGGGGGGGGGGCAGTCAGCTTTAGTGTTATATTATGTCCGCATAAATTGGTAAGTGGTACAGCGTGGATAAATAAGATAGTGTGATAAAGATTATTGAAAATTAAATATTTCCACACTGCAGACATGGTGCTATTTAACTATTTTCATATCATTAGCAACATAAAAGTATTGAAGCAATAGTATGACATTTTGGGAAATACACTCATTCGCTTTCTTGCTGAGAATTAGATGAAAAGACTGAGAACACTCCTGTATGTATGGTAAATATGCTACAAGTAGGAGACAGTTAGCTTAGCTTAGCATTAAGACTGTAAGTAGGGGGAAACAGCTAGGCTGGCTCTGTTCCAAGTTCAAATATTCATATACCAACACCTCTATGGCTGCAGCTATCGATTATTTCAGTAATTGAGTTTGCTACTGATTATTCCATCGATTAATCGAGTAATTTGATAAGAAATACTTTTGCTTTATTAAAGAGCAATAGTAAATATACAAAAAGAGAAAATAAGACATGAACAACTAATTGGTTTCCTTTTTAGAAAAATCAACATTTTTATTGCTTAAAAGGTCCAGTGTGTAACATGTACGAGGAGCTATTGGTAGAAATTGAATATAATATTTTCATAGTGTATAATCATCTGAAAATAAGAAATCGTTGTGTTTTCATTACCTTAGAATAAGCTGTTTTTATCTAGATAGGGAGCGGGTCTCCCTTCCACAGAGGTCGCCATGTTGCACCGCCATGTTTCTAAAGTAGCCCAGGACAAACCAAACTCTGCTATTGTGGTAGGCTAGTTTGGTTTTACAATAGACACACTGTACAGAGTTTTCTTTTAGTTTCAGCTTGAAATGATCCAAAACTTTGCACATTTTCTTTTGTTTTCTCTGGCTTGTCTCTTTTCTTTGCCCCTTACTGTTTTCTCTCTCTTCCTCCATTTTGCAATCTGGGCCATAAAATCACACACAGTGTAAGCACATTGTGCGATAGTAATAATCATCCATGCAAAACACAGTTCACTCTATATAGTTATATGGATTAAATGATTGGATTAAAAAAATCATCAATGCAAGTGATTTTTAGAAACCATGTTAAGTTAAGTTTCTTGAGGAATCATCTCAGTCCTAAACATGTCTAAAACTCACTGAGGAGTCTTGTCACTGTGAGGTTGCCACGCAACCTCCAGAAAGTCACTACACTGAACAACAAATAGTTCAGCACATAACCGCCCTGTAAAACCACAAAGAAACATTTTTACACTTTGGTTTTTGCACAGATTAAACAAACAAATTTTCACATGTTAATTAATGAGCTTCAGTGATGCTGGTAGGTGGATTTTTTTTTTTTTTTTTTACCTTTGAACAGAGCCAGGCTAGCTGTTTCCTCCTGCTCTCTTGGATGTAGCTTCATACTGTATTTAACTAACAGGTATGAGTGTGGTATTGATTTTTTTCTAACTCTCGTTAAAGGGAATAAGCATAAATTCCAGACAAATGACTCACAAAAATAGAAAAAATTGAAAAACAAATGAATGAAATAGAGCAGTTGGGGGAGTAACGAAATCAAGAAATATATCACGATATACTGGGCATCAAGCAGCAGATACAGATCAATCAAAAAAATGCCTTTTTCCAACCTCTGATATTGGCTTGAGACATCCTGAAAAGATTTGGGGGTTGTGTTTTGGTCTGTTATCACTACCTGTAGTAGTAGGGGCAGTTCTTGCGCTCAGCAGAGTCAGCTGTAACAGCGCTGACGATCTGCTCAGTGTCTGTGTTGACCAGCTTGACAGAGTGGATGGTCAGGTGCTGATTGAGGTTAGCCCTGCACTTGGCTGCGTAAGGACACAGGTGACACTTGTACTTCCTCTCTTCTGCAACAAAATACACACACAAGACCTCGGGTTACTGTAAATATTACCTCAAATGATATTTCATTAAGTTGCGCTCAGCCTCTAAGCCTTTAAAGCAAGCTTAAACCTAATTACTTAATGCCTAACCCTGCCTCACCTTTGCCTGACCCCAACTGTAAATCTGATCCTGGGAAGAGGAAGAAAAAAAAACACAACTTGTGATGTCTGACAAAATCAACCTTTCAGGGAAGCAGCTGGATATTCCTGTAGATGTTACAAGATGGTTAAAATATGAGGCACGTACAGACATAATTTTACCTTATTTGCGAGCACTATAAAATCAAATGCAAAAACACAATCTTTCCTTTTATCCCAGAACAAATCAACATAACAACACGTCTTCTCCCTCTAGCTCCCCAAACAAACAAACACACAAACACAAACACACACACCCACACACACACCCACACCAAATGCCCCAAGGACATGAAGCCAGGCAACCTTTATGTCGCCGGGGAAACCAAAAAGACCATCACACTGACATATGCCCCTGCTTCTGCTCTCTGTGGTGTGGCCAAGCTGTTCACAGCCAACACTCTCAGATGGTGTGTGTGCGTGTCGTGTAGTGTGTGCACGCAAAATGTGAGAGCATGTCCAATTGTGTGGGGGCATTTTGTACACGAGTCTCCATTTGTGCGCCCAGTGATTTAGTCTGCAATCCCAAGAAGGTTGCATTAATTTCTAATCCAGCATTAATTTGCTCTAAATAAAATCACATAAGTAGGATATTCATTAATATTTTTCCCTAATAAGGACAAAGAGAGGGATTGCAGAAGACAGTGATGGGATAGAATGGATCAATTGGGAGCAAAGAAGGGCCAAGTTTGAAAACACAGTGTAATCAGGACACAAGGGAGTGTATAGCTTCATCCTGAGGAAGTCTCCAGTGTCTGAGTGTGAGAGAGAAAGTGAAAGAAGGAACCAATCGTGGCGGCATCAGAATTACTGTGTGTGTGTGTGTGTGTGTGTGTGTGTGTGTGTGTGTGTATACTCTTTGAGGCATCCCTCTAGCTGGGTAATTAGACGGGCAGTTTTCCCAGTGAGACTAATCATGGTAGTAATCTCTTTAAAGGAAGGGTAATCTAATCTAGTAAGCCTTATTTACTTACTGTGGGCAGCACAAGCACGCATGCACAAACATAGCAGCTAACATCTATACGTTAACAACGAGGTGCAAATGTACGAGCCAGTGTGCGGCGGCGCTAACAATGTCATTGTGTATGTGTGTTTATTTACCTGTGTGTAGAGACAGGTGTCTAGAAAGAGTCTGCTGTCTACCGAACACCTTGCCACAGACGGGACAGGGGAAGAGCTGCTCATTTAGTCTCCACTGTGCAATCCCATTTCCCGGCTCCCCATCATCCTTTTCTGAGTCTGGAACACACACACGCAGAAAAGCATACTCATCATTCACAGCTGACACAATCAGCCACAGAAGCATCTGCAAGTGGACCAAAGGCTGTGAAACCATGCTGCTATAAATCAAACAAAGTAACTTAAGTTCAGTATGTATTGATGTTGAAAGCATAACTACCAAACCATAACACACTGCTGTGACATGTGCTTATGTACTGGTTGTGGTATTCTTTTAATTATTGGGAAATTTTAATTTTATCCATTTTTTTATTTACTTTGGGGTATTTTGCTTTTATTCCATAGTAGACAGTTGAGAGGTGACAGGAAATGGGGGGGATGAATGCAACAAAGGTCAGGAATGAAATGAGGAGAGTAACAGTACAGTATATGTATGTGTCTTAACCACTAGGATGCCTCAGTTACATCTGTCTTTAATGAGATTTAACAACAGTAAAACAGCTGGAAGTATACAATACAGGACATTGTCTTGTTTCTTCCATTCATATTTTTGGAAATACGCTAATTCACTTTCCTACTGAGAATTAGTTAAGACTGATACCATTCTCATGTCTGTCCATGAAATATGAAGCTACAGCCAGCAGGCAGTTAGCTTAGCTTAGCATAAAAGCTTGAAACAAAAGGGAAACAGCAGGCTAGCCGAGACACCATAAAGTGACTGCGTCTGGCATGTGGCCAATAAAACCACATCTTGTTGTTTTTACACTCTGGTTGTTGTGCGTGTTATGTAGTGAGCTTTGAAGGTGCATGTAGGTGTATTTTTGAACTTTGGAGAGAGCCAGGCTAGCTGTTTCCCCCTGCTTCTAAGCTAAGCTAACCGGCTATTCCTTTAAAATCTCAAATAAGAAATTAATATATACATAAAATAAGATATTTTCTATCCAGCTGTAATAATCTCATACAGTATTCTGTTTATGTGAAGGTGCCATGTGCCCTTCCACCACCCATCAGGTCCTAATCCCTCCTATGGAGGTTGTGTGGTTTTCCATGCTAATCAGCCTGCATATTACATACTCTGCTTCTGGCCTCCACCCTACTGCACAGACAGGCAGGAGAAGCTGGAGGGTGACTGGCGACGGGACAAATGACAGACGAGAATTAAAGAGATGACACAAAATATAGATGGAATCAGAGAGTGAAAGAGACAATACACTCACATAACAGGAAGTGGAGGAAAATTCTATATATGGTTAATGAATGGTTCTTCCTTTAAGATTCAGTGTCATGCGCAAAAGTATAACATTACATTCACTCATTTGGCTGCTTTAAATCATGGCAACATATTAATATCACAAACACTAGAAGGTAATAGCAGCAGGCTAATCTGTCACAAATCTATTCCTTATTTTTCCAATAACATTTCCTGATGTGTAGTCAAGAAAAGTCTCATTCCCCTGAGTGTCAGTGAAACAACAGAATAACTGATACACTGTGGGCTAATTTGCTAACCCACAAGACTGAAACCTGTCTGCTACCATTTGACGGATGCTGCTTGTTTAGTCTGCGGGTGGGATGCAGTGCAAATGCATTCTTAATGTCAACAGCAAGCACCAGTCCTTTTTTCTAAAGCCTGCAGAACACACACATCAGTGTAGCTCTCCTTACTGTATGTCGCCCCCAGCACCCCTCAATCAAAGAAACAAAAAGAGAGTGACTTTCAGATGCTTTGATAGAATCTGAAGAATTGAAGTTCCTGCTTTGAAGTAAACCTCGTGTGAACAGAGTAATTCAAAAGGATGAAACATGTACTTTCGCAGATGGAGGTAGGATTTTTTTACTTATTGTCTATATTGTTCAGAGAACAAACTACACAGCCTGACCTTGGCCAAAGCTTTTGTATTTGTAAGGCATTAGAAAGAGGAAAAGGATTCTTTAAAATTACCCTGAGTTTTATTTTCAGCATTCATCAAGGATGGAAAATCTCTGCTGCTCAGTTTCTCCCTCTCACTAAAAGTTTAGATTCTTTGCAGACTTAACAAAAGAGAAAAAAATGAGAAAAGGAATCTTTAAGTCACATAATGTACAGTTTATATTCAACAGCAAATTGTGGTAGCTTCTTGAAGTCACATTTTACCATTAAAATGGCACTTTTTCTTTTTTAAAGTTGTTGGGAGTAAGGATACCAAAATGAGGAAAAGCAAAGAATGTCTTCTGGCATTTGGGGGTAGGTTGTATGCTAACCAAATGCTGAAGAACAGAAGCATTGGCTTTGGAAGGTGGCGTGAAAGGAGATTTTACTGTTGTTGCACTGACTCACAAACCCTGGAGCATTTTTTCTGTATCACATATTTAATACCCTGTTTGCCCTCTACATGCAAACTGGTGAATTTACATTGTGTGACTTTGTTTAGTTGCTTTTATTTGTGTCAAACCATCCCTTTTTGGAACTGTCAAAGCAAAACACAGTACATTTGGTTTTGATTCTTGCACACAAAAATGTATTTAAATTCTTAGTGTACTAACATATGCAAAGTATCTGTTATATATGCAAATGGTAAATGGACTGTACTTATATAGCGGCTTTCTAGTCTGACTACTCAAAGCGCTTCAACTACATATCGAATTCAAACACATTCATACACCATACACCGGCAGAACTGCTCATCAAAGTAACTAATCATTCACATAAGTTGATTTTTAAGCAAAAATGCTAAATATTGTCAGGACGCAGCTTCTCCAATGTGAGAATTTACTGCTTTTCTCAGTTTTATATAATTGTATTCACACACCGAAGGCACAGCCCTCATTAGCAATTTGGGGTTCAGTGTCTTGCCCAAGGACACTTCGACATGTGGGCTGGGGGAAGCCGGGATCAAACCGCTGACATGTTGGTCCACTGTTGATGGACGACCCGCTCTACCACTAAGCCACAGTCGCACTACATGCAGACAGTTGAATTTTTAAGTTTTAAGTTGATTTTTAAGCAAAAATGCTAAATTTTGTCAGGACGCAGCTTCTCCAATGTGAGAATTTACTGCTTTTCTCAGTTTTATATAATTGTAAACAGAATATCTTTATCTCCTTTCTACTGTGGGTCAGTGACTCACCACTGTAATAAAGGTGAGTGAGGGCAAGTGTGTGATGCTAAATGCATGTAAAGCAAGATTTGGCAGAAAAGTAAGCACACAATCAGCAAACACTGTATGTTTATGGTTCCTCACGCGGCGTAAAGCCACACAGGTGGTGAATGTGTCACAACACAAGACATGTCAAGAAACTTGACATGGCTGCGACCTCGGCCAACCTGCAGGTCATGCACTTCCTGATCTCCTGCATTAGCAGGAATCTGCCTCTTACTATGACAGCCCTGTTATCCGACAACGACCGGCTATTCACACTTCTTTTCTCCAAACTTGTCTGTGTACGGCTTATTCTGAGAATCCTAGACCTTCTTACGGTGCTTGTAGCTAAAGCTTAGCACATAAAAGTATTAACTTGTCCTGACTCACAAGTGAGACTAGGGGATGGCCTGGTCAGGGAAGGGGCTCGAGGCCACGACCCAGCAAACACACTGATGATTAAGCCAATTAGGGTGGGGCGTGGGCCTTGAAGTGGTTAATGGTTTAATTAGTGCTATTAGAGCTGGAGAGAGAGACACAAACAAGAAATGGAGGATTGTGCTAAACCCCAGACTGAAGGGAGAAGACTGCAAACTTCAGAGGTCACACAGGTATCACACAAACTCCTACTCACTTTATCTTTCTTTCTTGCTTCAAGAGAAAAACTCATAATTTTTGTAGTTGTTGGGCTCATGCACCATTAGCAGTCATTACAATAAGCATTTTTTTGTGTCTCAAAATACTGTTGAAGACGATCACCAGTTATGTCGCTCGCAGAAAAATAGTTGTAGACAGAACGTCACTGTTCATGAGAGTATGAAACTGTAGCCCTTCCTTTTTTAATCAAAACTTGACTATAGTCATAAAAATATTAATATCTTTCCCCCTAGAAGTACAGGTACATTGTAAAATACTTATTACAGTATTTTAGCACGTTTACTTATTACTTATATTATTACACCGTACATACTTATCAACCTCTAAATCCACTTTGGTACTTTGGACTCAGCTTTTATACTTATATCCACTTTGCACTTAATTTATTTTACCTGTATTATAGTGTATTATATTTTGATTTGCTTAGTACTTCTATTCCTTCTATTCTAAAGTGTGCATTGACGTGATAGTGAGCAGCTGTAACGAAAGAGTTTCCCCTCGGGGATCAATAAAGTATTTCTAATTCTGATTCTGACATTATTAAAATATCTGCAGTAATGATGTCAGCTTTTCCTTTTAAATACGCAGCAAGTTTCAAGACAATCATGACACAGCAGCCAATTGTAACTGTACAAATAATACCACAATAAGCTAAAACTATGAGTCTCCTAATGCTGGGTCCAAAAATTGTGATGCCTTGTGTAGGAAAGGTGAACTAACAGGAAAGGACAGTAAAGTTTGATTAAAGGTTTGCCTTACTACAGCTGCAACTAGAACTGCTTAGCAATAATGGGAGCGGGGCGAAATAAAACAGGGAGAAAAAGAAAATGAAGACAAAGGAGAGAAAAGAGTAAAACAGAACAGTAAAAAAGCGAGCAGCAGAGGCTGGATCTGAAGCTTAAACACACAAGGGAAAGGGGAGGTGGGCTGGGCGAATTAACTTTCAGGACACTCTTGACACCCAGACGCCAATCAGATTTTCATTAACTGGCAGAGGGACAGGCAAAGCTGGCACAAGCTAATTAACCTCTGGATCTCTCACTGCCAAAGGAACATGGAGGGAAGTTCTGGGATGCCAGGGAAGAGGGGAGGAGAGGGAGACGGGGTTGCCCTGGGCAGAGGCCTTCAGGTTGGGGAAATGCGTGAGGGTGCAGAAAGGCCGGGTGGAGCTCTAAATATGAAACGGGGAGAGGGGGTTTACCAAGATAGGAGGGTGAGATCATGTAAAGTTAAAGTATGGTTAATTGTGATGTGTCCTTGTGGCCGAATACTCAGCTTTAAAGGTGTCTTCTTGTGTAGTTAGATGTTGAGTGGCTTGCCAGGCTACAAAGCTTATTTCTCCAAGCCACACAGAGTAATATGAAGTCTTGGATACATGTCTTTGAAAATACACAGAGTAATACTGACTGTTAGCAGTTCCTTGTCTTGGATACATGTCTTTTTGAAAATCCATCCATTTTCTACCGCTTGGTCTTTACTATGAATGAGGCAGCAAGGACAGACTGACTGGGCAATTTAGAGTTAGTTCCTGCATGTTTTGGCCAGCTGAGAACAGAGAACCCACGGTAACACGGGAGGACATGCAGACTTTGTGTGATGTTGGTCTGGTCCGGGATTTCCCACGAACCCACGATCTCCTTTATTGGGAGGCAGGAGCTTTTAGCCGCTCTGCCACCACGTGCACCCCTGTCTTTATTTCTTTGGAGATAATCTTTGTGCAAAATGGTAAAACAACAAATATGGACGAACATAAAGAAACTGGGGCTGCAACTAACACCTTTATTTGATTATTGATTTTATTTATTTTTTTAAGTAAAAATTGCCATTCACAACTTCTTAAGAGTCCAGTATGAAGTCTTCAATTTGCTTCTTTTGTCTGACCAACAGATCGGAACCCAAAGATCGATTATCACAAGAGTTGGCAATTAATTTTTGGATTAATCGACTAAACACTGCAGCTGTAAAAGACACAATATGAGCAAAGATAATGCCCTCCATCTGCTGCCTGCAACATACTGCTAGTGATATGTCTATGTTCCTCTACAACTACTACTAGTCATGTTCCTTTGT
Organism: Siniperca chuatsi; assembly: GCF_020085105.1. Lineage (NCBI taxonomy): Eukaryota > Metazoa > Chordata > Actinopteri > Centrarchiformes > Sinipercidae > Siniperca > Siniperca chuatsi. The sequence continues at coordinate 11,306,827 of NC_058044.1, read as the reverse complement.
GTGTGTGTGTGTGTGTGTGTGTGTGTTTGTTTTACATGTGTCTTACCATGAAATGCTACCCTGGTAGAGGAGCTTGCCTCTGCTGGGGAAGAGCTCTTGGAGCGCGAGTTAAAGGGTGATTGTCTGAAGCACTCGTCCAGGAATGGACTGAAACGTGATAAATAATACTAACAGTTACATGGCTACTAAATTAAATACATTTTCAAACTATATTTAAAAATGCAGTTTATTACCTATCATGAATTTCAGAATAACTAATAAATATTATGTAAAATTGATTAGAACACTTAGAAGACAAAACATGTCTTTTTCACGTATTATTGACTCACCTGTTTATTCCCACCATGTTAGTGTCTTTGTGGTTGTTGGATTTGCTGACTTTTTCTGAAAAAAAACAAACAAACAAAAAAACCCCACATCAATCCAGTCAATACGATACCATTTATATATTTACATATATATCTATTTTGTTTTCTATTTATTCATTGTACTATCTATTCAAATTTGACCCCATAGACGATTTTTTAAAACAGGCACGGGTTACAATCTACTTCCCCATATATGACTACCTGTTATCATGTGACTGAAGTTCCATAGTAAGGTCACATGATAACAACTGAGCCATCTCCATGACAATTAAGCAAACTCTATCAATGATGAAGAACATGGTTGGTGGCTCCAGAAAAAGTTAGAAGGGGACCTTGAGTTAATGGTGGGGTATGCGATTCTGTAAAAATCCAATACCATGACAAATACCACAATATAGAGCGAACAATGACACAGTAAGTAATGTAACATTAGCTAGGTTGTGGGTTTGCAAACTGCAAACAGTTGCTGCACAGCCAGAAAGAATGAGATGTTTCCCAGAGCCAGCAAACCAGCTCCAGACAGCGATACTCACAACTCTCCTGCTACTACAGCAAACATCACAACAAGAGTATATCTTGGCAAACTAGAAAGTAAGCTGAATGTCCGTGGGCAAGTCATTTAACATTACCTGAAAAACAAATCATGGTTGGAATGGCTGGAATAGTGTTGTGTGGCTCGGTCCGAGCCACTTTGTTTGTTTCCCGTTTACAGAAACAGGGCTGTGTACAAACACCAGTTTCTGAGTTTTTTTCAGCACACACAAAGAACGGACAGCTAGCGGACCGTGAGGAGATATTCGCTGAATTTGACAAAAAGACGCATATTGGATTAGAATCGCATACCCCACCTTTAAGAAAGTAGTGTTTCGAAGGTCAAGAATGAATTTTCATGCTCAATTTATGTTTATATTGTAAGTCCTGAGGCCACTGTAGAGAGCGGATATTTAGATGTAATGTCAGTTAATAAATAGTTCCTAAAACGTCCCTGCACACTGGCCATTATAGAACAGAGAAACAAACACTATATGATCCTGATTCCTTGAAGTTTAACTCAACTAGTAAAGCACAGGTTCGCCATGCCAGCAGGGATGTACTGGCCATCTGGACTAGTGGGAGTCTCTCTGGTGGGTCTGCGGACCTGTGGGCCGAAAGTTAGCCCAACAACACTAATATGAAAAGATTTTTTTTTAAACAAAAAAAATAGTGCATGCCTGGTCCAGATCTGCATTAGACTACCCAGATGGCACATGTGTGTGTTTGTGTACGGTTGCACTCTTGTATGTAAATGGAGAAACAAAATATTACAAACACCTTTCAACATTATGGAGTCCAATACACCACCACTGACTATGGCCTCAAAAACTGCCCAAGAGTTGAATCAACACCACTAACATACTGTCAAGAAAAAGTGAAGATTATAAGTTTGAATGGTTTAGGATTTCTTCCTCTTTTATTTGATTACATTGTACAGATGTACCCTAATAGACCAGTACTCAGTGTACAATACTATTTAAAGTCTTTGGGCACACAGGAAAAGTCTGTTGAAATCTATTTATCAGGGCAAAAATATTAAAATATTTCAAGATACTACTTTAGGAGGAATAAATACAAAATGTGTGTCCGACTGGTGATTATCAAACTAGCTTCAAACTGGTGTCTGACCTGCAATGCTGAGTTTTTGTTTCCTCACACATCAGCACCTGAATGTAACTGACTGGGCTGTTTGTCTCTTCTTTTCCCAACTTGTAAAAACAGACATAGCAACATGCTGCTCAGATTAATTACAGCAAAGTGACCATACAATGTGTTTCATCAATCAGTTACCTGCTGAGCTGAATCAGACAGCTCCTGATGATTAACAAGCCTAATATTATATTTCACAAAAATGTAATAATTTATCCTGAAATTAGTGGAAGCACACTTTATTACAGGCGAGGCGTTTCCACTATAAAATGTTGCGGGAAATTCTGCAAATAAACATTAATATAGAGAGTCAAAAGTGTCAATAATTGCTTGTGCTTTCCAAAAAGCCTTGATGCCTTTGAGGTTCTTGCAACTTTACAGTCTTGGTAATGTTCACACCTGTCCTTCTAGCACCTAAGATCGCACCTGTTTTAGGGGCATGATCACACATTAAGCCAGTTCTCTATTATCTGTTCACATGCACACATTTCTATTGCATGCACCTGTAGTGACACATATGCAAGTAGAAAATAGAGGGCATCCAAGTCCACCTCTGTATATCAGAGGTCCCGAGTGCTGTTTCCGAGTGAGTCACTTTAGGTCCAACATGGTTGAAGCTCATCATAAACTGTTAAACTGAACAAGTATTCATAGTAGCCATTTCCAGTTCCTCACAGAGTGGTTGAGTCGTAAATACAAATGATTTTAAGAGGTTTCTAAAAGGTAAGTAAAGCCAGAATTGGAAAATCAGCTAATACCACTACTTGGCCAACAGATACGAGCACAGGTGATGAGTTTTCAGTATTCAGCGGTAAAGAGCACTATACAAAATGCCTGAGAATGGAGCCATGTGTGTGAGTTTCAAGGCGATGTACTAAAGTGAATTTCAAAGCTGCAACCATCTCAGTGTTCAGAGCGACCTTGCTACTGATGTGTCTCTGAGGTCCTACTGCTCTGGGTAATTCATATTGATTGCTCATTGTGTGACAGCAGCCCACTCTGTTCCAGTCCTCCTCACATTCAAACCCAGTTCTAAAGGGGCAGCTGTCGTTGTTGCCAGGCTAGCGATGCCCTGGCCTCCCTGGGTGGGCATACTGTGTACCCCTGCTGCCCTCTCTACCCTCCTTATCCGCTGCCCCCCGCTACAACCCCCACCCCTAACACCCCACTCTGTCACACTGCTCGCCAAGGACAGAGGTCTCTTTCCACGTTGCCATGGAGATGCCGCACGGGAGAAATGTAAAGGGAGGGAGGGAGGGAGGGGAAGTGCAGGGGGAGAGCGTGTGCAGCCAAGTGTGCTTGAGCCGGCATGTCTGAAAACGAGTCAAGGGAGGGAGATAGGGAGAATGAGAGAAAGGAGGAGAGGGAGGCGGGAAGAGGGGGCATTTGTGCAGACACCACTCCCCATGGGTCCTTGTGTGAGTGTGTAAAGGTGTGCATGTAAGACTGTGCGGGAAAGAAAGCCTGTCAATGTGTGAATTTGTGAATATGTGTGAGAGCAAGAAGAGAAAAAAAGATTTTACACGAGTTTATTTCTCTATATGGCATTTAAGCGAGAGCAATCTGAGGTTGGATAGAGCTGGGGTCACAGCCCAGGACTACAAGCCTGACCCCCCACACACACACACACATCTGCACCTTTTCTCTGGGGGGCGATGGTTCCACCTCAAAGCTCTGTCTTAATCTAGCAATACAAACAGCTTTCTGCTGCTTCAATGTCATTTTCATGGCCATACAGGTAAAAAGCAGGATGTCATTACATGCCATATATTCTTGACTTTACTACAGAGCCACCGGAGGATGGAAATGGAAACATGTGGGTTTTATGGTCGAGTATCAAGAACTGTCCAAGGTTTACACCACGGTGCTGCAGGGAGAAAGAGGACATGTTGCTGTGCATGTGTGTGCGCGTGTGTTGAAGATCTACTGTTGCTCAGAGAAGAGTGTGTGCCTGACAGCGTACATGTCACGAAGGAACGTACCTGACAATTTGAACAGTAATTCGGAGGCCATTTTGACCGATATGTCCTGGGAGAAGAGGTCTTTCTGGGGGCGGGCCAACGTCTCGGGCAGGTTACTCATCGGCTCACTCTTCTCACCCGACCCTAAAGTGCTGAATGCCAGCAGGTGAGAGGCAGGTGGGGTGAGTTCTGTAGGGGGTGGGTCCACCTCCATAGGCTCTGCCTTTACTTTCACCTTCTGATAATGGGCATCTTTGTTGTTCTCTGCAACAGATAATTGAACAAGAGGACAATTACTGGTTAGACTCTGATTAAAGAGATTCAACTGTTATACATAACAAGGGTAAAGATTTTGTTTTATTCACAGAATGGAGGTTACTGTGACCGTTTTTAAGGATATACACTCACTAACCAGAAAAATGGAAACCTGTAGAATATAATGCAATGCAATAGCCCTGCAATAGGTACCTTTCTAAAAATGTTTAGTTATTATCAGTGGTGGAAAATAACTAAGTACAGTTTATCAAGTACTGTTTCATATTTATTTATATATTTATTAATATTGTAGTTTTTATTCTGCTACATTTATTTGACAGGTGTAGTTACTAGTTACAGCATTGTTGAAGATTAAACCAGTGGTTCCCAGCCTTTGTGGCTTGTGGTCCTTCACAAAAAAGCAGCCCCTTGTCACGTTTCAGATGTCTATGAGTCATTACTGTAGCAGCTACCACAGATTTATTTCCGCTGTAAACTTCTCTCTAAACTTCTCAGAAGTATTCGGGGCCCAAAGAGGTAAAACTCAAAAAAGCAAAGATTAGATAAAAGTTCCCCTAAAAATTCATACAAACTTGTGTAGCAGAACTTTGTTTTTTCTTCTTTCCGATCCCATTAATCATCTCACAATCCCTCAAATTTTGATTTTGATACTTGCGGATACATGCTGATAATACTTATGTACTTTTACTGAAGTAGAATTTTGAATGCAGGACTTTTACTTAAAATGGAGTATTTTAATACTTGGCACTATTGGCACTTTTATGTAAGTAAAGGCTTTGAGTTCTTCCACCACTGGTTATTGTTGACTACTACTACTACAGTTTGTGTACTTTATGTTTGTTCTTTATTGGACCAAACTGTACTAAAAAGGTGTTTCTATTGCTCTATCCACTTTATTTACATATATGGAGGAGCAAAAAATTAGGAGCAATTAAAAAACATGGAATAAGTTTGTATTTATTACAGGGCTGTTGTATTACAATGTACAGGGATGTATTGGTATATTAACTAGGACATCAAACTGTGTATTAAGACCTCAAAAAGGTACTTAAAACTAAAAGTACTCAAAAAAATAGCTGGCAAAAAATATATGATCCCAAAACAGTGTATGCAGTCAAAATGTTAAACTTTTGTAATTTATTTGTTACTAAAATCAGTTTATCTAGACATAATAGAGTGCAGTGAAATGTGTAAGCATCCATACTCTTTTCACATAACTTTTAAAGACTGCAGAATAGTTTGAACACAGATAATTACACTCAGTGTCCCAAATTAACTTTTGATCTCAAAACTCTACAAAGTATTTGCTATTAAATGTACTTAAGGACCAAACATAAAAGTAATGGGTCAAACACAGGCCTTTTCACAGGAGACTGGGGTTCATTTCCAGTGTGAAACCAATAGTCAACATTAATTGTTTTAAGGAAGTTGTTATTTTAACCCAAACCATGATGTTTCCTAAACTTAACCACATAGTTTTGTTGCCTAAACCTACCAAACTGCGACCGACACCTGAAATGTTTCTCTGCAAGCTTTATTTTGAAAGTCTAACCGGATGTTGCATATTTACTATTGCTTACTTGACCGCGGAGTGAGAACGTGTTGAAAACGTGACACTGCCATGGTGGACCGGCGCAAGTGATAGTTTAGCGAGTATCTGATGTCCTGTATGGTAAACCGTCCTGCGCTCGAGATGGTCAGTTTCGCAGCACTGTTTAGACGCACCACAGAGTGCTTGTGTGTGTTTGTGTCAAATTCTGACACAACAGCAGAGGACAGAAGCAGCGCGCCCGTAAATGACACCAATGACACGCGGTAGAGACTCTCAGCATAGTTTGTTATTACTTGACTATTTTGGTACAAACATTTACCCGCCAATCTGGTGGATAACCTTCCAAGATTTACTCGCTAAATGGAAAATCTACCCGCATTTGGCACTTGGCGGGTGTTAATTTCGGACCCTGATTACACTGTACCTGCACATCTAATAAAAGCTTCATTTGATAGGTTTTTCTTTCAGATTGCCTGGCAGATGTGCTTATTCTGTACAAGTCAAGTCCATCTCATTCCTACAGCAAAACAAAACAATACAAAACAAAAACAAAATAAAACACTTTTTGACTATCACCCGGATGTACTTAGTACGAAGTAAACTAAGCGTCCAGCATACATGTTTAAAGATGTTGTATGAATAGAATTGAACCTAAAATAGGGAATCCAAATAACAGCCGAAACTTGAGCATTGCAGCTAAAGCCGATCTGAGCTGGTTAGCATCTTGCTGTGTAATTATTAAGCTAAGAGGGCACTGGGAGGTCACACTCTCCCTTGGGGGAGGGCTCCAGCAGCTCATGTAGGTTCACTGTAGCAAACAGGCAAGAAACGAAAACATTTTAAGTGTTAAATGAGAAGCAATAAATCTATATGATAACTACAGGTGTTGGATATAAGAGTCTCTGATTGAAGGTAGTTTCAGCACGTAAACAGTGGTCTGAAAGGGTGAAAACAGCTGTTGACTTCTCATACAAGTTCAAAAGGTGAGGCAAAGAAGGCAGGCTAAAAATAGTCGAGAAGGCATCTGTTAGGAATGTCCCGAGCCGATCTGCAGAATCAAACACTGACTCTCTTCTCTCTACGGATGTTAAACAAAAGACTATAGGCTGCCATAAAAAATATTGGAAACTATTAAAAGGAAACCGATGCAGGCTATATTTTCTTAATGCTGAGCTATTTCGTTGTCAGAAATTGGTTGTCTAATGGCCTCTATGGCTAAATTTACTAGATTAAATGTAGGCCTACTTCAGGCTGCATTAAGTACACTGTGCAGCTATATGATAAATGAATAAAAATAATAAATAAATCTGATTTGTACATCCCTTAGCATCTGTATATCCAATGTATCTGATCTTTTGACTGTAGTGATGGCAGGAGGCAGTGTCTCAGTGTGGTGACAAGCAGGAGCAAGAGCACTGGGGTTGATACAGTGCTGCTGACATGGCGACTCAGCACGATTATGGGATATATGAATTTGGCAGGGCATCGGGAGCAGTGGGAGGGGCAGGGGGAGGTTAGAAGAGCTGGAGAAAGAGTAGGGAGGGAGGGACATACAAGACAGTAACCCTGTGCAAACCCTGCCCCCCCTCCCCTCACATTCTCCACTCCTCTGCTGAACGAGGCCAGTATGAGACGCCAAGACTGGATCTACTGTACAATTTGCACACGTGTGAACATGCGAGAGAATCTACTGAATCAGTGTGTGTGAGTGTATACTACTGTGTTTATGTGGACGAATTAAAGTGTAAACTCCCCCTTGCCTCCTCCTCGAGGTCCAGGTGTCTGGTTTAATGGTAGTAACCAGCATGTGGGGGACACTGACAACCATCAGCCCCACTAATCCCTTAATCAGGTGGCCAGAGTTGGCCAAGAGTAACCTAGGAGAGGCTGATGGAGGGGCAGAGCAGATGAGGAGAGAGATGGGAGGGCGGAGTTGTATGGGGCACTGCTCTGTAAGGGTCAACCAAGGGACACGCGAGCTTCCATCATTGGATCACCACCCTAACGACACAAGCTGAGTGGACTGTTGAATGCTGCAAAAACACACACAGTTGCACACAAAAACACATCCACGTACGTACTAAAGGACACTACATGTGCTTGAGCTCCCAGTGCTGGGACAAACATGCTTACAACCCAAAGAGCCATTACAGAGAGGTCACATGACACGGAGAGAAAATGTGTGATTGTAAACATCATGTTGAAAGCATCACATCACAGCAGGCAAGATCAGAAATCTACCTGTCACAAAATGAAAACACACAAATGTGGCCTTACTCCCACACTGATAATAGCTATGGCTTTTTGGTCGGGGTCATGACCTAATGTTCTGAAGCCATAAAAAGCAGCCCTCAGTCTGCCTGAATCCAGCTTGTGTGAGTCTGTAAGTGAGAGTGAGTGTGTGCGTGTGTGCCCTGTGTGTCTGTGTGTGTGTATGTGTCATCCCCTCTGGTGCAGAAGCCTCTTCTGTGATACACCAGCTGCCATTAGGCCACAGAATCAGGTCTGGAAGAGTGTGCGTGTGTGAGTGTGTACAAAAGTGCCTGTGCCCTTTCTCAATAAATATCAAAGCTTTTCTTTAGGGTCACTGTTGCTTCAATTCCTCCTAATATTACCTCATAGTGTGCCAGTAAAACTTACGAATATTTTCATGAGCTATGGGAAATAAATGGGGTTAAGCTGCAGGCTATTAAGTTATGTGTGTGTTTACCACTCAAAAATGACAACTGGTATTTGGTGGTTTATATTGTGATCTTTTAAAAAAATGACAGCAATGGTATACATAGGAGCCATTTTTGCGGTAATAGAATGAAAAGTATTAAAAACCAGTGAAACTGTATAATTTCATTACAAATAATCTAATTTATTCCATTTTCACATTCACAATTTGGCCTAAATTTAGAAGAATATTAATCTTGCAACAAAATGCACAAAGTACTCCGCAGAGTTTGGCTGACTGTCTGAACAGACATGTTGTCTGAACATTAGATAGGAACACCATGGTCCAGTGTAACTAGCAGTACTATTACACATTTAAAGAAGGGAGCAAAGGTATACAAAAATAGAATAAAAAAGATGAATTTGTCACATATGGAGTATATTGTTCTATTGAACCCAATTCTTAAAACTTTTAGTGCCAAATTCCTATGAGCATTCTTTGTTTTCCTGAACGTTTAACAGTGAATTGCTTAAACGTTTTGTTAATTTAAGAGCAGGTGTAACAATTAAGTACACTTGCACACAGTTTTAGTTGGGTTTTAGTTTCAGTGCTTAAGATTCATGTCTCTGCTTAAACAAATGCAGGATACTATTTGTGAAGCACTGCATGTGCTTTAGAAACTAATGACAAACTGTCAGATTGGTCAGTCTGTCTGGATTAGGTGGGTTAAATCTTTTTTCCAAATATGACCCTTGCAAATTAAAGCTAATTTCAGCCCCATTTGGTTTGTAATGTCAACCAGTTTTACAAGGTTTGTGAATGTGATCTGTATGCCAAGTTACTATAAATGCACTATACTGTACATACCCTTATTCCCTCTGACGCAGCACTACTCAAGTTTTGAGTCAGAATGAAAGTGACTGGGGTTTGTGTGATGTTCTGTTTTTAGTGATCAACTTTGACCTCAGGTGTCTACTTGAATCTGCGTGGATGTGACAGCCTGTTTCGCTGAGAATATATACAGTAGGAAGGTACAGACCCAGGGTAGATTTGTAACTACACTTTGACAAAAAAAAAGTCACATACCATTAGTGACTTAATGCATGCAAAGTCAATTTATTGTACCACTGTGATGCATCAACAGCATAGAAACAAAAACCTGGACAGACAGACAGTGAGGGAGACAGACAGACAGACAGTGAGGGAGACAGACAGACAGAAAGGGTAAAGACAGGGGAAAAATTGTCAAACAGTGCCAGGAAAAGAACACTCGAGGGTAAGAGAGGAAAGAAGAAAGCAGGATGAGAGAGAAGAGCTGGGGGAGGACCGAAGGATGAGGAACGGCTAGAGCCTACATGACAACCTCTCCACCTCTCCCCCCTCCCATTATCGTAGTCTACCCTTCTCCCTGCTCTGTTATTCCACATCTCTCTATCCCTGCCCCCATCCCTCTCTCTCTCAATCTCTCTATTCTCCTGCTCTCTAGCCGACCTGCTCAGACAGGGGTGAAGAGTTCAGGCGCTTCAAAGGCTGCAGTGTGGAGACTGCATGTCATGTGGGAGCCACAGCAGCCTTGCCTGCAGACTTCACAGACAGCTGCTGCTACAATTGATCCTCGACCAGCTAGCTCTCAGTAGTTGAGCCTTCCAACGGTTGTAAACTGCAGCTACATCTGACTCTAGAGCAGCGTGCTTGATAAACAGCCCATCAGGAACCAGATATAGCCCTTATAAAGTGGTCCTAAACAAAAACATTTGGCACAAGCCAGAGCCGATTCAAGGCTAATAAAGCTTTATCATATAAGGTCAAGACAAAAGACGACAAGTGATTGCCTCAGTAATTCTGTCAATCGCTACTGCATACAAAATGATCTACCCAGGAAACAAACACATATAGCAAGGGGCAAAAGGAATCAACTCTGCATTTCTGTAAATAGAACGATAGGCAGTGATAAGAAGCCAGTGAGACAGAAAGAAAGATGTGAAGGTAGGGAGGGTGGGAGTAAGAGAGGTCAGCGAGCGGCCACACTGAGGGGGCATGATGAGGACACTGTCAGAGCAGTGTAGAGCTTAACAAACTAATACTGTACAGTAATGCCAGCATTGTGAATTAGAATGGTGAACTGCTTACACAGTCTGCTGTGAAAAGCCATATTGAGTAAATAGTGAATCCTTTTATGTGAGGATAAAGATAAATAGTGAGTATTACATTCACTTACTAACTAAAAGGGGAAAGGCTATAATAAATAATATTTTCAATGCTCCCTTTGCTTAGTTTTTGGTTCATTCCACGTTTTCTCCTGGAAGCCAAAGAAATTGAGGCCTCCCATATTATTTATTACTATTTCTGTCATTTTACTTTGATTTAAGATTAAATAATTTTCTTTGTCACAGTTGCTCACCAGCGCAACCAGTACTGTGATATGTTTTCCTAACCTTCGTGCTTTACTGTCCATGGTGCAAAATGAGTAGGAGTAGTACGATGACATGTACGCTTCATACAATCAAGGTAGTGTAAGGCAAGGTGTTGGTGTTTTGGTGAAAACTGACTGTTTGAATATTTGAATATATTTGAATAGCTGTAAAAAGGACCACATTTGTTTTCAGTGCACCATCACTTGTTGATACTTTGGTCATTCTATCATCAACTGCAATGGACGTGTGTTGGGTGCACGTATGCAGTAATTACATAATAATGCCGAATAATGCAAATAAACACATTCTACAACCAGTAGACACAAAGAAAAAACATACATTTAATGCAATTTAAGCAAGAATGTCAATAAGCCTGTCTGCATCTGTCATCCTAAACTGCTTTGAGACTTTAGGAAAGCCTTCCACTTCGGTTGACTAAATCCCTACAGCTACCTGACAGTAGCAGCAGATGTACAGTGTGCGTTTTATCTCCAACAAGTGCCGCGCCAAAGAGCAGAGCCATTACGCACCATGATCCACTGTGGTTACCTCGAGAAAATACACAACCAGCCAGGGTGCTGCAAAAAACCCACACAAACCTCTGTGCATGTGCACTCATCAGACTGGTCTCTTACTTCTGCCACTTTATCCGTTGCATTTTAATTCATGCATTTTAATAGCAAAATGAAGTGGTATAGCAGAATTAAAACAGGGAATGTTTTAGTGAAATTTAAAAGTAGTAAGTCAGGAGTTGTCTTTTTAGGAGAAAAAAAAACACATAACTCTTGATGGAGAGTCATGTAACGGTCAGATTGACAGTGACAATAGCCACACTGTAGTAAGACAACATGTGGTATATCACTCAGTTGTAGCTCCGACAGTAGAGGCAATCATGTGAAGTCTTTTGAGGGGAAGCCAGGTGGAGTTGGCATACTTTGATGATTAACAGCGTTAATTATTACTCAATCAATAAATCAGCTTTGGCCACTGCTGCAAGAACTGCCAATGCTTCTGGAAATCAGCACCCACTCTCAGGCTTCTTGCTGCATTCAGCTAATTGCTCTGATGCACAGAATTTCTTATAAAACCATGGGTTTTAGAGCTGGTGGACCAAACTAGGGATAAACACCAGTTAATATTAAACCTACATTTGAATGGTAACCAGAAAAGGATCAGATAGAATTTCTAAGTTGCTTTGTTCCTGGTGGATGTGTAAGTCAACAAACACAAGTCGACAAAAAGAACCTCATAAGCTAAAAATCTGTTGCTGTCAGTTTGGTTAGATGTCTTTCTGCAGCTCAATGGTCAAAATTGCTTAATGCAACTTTTATTAGCAAGGTAACAAGCACTGTAGAGGGGAGAGGGCCTGTAAAATGTCCTCAGAGATGGAAGGCTTGTTCCTAAGGAATGAGGAATGAGTTAAGCAAGTACAGTAAGTGTGATTTCACACCTATAGTGAGGGTGGCTAGATGGTGAGTGGGTGGCACGGCTGTTACCCACATGATGCCAGTCTGCCAGGGCACCACCTAGGGCCCTGTACCCCCCCTTCCCCCTCCCCCTCCCTTCCTGTGACGCCATGTTCCCCTTGCCCTGCAACACCAGTGCCCATCTGCTAGGACACGTTAGCCGCTGGCGCCAGGGACTATTTAGCCCAGCGTAATTAGCCCCCAGACACCAGCAGCCTGGTTTTAAACAGATGTGGGGGCGGTAGCGCTAGCAAGGCGACTCAACACGACCAACCAATGTTTGATAAGGAAGGGGGGGAGAAGAGGAAGTGACCTAGTTAAAGGGATGATGCAACTCATGTTACAGCACAATGGGCAGTAATGATGACAACCCCACTTGCTATGACTGTCCAATGCCATGGTCGAGGAAGGATGAGCAGCAGAAATCTAATTAGGCTGTGTCCATTTGCTGTACGACAAGCAACAATGAGAAAATAAGCACTTCTGAACAAATAAATAGTGATGTTTTGAACAAAGAAAATGCTTAGACTAAACTCCCCAGTGTGGTTTCCCTATTTAAGTATCCTCACTGGGTTATTGTGTTCTGGGGCTGACCTTTAACAGGGGACAGAGAGAGGTTACAGTTTAGATGCCCTTGAACCGCATGACCGTAATCACACGTGACTGTAACGGCATTGACCTTTACCCAGCTCGCTCCTTTCCTCCTCACCATCTTTTTCTCCTTCCCTTCCCCCCAGGGTCATTTGAGGGTCCAGACTCTTGTCAAGGCTGTCACTCTAGACAGCCCTCTCCATCTACCGCCCCCACTGTTGCCATGGCAATGGACGGCACTGCGCTCCGAGGACTGTGTGAGGGGGCAGCGGGAGCCAGCGGACGAATGAACGCTGCAGCATCTTTCCCTAACCTAGGTCAACCTTGCAGAGCTAGTGTAAGTGATGGGAGGGGAAACGCTGGCCATGCTGCTGAGGACCAAATAAACTGGCAGGATAACATCAGTGCGGGGATTGGAAATGGAGATGGGAGAGAAAGAGGCATAACAGTGATGAAACATAGAACATAGGTGGGGGCAGTACAGTGGAGGAATTACATACTGCCCACATCATTCTTTAAGGTTCTCTCACTGATTTATTTCTTATTTCTCTGATTTAAATTGAGTTTTGCTGTCGTTTTAAAGTAGTAATCATGTCATCTTTGTCTTCCTCAAACACTCACACAAAAGCACATGCACACACATGGGGAAACGTGACCTGGGGGCAGACAGTGGAGCAGCACACGTGTAGTACCACAGAGCTCCCAGCCAGCATGAGTCACTCTGAACACCAGTCAACCCAGAGAGAACAATGGCAACCGGTGTGTGAGGTGTCTATCAAGCACACACACATTGGCGCAGGATGAAGAGCCGCGGATGGAGCAACGCCCCACTGCGCCACCATCAGTCTGCCATTTGCTTTGTGGTTTTTAACAGTGTGGATGTATATATTGTAAATTTTATGGCTGCACAATTCCAGCGCACTAATCATTCCAATGTTGAAACCAGTCTATTTTTTTCTAAAGGAATGGTAGTTCATAAGGCCTGCTAGGTATTAGATTAGCTAAAATTTAAAAAAATATTTGTTAATTCAGATTAATAAACTCAGTATGCATGTATTGCAATGAATTGCTAAAATCAAGAAAATACATTTTTTCTACATATAATACAGCTAGGGAAGCCAGCTCTGTTGGTACATACTGATACACTCCAGCAGCCCACAGTGGACAAACACCTGTCCATAACACACTTGAACTAGACCCGGCATTCAGTAGTGATTTTGGATGTAGGCTAAAATAAGCAGCAGCTTTAAACTTTATTTAGAAGTGACACAAAGTGTATAGTAACTGAAAAACAATAGTACAGCAGCACACGCAGTGTGCTACAAAATAAACAACTAGGTTTGTGTCCCTGCCTGAGGACTTGTCACCAACATTCTTGCTGAGCTCAAACTAGAAGCTGCAAAGGCTAAATCATGCTGTACTGGATGATGTCAGAGTGGTCCTTACAGGTTGAAACATGGTGTGGGTCAAATATCTTACTGTTTAACTTTCTGTTATGGAACAAGGTGCAAGTCAGGGTTGACTTTTAAGTTCAATATAGCAAGCAGATCTTCCAATTGATGGCATTGTTTTGAAGGACATCAGAAAAGAAAACTGTTGCACAAAACTGATACTCAATGTACTGCTTCTTGTTCACAAAAACTTGGAATAAACCATAGATGCAAGAAGGGGCACTGTAGAAAGAAAATGAAGGGTCAAGATAAGTTACCTGAACATCATCACCGAGGATACAAAGGCTCCGCAGCCACCATCTAGAGCAGAGGCCTCAGAGAAACAAAGACTATTTCCCCAAATATGCTTTTTCCCCCACAAGTACACTTTGCTCACCTTTGAGGAGCCCCCAATTTTAGCTTGGTTAGGTGTGCAATTGTAGAAAACAACAGAACCCTTTTATGACAGTCAGTGTCATAACCTTTGGCCTACAACTAACCTCCTGAGCTGCTATTGGCTGATCTGAAACTTAAACAGCAAACCAGCACCACAAATAACACAGTGTATGGCCTGTTCTGTCCTAGAAATTCTTCTGTATAGAGTTTTTTGTTTTGTTGTTGCATGGACTGTTTTACACAAACTTAAGAAATACAGTATATGCATCCAATTCCAAGACCACAGATTTAATGTTTAGCTTAGATTCAGAATAATTACAGAATTGTGTGGACTCTTGCATAGGTTAATTTGAGAACTAAAAGGCTCATTTGCATTTCCCCCTTAGCACAAACATGCACAGATCCATACATACAGTACGTACACACCCTACCTGATAGCTTAATCAGCAGCTCAGAGGCCACCTTAACGTTGATATCCTGGCTCAGTAAGCTGTTCTTAGCCATTGGGCTTCCTTCCCTTGGTTTCAATGGCCCTGGGCGCTCTGTGGCTGCTGCTGCCCCCACTGGCCCGTCCTGGCAGAAAGTCGCAGGGAAGCTTGGCTGGACCTGGCTCTGGGAGGATGGTCTAGGGCTCAAGGCTTCCTCCGCTTTGGGCTCTTCCTTCAGGTGGAATGGAGACTTGAGTGTCTCCCTCTGGTTGGCCGCTGCAGCCAGAAAGAAAAGAGACCGAAGGAACAAGAAGAAATTTACAAAGAGAATTTGAGGAGAACAGCAAAAACACTAGACCAAAATACTGGTTGTGACCAAACAAGTGAGGTTTATTGGGTATTTTAAAAGGTGTATGTTTAACTCAGCAATAACAAGAGGCCATATGGAGACTCTGTTTTCTTTCTATCACAGGATGTGAGTGTAGGGAAATAGATCTCAAAAACAAGGGTCACATACTGCATTCTGTATATCACATAATATGATGATGATCATCAGTCTTAAATGTGATAAATGTATATATATATATATATCTATCTATATATATATCTATATATATATATATATATATATATATATATATATATATATATATATATATATATATATATATATATATATATATATATATATATCTATATATATATATATATATCTCACACACACACACACACACACACACCAAAGTATAATACATGAAAATGATAATTAAATGGAACAACAAAGTGGCCCACAGTGGATTTTCACAGTCCTGTCACTGCAACAGATACCACAGTTGGCGTGCTGTGGGCCAAAACAGAGGGTGCACCCTCATGACTGTCCTTCTCTCTTAGTCTTTAGGGCATCCACAACAAATTCCAAATTCATTTGCCTCCTCTTTTCTCCTTCACACTGTCCCCCTCCCCATCCCATTAATGTCTGTACACTTTATGCTTAGCTTTATTCTACTTTAAGTCTGGTTTCGTCATCCCTTCTCACCCTGGATGTCGCCTCAATCCTCTTCAGATGTAAGGACATGAAATAATTCTTGTACATCTGTAGAGCACGATAGCAATCAGCTGAAGTCTTATCTGCCATCTCTAAAGTATGTAGCCTAGGTTGGGGAGTGAACTGTCACATGGATCCCTCTGCTCTAAAGTCATCTTCAAGAGAAACTGGGCCACATCTAATCCGCCTAAGATGAATAATTAATAATTAGACATGGAGCAACTTCCGATAGCCGCCAAGAAAAGAACAGCGGGGCAAGCTCCTCTCTTTGTGTCTCTCAGCACGTTCCACTACACTCTGTACGAAAATGAAGGTTTACATAGGCTATAGCTTATAACATTGTTGAAATTTAAAATGGCTAAAAAACACTGAGAGAAGCTGTAGAAATATGTTTTAAATACATTCTATTTGTCTGTGCAAGGTTACTTGATATCTTCGTTTCAGTCAGTGTAACTATGGGAACTGTGGGGAAGGTTAAAGAATACTATTGTCCACTATTGTAACCTGATTTACTACGGATGCATCATGTCATTTTTTAGAACCAATTACAGTACTAAGTACTTCATTAAGTGGATTGGCTGTTGACAGTACAGATCTGAATATGTGAAACTTAAAACAGTTACATGAATGCATGTGCAAAATATATATTTTTATATTATGCCATATTCTGTTTTATGCAGTAATAACCTTTTTTGTAGTTTTTACAAACTTATTATGGTTAATTAGATGATAATGATCACTGCTGTAGAAGAAAGTGAGAAACAGAGTTTATTTGAGCAAGCATGAAGGAAGTGTGTGTAGAACCTCACATTCTCTGTAGATGTTGTCATGTTTATGATTGCCAAAAGTAAAAACAAATTAGACAAAATGGATTCAACAGTATCTGCAACTGTAGTTTTGTAATGTAGACTGTGAGTCAAGAAGCAGAGCTTTGCTGCTATAGCAAAGTTTAAAAGCCAGGCCATCACATATGCGAACTAGAAGAGTGATCTCAGTAGAGTACAGATCTCCCTTCGCCAGGCCTGGTATTAGTGATGTGCGAGTCATGAGTGAATAGGTCGAAATGAACAACTCTGTGACTCAGGAGTCACAAGTCCTCATCTGACTCGCCCTTCCAACTGCTACTAGCTAGTGCAAACTGCAAAGACGAGGTGAGAACACATGTCATTCAGACTATTGTGCAACTCTGATATTAACTGTATTTGTGGAGATGTCTCATGTTTATTACTGTATTAACCTAGCCTTGTGAGAAAAGCAACCACTTTGGCGCTTGTTTCATCTCAGTACTCGCTCTCCCAGCCCGGAACCCGCGCCCCCTGCCTTGAGCTGAAGACTTGTCTGACTGCACGAATAACTCACTCACCCACAAGTTCCATGCCACAGTCAGTAACCGTCCATGAATTTTAATTTGTCCCTTTTTAGTAGTTTACTACTACTCGATTCTGATTGATCAATCATGAAATCCAACAGTAATTTCTGATTAGCAGACTTTGTTGCTATGGATGCTGTTTTGATCATAGATCTATGGGACTGACTTCCCGCACACAATCACGGGAAAAGGAGCGGCTGTAAAACAGTGGATAATTTCTTTTGAGCATCACAACCCCCACGAAATGACTCTATTCACTATCAGAATTTGATCCATTTGGTCCGGTAACATTTGGAAAGTCTAGAAGAGCTGCATGATTAAATTATTTGATCCCATTCGAGTTAGCAGAGGGCTAAACCGGAAGTCTCTGGTACGCATGCTCTATGGGCGATAGGGGCCGGTAGGGGAGCCACCAAGCTATGGGTGACTTGGTGACTTGATTGACTTGAAAACCCGACTCTCTTTAGTGAGTGACTTACACAAACTCGAGTCAGTAAAAAGAGTCGAACCTCTCATCTCTATCTGGTATCACAAAATGGCGTATGAATAACACGCAAACGTCTTAAGTCATTTTGTGTAAATGTCATGGAGCGTAGGGACGAGGTCGGGGTGGATGGATGGGTCAAACAAACACAGGACTTTCACCCAGGAGACCACAGTTCGTTTGTCATGTGAAACCAAAAGTCAACGTTGACTTATATTAACTTATGTACGTAAGTTAACTTCCATAACGTCCTAAACTTAAGTAACATTACTGAAATTACGCACGTACGTTACTTAACTGACGTAACTAACGTACTTACCTACCGGCCGGTTAAGAGGAGTGAGGAATCAGCGGTCAATGGCAGTATAAAACAGAGCAGTCAATAAAATAGGTCTTTCCAAAATTGTGAATCACCGCAACCACGAGAGGTCCTTGAGCATACAGTCATAAATGTGCACAAAAAATATTAGACTGATGGGTCCAGTAGTATGCGAGATTAGCAGCAGACAGATACGCACACTCAACCAAAAACATGATCTCCTCCAGACTTACACCTAGCAGAGATAATGATGCAGCAGAGGTTGCTTTCTACATTTTTATAATTGTCTTTGTTATTTTTCCTCACAGTAGAATACATTTGTAATATGATGTCATTGTAAATGTAATGGTCATGCATTCTGAAATAAGAAAATTTATTTGATGATACTCCAACAGACACCATAGTTGGGGAGCTCCGAAGGAGCAACACAGATAGTTCACCTCTAAAATTACCTGTACATCTAAATTCAAAATTTATATTTTTTTTTACATTTTATTTCAATGGAGTTTGATTGTGGCTGAGTAGGGTACCAACAAACACATCTACACATCTTATCAACACCCTTCCCAACCCTTGACCCAGCAACAGCTTTCAAACAATCTGCACACTACTATCTGTCACACACACACACACACACACACAGAGACAGACACAGGGCATGGATATAAGAGGGGCTATCACTCTTGGGCAGACTGCTGTCCAGTCTCCTCTGGCCCCAGCAGAGATCTGCTCCGCTCCTCAACCTACCGTCTCACCTAACATCTCTAACCGCCACAGGCCTGCCGCCCCCTGCCCGCATCATCAATCTGTGCCGGCTCCAGCCCCTCTGATTAATGATGATCTATGCCGAAGGGATAGAGAGCTCAGGGACGGGGGATACAGGGCACGAAAAGGGGACAGGTGCTGGTGTTTTGACCACCCATGTGGTGCCACAATGCCACAGTGCCACACCATGGCGGGCCGAGGCCTCAGTTCAGTTCAAGAGGGGGTGAAGGAAGAGGTTGAGCGGGGGTGACCTTCAAGTTCAGGGGTAGTGGCGCAGGGTCGCACGCGGCACCAGCTGGAAATGTCACACAGTCAGATGTCAGCGGGCAGGCTAAGTATAACCTGGTCAGCACCTGGAAGGACGTCCTCTAATTAGAAGCGTGTTGGGCCATGTCGGATCAGACAGGGACAGCACACTTGGTCACCGCCTTACAAACACACATTAAAATACACTATCCCATTTACCCACGCAGACACACACTTATCTACAGATGGGTGACAAATTACATGAAAAAACAACGTCGAGAGTCTTAGTATGGAGTCAGGCCACCAAGAGCCTCCAGAACAGCTTCAGTGCTCCTTGCCAAGTCTGTGGAACTCTGTCGGAGGGATGAACACAATTCCTCCACAAGATATTCCCTAATTTATGTACAACCTTTATTTAATCAAGTAATACTAGTAATAATAGTAGTAACTGGTGCATGGAAGCATCTGCATTCGATATGTTTTTCCACTCTTTTATTCAGGTTTTTCCTTTAATTTGTCCCTCATCTGTATATCTTAGGAGAAATCCTTACTTTGTGTTGTCACATACAACAGTACGCATGCTGTTTAATGCAGCATTCAAATCATACGAAAATGCTGGGCTGCACATAAGCCACTGACAAATACAGACTCAACACAAACTTAGATTCTCAAATTCTTCTCCTCCTTGACCTCACGAGAACAAAAACAACCCCAGGACGTGCACTCACACACAAAGTCACACCACTCCAGTGACCTTTTGGATTGTCGCTATAAATAGAGTGTATTTCCACTAAGAATCTATGTTACAGAGCCCAATGAATTATTTAGTAGCCTAATCCAATGGGCAATTTTTTTTATTCCTCTTAGCTGATGGCTCACTGACAAAGTGGCAGAGCACAGTACCAACAGGAACAATTCAGCCTACAACACAAAGCTTACACTTTGGCCTTTTTGTCTGTCAGAATTTCACAATAGCATCATGAGCATTCAGTCTCTGGCAGATCATCTTGTGAAGTGAACACAGATCTGAGAAAGGAGATGGGCATCTCTGGGTGACTGGGCATCTCTTCTGTGAGCTTCCTGCATGTGTGAGTACGTACCCAGGCCAATGTCAGCTCCCTGTGCATGATACTGTAAAGCTGGTTCTAGCTCCGGGTTATCAGTTTGTCTCCATGTTATCACACCCCTCTGACACTTGCCACCAATGCTACTTCCATCGCCATTCTCTTCCCTATTTCTCTCCTCTTCGCCACGCTTCTCTCTTGCGCCTCATCCGTCTCGCTGCCAGGCGCTTGTCCACTCCGCCTCACCTCTCGCTCCGTGGCCAGGGCTGCCGTCAAATAACTTCATTAGCTTTCCACCTCTGTCACGCCGGCCTGCTCCCCCTCTGACAATTGGCTGCTGTTTTCTCCCGGAGAAAAAAAAAAGAAGCACAGGGCTACGTGGGGCAGGTTGAGAACCCAACAATAGCTGACAGTGTGCTAGACACTGGACAGTGATACTGATGGCTGCAGTGGGGATGTATGGACCAGAGGTCACACACAAAAGGCCTGCCTGTGTCTGCTCATGCAGAGCTGGAAAGCAAGGGACATGCAGATTAAATCTAGATGTTCACAAAGAGAAATTCTAAATATGCTGTGTCAACTAAGAGATGGTGCAACAAAGCCCAAAGATTTCTACATTTGAACATAAAATAGATGCACCTATGGTGTTTTCAAATACACTAACAGGAAAATCAATGTCTATAACTAGGATAATGACATAAAACGGGGATACGTGGTCTTTAAAAATTCTTAAAAAAGTACAGAAGATTTTTCATCTAGAATGTTAGAATTCTGCCTGTGAATCATTTCACTGTAGCAAACCATAGCATGCATGATACTCTCCCAGGAAAAAGATAAATAAGACAACTACAGAAGCATCATGACAGATGCAACACCTCCCACAACCCCCTGCATGCCAATTATTCACACCCAGCCAGGGTCAAGCTCGTTGTGCCTGTGTCACCGCAGCGGGGGGTGGGGGTAGTATTTGGAGGGTGAGTTGTGCCCACTGTCATTATTAACTCTGGGTCCACTGGGCACAGGGTAGAGGCTGTGCATTTCAAAGTGCCTCAGTGGCTTTCATCTCTGAATCAAAATGTGGATCACACTGGATAGCTAACGGTTGTGTCAGCGTGCAAAGATAAAAATCAAAGGGTATCAGTATAACACTCAATGGAAAGCAGGGCAGCCCAAAAAATGATATGCTTATTATGTCAGAGGTCAGGAAGAGTTCACTGGCTTTTTATGCCTGGGGAACTCAATGCAACTCCCTCTTTGCCTCTTTCTCCCTCTCTCTCACTTGCTGTCACTTTATCTGTCTCTTTTTTTTGTATCTTTCCTTCCCCAGCTTTTTATACGTTCTCCCCCACCCCCCTCTCCTAGGCCTTGTGGGATTGAGGCACTGAGACAGCAGTGTGAAACAGGAGGGATGAGTTGCTCGTGTACACATTCAATCTGGGTTGGCAGGGAGGTCAAAAGAAATGGAGTCTAGAGGTCCCAGGAGGAACTTCCTCACCTCTCTCTCCCTGGCTGCTCTGTGGCATGGGTAAGTCTCAAGATCTGAGCCCAGTTCTTCTCAGTTTTATAACCCTCTATCTTTAACTCCGCTTCCCAACAAAGGGAGAACTTTGCGATCAAAGGAGCAGTATTCATTAAAACCCATCATCATGCATTCAAGTTCAACATCCTCTTGTCCTGTCTTTTTATATCCTTCCTCATTCTCCTTGAATGATGCCCTGACTAAGATGTCCGCCACTTGACACTGGACTGACATTGCGAGGAGCCATCTTGGCTCCTCTGGGAGTTGCCTGGGCTTGATTGTGCAGTCTGAAAGTGAAGTGCAACTGGCACCCAGGGGGCATCCATGTGGAGCCGGGGCGTGCGAGATCGACGGGGAGTTAACTAAGCCGGCCCAGTCCCTGTGCATCCTGGTGGGGTCACAGGATGGCGCTAAGGGCGCTAATCATTTCAAATTATGAATTCCTTTTTAATTATGAATTATGCATACATTTTTAATTAATCTAATGTTCCCAGGGTTTTTTCCTCCCATCCTTGCTCAAGATCTCAATCTAATTATACAGCATTAAGTGGAAGAGTGGCAGCCGTAGCCTCGACCCCAACGCTGAACCTCGGTCAACCTTTTTCCATCAATCTTGCCATCCTCTCCAAGCTCATCCTTTGATATTTTGCAACTTGGTGAAATGCATCTAAACACGGCCTGGACCTAGTATACCTTAGAGCAGCATGTTTGTCAAGTTTGTTTAGTTTGTTAAAATAATGCTGTATCATTATGTTATGAAGGTTCCATGTCACATTGCAACTTTACCAATGGCAGAAAATACTGAATTACATGATACATTTGAAGTCTTAAAACTGTTGTATGAATAGGAAATATTACTGCCACCACTACTACTACTCAAATGTCTTGAGGTGCAACCAGCTACACAGCACATCAACTGTAACAGAGGGCAGGAATTGGGAAACTTCACCAAAGTACATTAGCTCTATGTAAAACAATCCTTAATCCAGGGCTCCACTTCTTCCACTTGTCATTTTCAGTTGATCTCATCAACACCTTTAGAATAAAATATGTCACCATTTTGTCAGTCATAATAATACTGACACACAGACATAGAGAATTGTTAGCAGGAGAAAGATGCCTAGAGGTTACAGATCTTCAACTCCCCTGACAACTGACAAGACGTGGGTGAGAAAAATAAATCCCTTAACAAATAATGTCGAGGTGCCCTTGAGCAAATCATTTAGTCCTCAACTGCTTTAGTGGAGCTAATCAGTGGCCAACAGCAGAGGACTCAGGATGTTCTACTGGGAAAGTGTTATGTCAACTTTGTGCAAAAGAAGCACAAAAAAAAGAATCTATCATACAGTATTTATCCTTGGATGGATAAATAATCTCAAAAATGGTAGAAGAATGTAATATCATTTGAGTATTGTACTGATGTTTTTAAGCAAATATGTAGTTCAAAAACAGACAATTTATCTTCAAGATTAGATATGAACATACTGTAAATGCTCTGATTTAGGTCATGACTTTAGTGCTGCACTGTGGTACTTCAGCTGATTTTTATGTGCATGTTCTACTCTGCTGCTACCAATCATGATGGTACACACAATGATACACTGTTTCTGCATGAGGTGCACTTTAACTAATGAATATCAAAAAAAAAAAAAAAAAAAAAAAAAAATCATCCCTGTTGACAATTTAGCAAAGCAATGTTTAGAGGCAGGAAGCCACTGAATCCTTACTTTTTAAAAAACAAAAAACGCTCAATATCAGATTCCAAGCATTCCATGAAGGAGTAAGTAGACTGAGAATGTTTTGTTATTATGCTAATAATGTCTCCTCTTTTGCTTACTCCAACATACCTTCATCGTACACAAGACACAAGAAGGGTGCCAATAAATCAGTTGTGCTGGTCTTAGCAGTATCTGTCATTTGTACATGGATTGAGCCTTGATCACTGAGGTGAGTCATCTTTTGAATGTAGATTTGCAAACTCAGATCTCATAGGTGACATCCTTCCTGTGTTTATGCATCAGCTGAGCAGGTTTTTGTGGGATGTTATCGGAATATTTCAAGCCTTTGTACCTGTGACTGTCTAATATGGTTTTCAATAGCGATATACAGTATACATACAATGTGTGTACTGGCAAGACTGTTGTGTTAAAACTTGAATCAGAAACATCTTTTGTTATATAGGTGCCACTAGTTAGAGAGTGCCAAATGCACATGATTTAAATTTCACACATAAAAAGGCAACTTTACTGTGTCTGTTCAAAGTTTCAATACTTGTTAAACAGCAGTTTATTAAGAAACTCATCTATTTATTGTATATAAAATCTTGTTGTTCTAAAGGTTACTAGTAGGCACAATAAAAATAACCAAAATCTATTCAGTCAAATATACAGTATTTTGTCTTCCTCAAATAAGTGTCGTATGGGCAAGTTTTGAATTCTTTGGGTCCTAACCAGTTTAAAAGGCACACGGTGCTTGTGAAAAGGCTAAAAGTCCACGGCCTACTTTCCTACCATACTCATGGGAAAAAGACAGAACCCAAGGTTGTGAATACCCAAGTGTACAAGTGAAGGCATGTCTGACATCCTCAATATGCACAATAATAGTTAAAGTCTGAAAAAAAAAAAAAACAGCTCAAACATACGTGTCTAAATCTACCTTCAAGACACAGGCAGCGTGATTTGGCACATATTGTGTAAACTATTTCTATTCAATTCACTGTATAAAGGATAACAAGAGTGGGATTACATTTTTCCCCCTATGTTAATGCCCATAAAACGTCTAAACACATTAATGTATTTGCCACTGCCAAAAGTTAAAACTGTCTATTCACTAAAGGTTTGAACTAACTCCCAGACGTTTTAGGCTCCTATTGTTTTAAAATTCATCAAAAACAGCTCACAGAGACATACTGCGGCCTTGACCTGAAACGATAAACATAAAACTGTTTACACTTCTTACGAATGTTATTTCTGGTGACAGTGAAGAATCAAAACAAAACTTAAGGCAAAGGGGAGATACGTCTAGCTGGAGATCAGAATGGATGTCTTCACGTTAAAGTCTGGAAGAAGTGAAATACTTTTGATAAAAGTGCAACTGCAATGACTGGAATTATAAAGTCAAGCTGAGAAAACAGGACAATAAATAAAACAATTATGGATTACAGGAGTCAAGCTGGTAGTGTGTCTGTGCAAGCTGTTTTTCTAAGTATTTCTCAAAACCATATTACTTAATGCAATCTGTCTTGCATTTGGACAGTAGAAACTGCAGTTTAGTACATACTGTACATTGGTGGGTTTATCCTTTTTATAGGCAATAATGGCAATAAAGAAAACTAACTTTACACTGGTGTTGCGCTTTTAATTTCTATAGACTTTACAGGCGACTGCCATTATACACAGGCTCCCAAGTAAGCAAAAATATACATATATGGATTGACTTAATTAGAGCTAAAACGATTATTCAGTTGATTGATCAGTCGATCGACAGAAAAAAAATGGTGAACTATTTTAATAATCAAATAATTGTTTAAGCAATTTCTAAAGCAAAAATGGAAAAAAAAAAAACTGATTGTAAAATGTGAATATTTACTGGTCAATCAACTTATCAATCTGAATATGTTTGAGTTTTCAACAGCTGGTCGAACAAAACGAGACATTTTCAGACAGTCATCATGGGCTCTGTGAACTTGGGATGGGCATTTCTTTGCGGTTTGCTGACATGGATTAATTGATAATGAAAATACTGTTAGTTGCAGCCCTAGACTGAATTGCATTTTTCATTGTATAAGAAAAATGACGCTAACCTGAAAGCTTCATAAGTAGGTCAGTGGCCGTCTTGGTACTGATGTCAGGGCTGAAGAGGGATGCTGTGGTTGAACCACTAGGACTGGATCTGACCCCGACTCCTACCCCAACTCCAGGTAGATCCAGGGAGGTGGCACTGCTGCTGGGACGGTCCCTGCACATGCTAAAGGGGGAGAGCACAGACAGATCTCTCTCCTGTGGCTCCTCCTTGATGTGAACGTGATTGGAGGAAGCTTCGACCAGAGGGGACGTCTGCTGCTGAGTGTCTGAGTGCAGCGGGGACACCTCCGTCCCTCTCAGGTCTGCGGAGCCACTGTCACCCATCAGGGAGCCCTCGCCCTCCGTGTCGGTGGTGAGCTCCTCTTTCACCTTGACGTCTGTGCGGGGGAAGTGCTGGTGGCAGCGCATGTGAAGCTTCAGGCTGAAGTGACGGGAGGAGGTGAAGGGGCAAAGTTCACACTGAAACGTCTCACCCCGGTCCTGGTGCTGATGTACCTGGAAAAGGAGGACAGGTTTAAGTGTCAAATCACTTCAGGACATCAAAAGGAAAGACTGGACTGTTTGCTTCATTTAGGTTAAATGTATCAGTGAGGTGCTACAACAAACATGCAGTAGTGTTTAATTATTATGCCATGTAGAGGATATATTACAAGTTTAACTAAAGCATGCATATCCTCTAATGTTAACAATTATATTCCAAGAGCCATAATAGCCACTAATTAAAGATGATGTGAATGAGGGTGACGAGGAGAACAGGGTCACAAGATGAAGAAAATCCATATCATCTCACCTTCATGTGGGACTTAAGATTGTCTTTGCGAGCACAGCGGAAGGGACACAAGGGACACTGGTGGCTTTTCAAGCCTGTGTGGATGACCATGTGTCTCTTCCAGTAGCTCTTGCGTTTGATGACCAGTCCACACACAGGACACTGGAATGGTTTGCCACCATCCTCAGGAGAGCCTTGAAGGCACCAAAGAACATTGTTACCATTTACAAAGAACATTCAAGGAGTTTTAAACACCAGTCATCAGTCTTTTAGTGCATGGAAATATGTACTATGTTGATAAAATGTTACTTTGTTACTGTAAAGAAATAAAAACCATGCCTTACCAAATACAAATTACAGTATTCACAGATCTAGAAGAGACAACTACTCCACACCTAATGGTGAAAACTATCAAGGGAAATGTCAGCTGGAAGCAATGGAAGTAAAAACTCAAGCATGTTTTAGTATCTCGATTATTGTTGTTGGCTTCATATCCGGCATCCATTACTGTTTAATTGGTCTTATTAGAAAGAGGCATGATTGCATTACAAATTCTACAAGGGCCTGTCAGGATGGCTTCATAAGTATTCCAGTGCCGTTCCTTGAAAACATCTGGTAATCAGTGTTTGGTGAAATTACTGTGCTCAGCCATTCATTGACCTGAGGTGTAAAACCTCGAGACTGCCTATTTGCAACAATAAACCGCCATCTGCGGCCCAACCTCTCCAAGCACAGCAGAGATCACAATGCAAAAATGACTTCTGCTTATTCTGAGTTGAGCTGAGTGAAGCGGAAATAAAACAGGAGAGAGGGAATGTGTGTGAGTTCAGTACCTTCATCTTAGTAACATGTCTGTTTCCTATGTAAGCATAACCATGTTTTAGAGAAAAGGAGTAAGCTTTCATTATATATTCAAGGTGCAGAACATACCCGCGCAATACAGTTTTATAGTGGAAGTGGCAAGGGACGACAATAAAACAAGACATGGCAGTCAATAATCAAGGTCACATTTTTCAGTCTGGCAACCAAACAACTACCTGCATTTTTACAGCGCTGCTCGACCTTGACGGCTCACGGGTTAGAGCAGACCCCCTTTTTAGCATGCAGATCACAGAATATTACATCGACTGCCTCATCTGTCTGAAGTCAATTTGATCCAGCCATTTTAGATTTGGCGGGGTTGCGACACAATCCCTCAAAAGTGCCCATCCATCTCCCTGAAAACATTCTGTTCTCCCTAAAGGCTACTTAGTAAGAGCCTGCACTTTGAAGCTTTCTCTCTCCCTGTGCAAGAGTGAGATCTCTGTGTGCACCCTTGTTTGGGTTACATGTCTACATCTGAGTACACACTTACAGAATATACTGCATGGCCATTTGTGAGTAACAGAGAGAGAGCATAAGAGGGAGAAAGAAAGAGAGAGTGCATGTGCATGCATCTGTATCCAGTCAGTGGAAAGTATGATGTGTTTGGCCTTAAGTCTGCTGTGCTGATCAGAGCAAAGGGCTCTGGTTAGTGGGGGCTGAAGCCAGGAGGAGGCTGCCGAGATGGATATGGACTCCAGGGCTCCCCACTGTGCCGAGCACACACTGACGGCCCCCTTTTGGCAGCACGCACATCCGAGCACAAACGAGCTGGTCTGGTAAGGCAGTGAGGTCTCAGTCGGAACCCCCCGTCGAGCCCACAGACCATTTCCCAGACTAGAAGGCCAGCCAGGGCTGTTTTCTCTCGGCTATGCGCTCTGCTCGGCTGACAGTTAAGCTGAGGCTACGCTATTCGCTACTTCAGCACCAGTGAGGTGAGAACAAAACCATTACAAAACTAGAGAAAACATGTCAAGGAAGTTCAGAATTGTGCATTTTCTGATGACACTGGTGACAAGTAAACTTGCTACTCTCCCACACAATAACAGCAAAGACATTTTATCTTCTTGGAGTCACGCTTCCATTGCAATATTAGTTTTAATTTATCAGTACTAACAGTTCTGATTTGCATTTCATGACTCAAGTGCTATTATTTGTTTAGTAAATGCTGAATGGAAAGAAGTGTAATGATATTTGATGATGATATTTCTCTTGAACTTCAGGTAAATTGTACAACTGTTTTTCAAAAGAAAGGGACATGGTGAAGGAAGATGAACACTTTCCATAAATGAAGTGCAGCTGAAGTGATCCTTAACCAATGTAATCTCACTCTTCTATACAGAGATAAGGATATTTTATTTCATTGTAGCAACCTTGCTTGAGTTTAAGTAGCCTGACTCTGTTTAACCCAAGGCAACAACCGAGTGTGTTTATTGTTTTGTAACTGTCACACCACTCAAAAAACATCTTTTAACTGGCAAAATATCCAAAAATGTACCCTACCTAAGCTGACCTTTACTCATATTATCTGTATTGGTGTGACCATTATTTCGATTAATGTAGTATTACTAATACTATGCGTATAGTGATTGCTATGCATATATTACTACCACTAGATTACCTGCTTGGCTGTTGGGTTTGACTCTGCCCTTTGGAGTAGAGGGCAACAGCAACTCTAGGCTCTGGGTGGGTGTAGAGGGCGTGGGAGCCTTCTGGTTCTTGTCCAGCAGGGGCTTCACATCCTCTTGGAGGACCCCAGCAGTCGCCAAGGAGCAACCATCCTTCTTCTCTGCCAGCAGGTTTCCCGCTGCCCTGGCTGCCACCTCTTTGAGCAAGGCAGCAGAAGAGGTCATTGAGACAAGTGAGAGAAAGGAACTGGCTGAGGCTTGGTGGTCAGTAGCAGCACTGGCCGTTGACGAGGCTTGGCTCCGCTCACTGACTTTCTTGGAAAGTGCAGCGAGGGTGGAGCTAGCTGACTGTGGGCTGAAAGGAGAGTTGAAGGCATCAAAGCGCACCACATCATCTCCTCGACCACCCCCTCCGAGGGCGGGCACTGCAGATGAGGCAGAGGTGGAGGAGGAGGAGGAAGAAGTTGTTGAGGAGGAGGCCACGGCATTCTTGTCTTGAAGTACAGCATTCGCTGCTGCTTTTAACTTCTGGATTGCAGAGTCCGGGGACAGGCTGGAGCCGCAGGGCGTGGAGCAGCTGGCCGGTGGCCACTTATCTGCAACACCTGCCCATACAAAGCCACTGCCGTTGCTAGAGGTGACAGAGTTAAAGGGGTCAAGGGGCTCTTGCTTAATGTTGGTGACTGAGGGTGCCAAGGAGGCTGGTGAGGCTGAGCCGCTGTTGTTGTTATTGGCCAGTTTTCGGGCAAGAGCACTTAACTGCTGGGCATGGTGGGAAGATGGGGAGAGGGTCAAAGGTGGGGCTAGACCTATTGGAGGAGACTCCCCCCCAGCACCTCCCCTGGATGACCGACCCAGGAGCTCCCCAGTGTCAAGTTTAAGCGACCCAGCCTCTAGGAGGCGCCGTAGGTTGCTGCTAAGGGGTTTGCCCAGGGCACGAGATGCTGCCTCACCATACAGTGATGATACCACAGAAGAGAGTGTGTCCTGGGCCGAGAATGCACCTCCATCCAGTCCAAGAAGTTCCAAAGAGGCACAATGGACGGGTGTGGGGCAACCCAATGAGCTCTCACCTCCACAGGTATCGTGGTCCCCAGACCCAGCGCTAACTCCAGGCCGTTCATCAGGAGAGGAGCCCCTGGGCAGGAGGAGCTCATCCTGGGTGTCTCCATAGGACGACGACTCTGAGCGTGTGTCAGAAGCATTCCCAAACCAGCCTTCCTCCTCCACAGGACCGTCATCAGGCCCTCCTTCCTCGTTGCTGTCCACATCTGGAAGAGGAGAGAGAACAATTTGAACGAACCAAAACAAATGCTGTGCAAGTATTAAGACAAAGATATCACCATGTTGCTCTAGTGAACAGTTAGACTAAGCATTATCTTTCAGCTAAACAACTGACTATCCTAGTAAGAGTTGTGAAAATAAAACACTTAATACTAAGAGTTAAGTAGAGGGCATGGGCACAGCCTCTGGCTGATTGTAGACAGCTTTTAACATTGGAAATAACTATTTACTATTCACTTTTATTATTTCCCATCCTTTTTTGTCCGATTGTCTGTTGCAGAGCAATTAGTGATCTGTACCATGTGGAAGCCTAACAGACTACAATTTTGAACATTCATAAACACAATTACCTGCCCAAACCCTAGTTAAATGGCCATTTAAAGCTGCAAAAATACATTTCAGTGCTCAGCAAGGAGACCACTAAAATGACTTCCAACACAAATTCAACCTCTTTCTTATATAATGGCAGCTTTCCACAAGGAGCATCCAAGATGTTTGAGTAATTTTGATTTTTCTGTCCTTTTTTTAACCATATTTTTCCCACCCTTGGTCTGGAAGAGTCTAGTAAAGGGGTTACCATGACAACGGGTCCTTCTGGGAGGCTAGACAGCAAAGATTAGGGTAATGGAGGTTACAGAACTAGATTAATATTCATGAGCCTGCAGATACCACCGGGGAGCCAATAAGGATAGGGTTAAGGTCACCAAGGGTCATTAATATACACTTCATGTATCAATATTCATAAGCAAAACATTACAGCTTGCCAGACAAGGGCGAACAAAGAAAAGTGCATATTCCTGATACATATTAACAAACCTCCATAAGAATATGTCAAAAGCACCAAGCCTGGGAAAAACAAAATGTCAAAACTGACTTTTTTCCCCCTCCTCTTTGGGTTACTGTACACAACCTCACAAAATATCTGCTAAAAAGGAATTGGCTGAGATTTCTGAGAAAAATGGGCACAGTTGCAAAAACATGAGGCAATGAAAGAATTATTTAAAAACGTCTCACACACTAATACATATATCCACACATCCACACACACCAAAGCTGTCTTCACCCTCGCGACCCTGACAGAGGCCTGGTGGGTCTGCTCTGTGTTTACAGGCAAAGGCAAAACAGTTGCCAGGCAACCCAGCCCAGCAACCTGTTGGGATCATTAGAGTTGGCTGACATCTGGCCAGCATGGCTCGCCATGGTCCAAAAAGGTGACCACAATCACAACCCACTATGACCGCTACTCTCCTGTTGCAACAGATATCAAACGGGGCTTGCACACTTCCCAACATCTTCTCATCTCTGTCTCACACATACACATTTCCATCTTACATTTTTCAGTGACACATAACCAAAAGCTCACAGTAAATGTCAGATGCCAAAAAACCAACGCAATGGATTATGTTATAATATTGGACTTAGGGCTTTGTAAACTGTCTATAAACTCACGTCTAATAGACTTCACCTAAACAAACAATGCAAGATGTAGGAGACTGAAGAGCATAAACAACATGCATGACCCTTCTTAAGACTGTTATAAAAGGTGAATGAAAATGCCATAATGCACAGATTGTGAACCCAATTTCCCATGCTCCTTGAAACCATTTTGCCACCTGAGTAGGGTTAACAGGAAAGAAAGAGAGGGAGAGGGAGAAAGAGCCAGTGAGTCATGCAGGACAGGGCTTGACCCATTTCCATGTGACATGCGAAAAGCAGCAAGAGCCACTAATGGCTATAATGTGGTTAGAGGGAAATCGCTAGATTGCTGACCCAAGGTCTCAGCTTTGAGGCTGAACTCTCTTGCTTCCTAGGTTCACTCTTAAACCTCAGGGTTAGGTGCTGCTGAACGCAACACTACACCACTAGGCTTCTGCCAGAGTGCTACAGTGCACTGATACACTCCACTACCATGGCTTTATGTGTCACAGGCAAACCATCCCCGCAGGTGGAATGACATTTCCCAAGGTCATGGTCTCCGGCCCAAGCTCTAAGGGGGCCTCATCTGAACGCTATACTCGCGACTGCTGTTGTATGCCCACCACGCGCACGGAGACAAACATATGCACGTACATACATATGTTTGAACTACAAATACACAGCCAAGAATGTGATTTAATGCTGAAGTCCTCCCCCCACAGCATTTTTTTCTGACACACTTTCAACTGCTTTTCCTCCGGTACAGTGGCTGGCTCGGCGACAGTAACTGCAACCCCCCCCCCCCCAAGTGATGGAGGCATGGAGATACGGGCCGAGGCGGCAAGCGTCTGCCACTGAAAGTGAACCATTTAGCAGTGTAATGGCGGGGATGACTTGCATGTTGAGACAAACAGCTGCGGGGTGCTCAGCAGTCTGGATCTGTTATCACTCACACACGGGTGATTCAGTGGTGCAGTGGCGGGGGATTTTCTCTCTGGGCCACAGAGATGTATAGTGCCACCACATTATAGACAAAGAGAGAGCCATAACAAGTCAAAGTGCAAGCTGAGGCTACATAAAGAGAAGGCCGTGCGTGAGCCTTCGAGACTGGATAGCATAAACTGACTTGAGATTGAACAGAGATGCACACTGAGCAGCTAAAAATATTTTGATGTAGCACCTCTGTGACTTACAGTATTTGGAAACCTGTATGTTGTGTTAACCTGTCACAAAAGAGAGATAGGGAGCTCACAGCTAAAACCAGTTTCCGAAATTAACTTTTTGACTCACCGGCCAAGGGGACTGGTAGATGAAAAAATCCACCGGCCAAGCATATTTTCTACCGGCCAAAATTATAAATTGCCTTTTTGTGTGACATATACATTCGTTTCAGTACATTTCGTTGAGATAATAAGGTATTATGTTGAATGGCCAGAGCAAAATTTGAAGCAAAATTATTTTAATATATTGACGGTTAATCAATTCAAGGCTGAATACAACTCAAGAAGTCTTGATCTCAAAACTCTACTAAAGTATTTGCTATTAAATGTACTTGAGGATCAAACATAAAAGTAGGGTGTGTATTACACACTTCTGGGTTGCAGCAGCAGGTGATAGTTAAGCGGAATATCCGATGTCCTGTACGGTAAACAGTGCCGCAAAACTAGGAGCGCTCGAGGCGGTGTGTGCGTGTGTTTGTCAAACTCCGACACAGACAGCAGAGGACAGACGCAACGCGCCCGTAAATGACACCAATGACACGCGGTAGAGACTCTCAGCATAGTTTGTTATTACATGACTATTTTGGTACAAACATTTACCTGGCAGTGTGGTGGATAGCCTTCCGAGATTTACCTGCATTTGGCGCTTGGCGGGTGTTAATTTCGGACCCTGGTTAAAACTGTTGGACATTACAGGTAGTGTTCTTGTTCATTGTTTCACCACACAGTGCTGTCAACAATCTCCATTTGTGAACTTGGCAGGATTATTTTGGCCATGGCTTTTCTAGGTCAGAGAGAGGTCCATGTATGTGTGTGTGCATGCACATATGAGTTTAGTACAGCGAGTCAGCCAGGTTTTCTTGTCACACAGAATGATCGCTGGTAAAGGGAAGAGCAAGGCGCTGGCGTAAAGGTAGGTCAGGAGGTCACCCACCACATGACTTGTGTGAGGCTGCTGACTAACATATTCCCTCTCTCTTTCTCTCTCTCACACACACACACACACACACGTATATATACACACAAAGCTATTCTGTGACTTGGCCAGGCATGAAAATTGGCCTCACTGACCCCAGGCCTGAACAGGGTAGGGGGGAGAGGAGACGGGAAGTGGAAGGAAAGAAGGGACAGATAGAGGGATGGTTAAGGGAGGAGTTGATTTGGCTGGGCAGGCAAGAAGAGGAGGCCATTAGCCGATTAAGGCTGGACAGGGGTGCATCAATACTGTGCCGATGTCAAAATGAGAGTCATGCCCATGAGCTAATATAGCAATGAGAGTAAGAGAGGAAAGAGAGAGGTAGTGCAGGTCAGGGAATCACTAAAATTGCAAAGATTGCTGACCGCAAAACCATAAAAAGAGAGATAACATAAAAGACTGCCACAACATACCAAGACTAAAGCCATCACATCTTCATTGCCAAAATGATTAGTCTTACATGGTCCCTGCTATGACTGGGAGGAGGAGATGGTGGTGGTGTGTGCGTGTGTTTGACTGTGGGGATGGGTTAAGGAGGTAGAGCAGGAGTGAGGACATAGGAAGGAAGGCAGTGAGTATGGATGTATTGAGGAAGGAGCCACGGCAGTAATTAAGTGTCCGGCTGGGCCCTGGTGGGGGTTGCCACGGCCGCGGGCTATGCTAATGAGCACGCCCGGCGGTCAGGGCTGCCTTATTAGTGCCTGCTGGACAATATGGTGGGAGAGACGCTCTACTGGCGGGCTCACGTCTCTGCAAATGACAAACGGTCCTTCCGAGGAGGAAGGTAATTCCATTAATTGGGACACTCTGGATCAGAATCGCCTTCCTCCACTTTTCCATAATCTCCCACTTGCTTGATCTCTTTCACACCAACATGCTTATTTTCTTCTTATATATGTCTCCCTTTATCCCTTTCCCTCTTTCTCCTGTCTCCATAACTGGGAATACAAATATTAAAAATAAATAAATAAACACACAGATGCTCTAAATAAATCCAGCTGTATGTGTGGGTGCTAGCAGACATATTTCCCTCCATTCACATAAAATTGAACGCCATCAATCTGCCAAAACGCTGTTGTTCTTTTGCAGGAGCAACATGATAATTGCTCCAAAGTTTATCCATCATGTTATTTCCATTATGAAGTTGATGAAACATGACAACCAACAAGGGTATGGGCAAACTGTGTGATCATTGAAGCAAAATGTCATACAGTGAAGCAGGTAACTTTTGATGAACTTGTTGATGGTGTGATAGCCTGTGCCCTGTGTTGGGAAGTAACACCACTCCTTTAAATTAACCTTTTTGAATTAAGTGCAGTCCATTAGACAAACTGTACTCTTAATATCAGTACTTCCATATACATCCATTTGGTATATATGTAGTCAATTATATAGGTCTAGTAGTTGTCAAGGCCTCTACTTTTAGTGACTTGAAAAACTGACACCTATTTTTCTTCTATGCATGAGTAAGCTAAACCTCTAGCAATTAATTATGTTGACGTGACGTCTTAATCCGGGGGGGGGATCCTCCTGTGTATTGATCAAGGTTCATGTTAGACATGAAAAACATTATGAAACCTCAGAATCAACTCCATTTCAACTCCAACTATCTCTGTTATCCTGTCCACCTGGTAGTCTGTGACAAAGACATAAAAAGCCCATCTTTTAGTTGCAATCTGAGGTGAGGCGATACTTTCAGTGAGGATCAGAGTTCAGGCAGCAGGGCTATATATAATGGCGGCTGAGTCGTATTGAAATGTAGTGCAAATTACCATCTGTGTATTTTCGGCCTTGGCCTCCGTGGTTTGTGGGTACTTTGGGCGGCATGCCAGAGGTGAAACAGGAAGGAGAAGTGTTCTTGGAAGAGAATGAGACGACTGAGAGCCCCAGACCTCTGAAATTCCTCATTGCAGATGAAGTGCACTTTACCCCCAGTTTATTTTTCCCTTCCATTTTTAGCATCTTATGTTTAAAAAAAAACAACTTGCTCATGACCTCAAATGTGTCATCAAAGCTATGGACCTAAACTGCTGGAGGGAGAGAAGTGATATGTCTATTGCATCTTTGCAGCATAAGTTGACATATTACAAAGATTGTGATTCGAGGAGATAACAACTGAATCTGATTAGTGACTTTATTGTCCTACCCTGAAATGATTCAACCTGGACTGGAAGTTAGTGTGCAACTCAGATGTTTCTGAACATGCTTTGGACAGACCATGCTGTGTTGTACATGTGTTTGTATTATGGCATTAAGGTAATGTTGGTATCACTAAAATATAATTCACTGTGTGCCTGTTTTGTTGTGACATCTAAACATGGGTGTTACATATATTACTGCATTTTAGAAAAGAGTATAAAGGTTGGGATTAACAAACCTGTTTTCCAAAATCCAAAAGTTGAATTCAGATTTATTTGCTGCCAAGTATCACAGTATATGAATTTAGTACTTGCAGTGAGCTATTTAACAATTTCCCCACATTTCTAAAAGGAGAGTACATTTCCATTGCACATGCAACAACATCCTGATGCAAATGCATGATTACGGTGTAAGACCATTACAGCAAAGCCTGCGTGAGTAACTAATCAACCACAAATAGACATATGTTGCAATTTTAGAACTTTTCTCACTTAACAACACTCTCCGTGGTTGAACACAGAGAGTTTCCCACAAAATTATTAGGATGATCATTCTAGCAATAATCTACAGTTCAGGCTTGAAACTGTATTACCCGGCTAATGACACAAATTGGTGAGTGAAAGCAGGCCAATGTTCCAAAAGCTGTCACAGTCCAAAAAACAGCATCAAAATGTTTGAAACGTCTATTAGACATGATACTGTCAAATCTCATCTATGTCTACCAATCCCCATTGGTGGACAAAGGGCAGTCCCTTTCTAATTACTGCACCATACTATCAGAGATGTGTGTGTATTCAGAATTTGCTTCTTAAAAAGTCTACAATGAAATGCAATTGAAAAAGCAGAGTGATGAAAAGTTCGCCAGAATGGTGCATTCATGTGCCATCGTACAGACTACATAAAGTGACTCCCCAAATCAGAAATTAGTTTGTGAATGTGTTGCTGTTTTAAGGCAAGTGTTGGATGTTAGAGATCCAATTCCACAAATTCTCAAACTGTGGACTGACTTCATTCAGTTCTCTCAAACAACCGATAGATGATGTGTATTAAACGTCACTATTGTGTTGTGTTACCAAGACTGTCAATGGCAGCTATCAGTCAATTAACAAATTATTAATGCATAAAATAATAAGTAGTTATAAGTAATTAATCACATTGATTCAAAAATCATTATTCAATACTTCCACAAATGCAATATTTCCACCAACAGTCCTGCTCATTGGTTTACAACAGCACCCACAATATATATAGTATATCGTTATATTGTACACCCCTACATCAAATCAATGTAGAAAACCGCAGAAATACACCAAGTGGCTCACTTATTGTATTCATGGATGCATTTGCTGCTAGTGCTGGTCGTGGATATTGTGCGTTTGTGGTAAGTGAAGGCACTGTTTGAAACCAACCAGATTAAACTCACTAATATAACTGACAAACGTATGATATGCATGATGAATATCCAAAGCACATTGATGTGTTCATGACATGAGCCACTTTAGCTCTCCAAGCTACTGGATCCCTGACCAGCTCTGAGGTGGCATTGATTCTGACTGGGTGCATAAAACAACAGAAAAGTAGAGTGGGTCTGTGCCACAGCAGAGAGGCAAGGATAAACTGGCTAATTACAAGGTGAAA
Organism: Siniperca chuatsi; assembly: GCF_020085105.1. Lineage (NCBI taxonomy): Eukaryota > Metazoa > Chordata > Actinopteri > Centrarchiformes > Sinipercidae > Siniperca > Siniperca chuatsi. The sequence goes on along the minus strand of NC_058044.1, from coordinate 11,269,058 downwards.
AATACTTAAACCAGCATACTGGTATTCCCAAGGCACTGGTTTGGACAATCAACTGGCCCTGCGTCAGCATCTTACTAGATGATTTTACTGTCAAACTCTGCTAAAATTTGTATTTTATTATGAATGACTTTTGGTAACGATGAGTCATGCTATTTTATTGAATCTGCTTTACAAGCACTGGTAAATAATCTAAGCAGCCATTAGAAAAGACAATCTCATGTCCGACAAGGTTGTACACACCTCCTCTTATCTTCTATGTGCAACTTATGTAGTGCCTTCACAGGGTTAGTCTCTCATCATGAGCATCCCCCATTAATTGAACAAAATAACAACTGCCTGTGTATTTACTAAATGTTTTCCGGCAAAAAGTTTCCATCCAAGAAATGCAAGAAAATAAACCCGCAACAGATTAGCATGTTGGGGTCCTTCACAGCAAAGTGTCAGTGAGGAGTATTACTCAGCAGCATAAGTCTAAATCCAGCATTTAAAAATGCTGACCAGCCATTCTGCTCAGAAATGGTCATTTGATCACATGGGTTTGGAAGGTGCCAAATTTCTTCAAATATTTTAATTTTACATTGTACCATTTTCTCTAATCTTCATTGCTTTAGCCACTTTACGTGCTTCTTAGCTCAGTGTTTTTAGGCCTTTATGCTTTAACTGCTCTATTGTACCACTGCTTGTAGGCTAAAGACACAATACAATGATGCTTTAAATTTCAATACAGTACAAACATCTATCCAAAATTTGTAATAATTAGCATTGCTATCATGAATCATAATATAACACTCCATTTATTGTGGAAAAAAGCCAGATGCCATGTCTGTCTGTAACCAGCCAAAACACAATCCTTTCATTTTTGAAAAGGCAGTAGGCTATTCAGAAGGATGCTGTTGAGATGGCATGTTCCCTCAAACAAATTAAGAATAACTAACCTAAGAGCTAGTAATTACTGAAAAATAACACTTTTTGACTGATTGATTTACACCATAGATTTAGGAACTTATGTGTAACTGTGGCTGATGCACATGAACATGTTTTTTGTCCATTTTCCAGTAAATATCCAAACAAATTAAGAGAAATCATGAGATGCCTGGTAAATGGGGCTCATTGCCAGTATAGTGTCTAAACACTATACTACAAAGACCAATCTCTTGATTCTGTGAGAAAGAGCTGTTCACAAGAGCTGTTCATATTCATCAAGACTTAAGCCATTCTATCTCATAGGAATAGGCATATGTGGGTGGCATCCTTCTTTGTGAAACTGAATACAGGCAAACACATGCAGCACACTTTAAAACACCACATATGGTAGAAAAAAGCCTGCCTCTGACACATAAGTGCTCACAATAACACACATTATTTTTCTATGAATTTAAAATGTTGTATTGCTTACTTAAAATGTACTTGGTAGCATTCCAATTTGACTGACATAACCAGATCAATTTGCCGTGCTGCAGTGGTTGTTTTACAGGGTATCGCATATACAGTGTTTCCTACAGACTGACATAGTAACAAATCCAGAGGACAGCATGATGGTAACCAGTTTATTACAGCTACTATAGAGACATAACAGTGACATCTTTTCAGTGCTTTTTTACTTTTCACAATTTCCTCTTCTCAAACACTGAGTAATTAGCATATGCCCGCAACTGTTCAACTAACATAACTCCCGTTGCTTTCAGGCTAAATTGTCATGAATGCAGCTCCGATTACCATTTCTAATTACAATCCACTTGATATACAACTCAGATCCCATCAATTTTTCTTCCGGTTGACAAAGTAACCTCATTCAACCTAGACGTGGATGTCGCGGTAGCATTCTCAAGTAGATGGGGTACATTCTTTGGAACAAGTGCGAAAAGAACAGGCCATCACCCTGCTGTGTAGTTTTCTGGCATACTGAAGCTCCTCACAGAGGTGATTTTGTGTCTGTGGAAGAGAAGTGAGAGAGAGTGGGAGGGTGGAAGGTGGGAGTGTGTACAGCATCCATGTATTGTTTGTAAATCACCCTACTGGCAAAAGGGACACTCAGCTCTATAGCAGCCAGTCCACCCAGGGATACAAAGCAAGGTCCGGTGGGAGGTGGGGGTAGAGTGAGAGGTAATTCTATATGTACGTGTTGTATGCAAGGGGACAGTGTGTTAGAGCGATGGAGGCAGTGTCTATTAGAGACACTCAGAATGGATGGCAAGGGAGAATGAGCAGAGGAGTGAGGAAGACGAAAGAGGGAGGGAATCTTGAGAATTGAGGGGGGTGGGGAAGATGCCTTTTTTTAATGGTGGTATTGGTTTGACGGCTGTTTGGCAGAGGCGCCCAAGGCAGTGCCTGCTTGGATTTTAGCCTGTCACTTAGGACAGGGACACTAATCAGCATTGGTCCCGGTCCCTACCCCAGGAAAGGGGGAGCACTTTCAGGCCATTATTAAAAAAAGGAAAAAGAAGGACCAAGAGAGGGAGAAGAATTGCTGTGGCACAGCAGGAAATGCTAACCGCTAACCTCATTTACATGCAGGTCCAGGGAGAATGGGGGGAGAGCTTATTCCGTTTCCAATCTCCATGTTAAATGCTGGCCAGGGCAGCTGATGGGAATGAGAGGCATTGTTCGCCCCATGCTGCTCTTTCCCTCTCTGTTACACCAATACCTGCCTCAGTAATTTCAATCTCCACCTGAAATCTATATGAGCCTGACATACGATGTATGCGGCTGTTTACTTTGTGCAGACTGTGTACTGCAACCAACCTTCATAGGTCTATCTGTTCTGTCATAACCAGGTTGTGACCTGAGGCTGCCGCATTCAAAGCCATCCTTCACCCACTGAGTCTGTTCTGTGGCATAATGATTGCTATGACAACCATCACTTAAAGCCACGGGTAGGTGGAGGAGAGATGTCAGCTTCTCGTCTACTCTTCTGATGATCTCATTTCTGGCTGGCAGGTACAACAAGGTCAAACCACTGAAACTGGCAAAGTGGCTGCTTGCTACATGCAAATGACAGAACCTAGTTTCCAAACAATTACACTGGACTGTCCAAATCGACACGGGGCTAAGCTCTAAGAACCATAAGGTGGGGGATAAAAAAATAAAAAATAAATCAGGGGAGTCAGAGAGAATGAGATGTAGAGGGAGGGATGGCTGTCTTTGGCCAGCTATGAGCACAAAGTCTGGCTGTGCGTGCCAAATGAGGTTTTTAAACGTTTTTTCTGGGAGGATTTGTGCTAATCTAGAAAACCTTCTGGAGGAAGTGCAAATACATCTGCCGCTGACCACTCCCCTGTAGAGTACGAGGGATTAATGACATGGCAATCTGAACCAACATGGCCCCCATTCAAACATTCGTGGGCAGTGGGAACATACGGGCAATCATGAGCCGAGCCATCTGATTTAGTTCTTTTTAGAATAGCTTGCTACATACATCCATTCATTCATTCATTATCTTACTCTGCTAATTTGTCCAGCTTCATTTGTTTCTACTTATGTTTATGGTTCTTACAGGTACCATAAACTACAGGGCTTCTCACTCAGAGTGAAATATCCAGTGATTAGCTAATCTCATTAGCATCACAAGGGCAAAGTCAAGTGACCAAATGCCCTTGGTAAACAATGAAAGGATGCGACCTGAGTCGCATCGTTGCTTTAATGCACTTGGATGCTACGACTACATTGTGCAAATCGGGAAGCCTCCTCTACAACACTGAATTAGTCAAGACACTCACCTGCATTTTCAGCATCATAAACAACCTCACACGGCACTGACAATGGCTTTCTCAGAGATGACATCACATCAATGATTTTAACTTCTCAGGATTTTTGTCCTGCAGCCAAACACTTCCACTCTCCTTTTAGAGGTGATATATTGTTTCCCTAGAGAGCTGTCACTGCCTTATGGTCCTACTATCCTGTGTCTGTAACAGCCCCCCCCCAGTACTTTTAATCTCCCTATAAAACTAATCCTTCATCCCAAAAAGCTGCAGACACACAACTGTTAGCCCAGCTAGTTAAAGACATTAGCCTGTGTCTTGCTCTTGACTGCCTAAATGTGCAATGTGGAAACACTTCCACACCAAGAGGAGAGACGGGCTAGCCTGGCTAGTGCACTAAAGTCTAACTAGAGGCAGGCTTGAGAGAGAATGTCTGTGTGCATATGTGTGTAAGAGGTCTCCTGTCCTCCTCTACCCACACAGGAAGTGAGGTCATCCCATAGCACTGCGCCGTGCAGAGTGCATTTAGTGAGGGCGATGGTTTAAAAAAGCAGCTTTACGGACAGTTCATGTATAATATGCTAAAGCAGTAACTTTGTAGGGACAGAATCCACAGCCAAAAAAAAAAAAAAAAAAAAAAAAACACAAATCTGATGCCACCATGTCAAAAACCTCCCAATTTCACATACTAGTTAAAGATGTTCCACATGCTCCAAAATTCCTTTACAGCCCACAGGCAATGGGCTGTCTTCTAAGACAATTGTGGAAGTTCTTCATCGCTGTACATTGTAATTTTAGTGTCTTTCTAGGAGTGAAACGTGAGACTGAGTCCAACAATAAATCACATCCCTGTTTAGAGCGGGTGTCTGGCACGACTGGCCGGCTTCAGCTCCCCAGACCACCACCTCCTCCACTGCTGCCGCCTCCTCCTCCTCCTCTCCTCCTCTCATGCTCTCCATCCCTCATGCCTGTTAAAGGCTTGTCCTGCAGGGCCTGGATGCACTTGTGTGGTACAACAACAGAGAAACCGCCCAAAGCTCTTAACAGCTCTTCCTCTCCACTTCCTCCCTCCCTCCATCTCCACTGCTACCACCACCAGCTCCTCTCTCCCTCTCCACTCTGCTCTGTCTTTCCCAGCTGCACCGGCGAGCTGTTCCGTATGAACTGCTGCCAGCTGAAAGCCTGCTACTCCTGTGAGATTGCTATTACTCAGTGCAAGCAGGGCTCTGCGTAGCCAAAGGGCTGCTCTCCGAGCTGTAGATCTCCATGTTGTGACTTGTCAACACGGGAAAAATCGTTACCAAGGCTGAGGCACTTCCATTCCACACAGAAGGGGGTCTGATTGAGACCAGGCAGACAGGCAGGTACTGTACTGGAGGTATTAGGACAACTACTGTTACCTGATTTTGTGCTGCAGAGGATTATCTGCTTAGAGAAAGCACTTCTTAAGAAAAAATATATTTCCACGGTGAATTTCAACTTAAGTTATTCATACTGAATTAAGTTATTTGTAATCAGATGGTAAATAAGATGAATCAGAGGTTTTCATCTGAGATTCAACATTTTAAAAGTTGACCATTTCAGTGTTTGTTTGTTTTTTTTTAATGGTACAATTTAAACTAAACTGTGGTGTAGAGTACTAGAATTTACTTTTTAAAGATGCCAGCAGACAACAAAAAACAAAAAACAAAAAACAAAGTATCTTAATGTTGTTGTTTTTTTTTTACCATCACTGGTAAATGCAGGACTGTGTGTTTGCCTTTTGCACTGAGAATATCTGAAGTTGAGTATAAACACATTTATTTCTTTATTATTCATTAAAATAACCATAACTGTTTATTGATTACAGCTGTTATCCTACATAAAAAAAACTGTACAAAATTGACAATGTTTTAAATCGGGCAAAAGCTGATAAAAGAACAAGTAAACTACACTTCTTTGATAACTGGTGCTACAAACCCATTTTAGTTGGTATTCAAAAAGGATTCAGATTCAATAGCCAACCCTAGGTAAATGAAACCTTCTGAATGTCATACTCGCGCTGGACATATACATTATTATGGCACATAATATTAAAAATGGTCAAATCTTAAATAAAGATCATTATTTTCTGCAAAGATATTTTGTCACTTTTTGTTGCTTTGCCATTAAATAAGTGAGCAACTTAAAAACTTTGGGTGAGCTACTTTAGACTTCTCTACCATCCACAACACTTTATCGGCTCTTCTGCTGAATGCTAAATTATTAAACACTCAGTTCTCCTTCCAGTGGCCTCAAACATTTTCTAATAAAGAAAATTTGTGGTTTATAAAACAAGAGCGACAATTTAGGGGTGACAGTATGCAAAATCTCACAGTGTACCAGGGTTTTCAGGTGAAGGTTACACGTTTTCGGTGCAGAAATAAAAAACAAATACAATGAGCCTTTTTCTTACCGTTAAAATTAAGTCACACAAACATTTGCATTATGGTTAATACGTAAAAGGCAATATGTCAGTATTGCTCCAACTTAATTACAATATTGTATACTTGTAAAGGAACATTATAGTAGGATCTTTGATCATATGCCTGAATACCATTTTGTTTGCGAGTATGAGTATTCACACAGATAAACACTCCTATGGCATTTGTTATGGCCCTGCCCGAATGTGTAGCGGGAGGCAGCCTGAACACCACGGAGAGAAGGACTTGGACCCCAGTTGTTTTTTTGGTTTGTTTTTTTAAAGCTTCGATAACAGACACACCTGGGTCATGCCACCACAAATGAGTTAGCATGTTTGACATAGCTATTTGCAGGGACATATCTTACCCAAACTTGGGTTGAACAATGTAGACACACAGGTTTTGTCTGATCCACTTCTTGTCGCCAGGGGTTACTATAATTTACTAGGAATCCACAATGCTGCTAAAAAGGAGATTTAAATAAAATGGGAGGGTCTTCGAGCTCTGGATTCTCCTTTACTTTTGCCATACTGTTTATATTTGATAGATGGGTTGGGCTACCTTAAGTAGCATAGCTTATCTAACAGCCAACAACTTGTGAATTGTGGAAATAATCAGTCATTATTTTTGAGCTGAGAGTTAGTAGAGGCTATGACAATTATGAGACACAAAGTTTGCCCGGGAGGGGAATTTCCTACTATATTCCCTGTGCTAGTGTAAGGACTAATGAAGTGACCTTGTAACTAGAAGGTCTCTGATTTGAATTCCTGGATGGGTAGAGTGAAATAAGTGGAGACACCTACTGTCAATGTGATGATGAACAAGGTACTTGACCCCCAGTTTCACAGTATAGTTCTCTATTGGTATGGCTGTACTCGGCAGGTTCCAAATGATAACTTAACCAAAAGTTTAACGAAAGTAGATGTGATACTCTGTCAAACTTGCCACTACACAGGGATCTACGCCGATATTCTGTCAATTTTCAATTTCAGGCATTAGCCATGTTCTATAGTGACACTACAATGAGCTATGTGAAATAAATGGGCACACAAATTCAAATCAACCAGCGAACCCCGGCCGCTGCAGTAAGGACTCAGTACATGGGGCGCACGCTCTACCAGGTGAGCCACCAGGGCGCCCCAAAGAAGTTATTTTGAAAAAATCCTATTTCATAGGTTATTCTTGAGTAACATACAGACCAGAAACATTTATTTTTAAGTTGCATTAACCCTGAAAATGATCAATGACATGATGATAAACCACCCTGCTGCATATGTTCCTTGCCAATTGTCTAAAGTAGTAAATAAGGTTAGCGTTTGTGTATGAGATCCATACCCAGAGGCTTAGCAACTTCTTTGAAACCAGGCCAATTAAACCTTACACAACTAACTGTTTATTCACATCAGTCTCAGTGTTTTCATTTGCTATCAAGTGAAAACAAAAGGCAGAGTCCAGTTTGGCCACTGAATATGAATGTTCACTGAAAGCAGGTTTCTATGCTCTCTCTCTGACAGTGTATGGTGAGTGAGGCATCCACCACCTTTCCCCTGCCCTTTAATTCATTTCTAAGTTAAAGCCTGTGTATCATTATTCGCTTGAGCTCCACTCGCCCGACACCGCCAGAGCACCCAAGCCCCATCAACTTGAGGGGGGAACGCGGCGGTGGTGTTGAGGTGGGGGATTCTTGGCAGAAATTCCCCACAAATTTAATGCCAAGAGTGAAATGGAAACCTCCTCTCATTTTCCTTTCCCCTTAAACCAATGTTTTCAAGCCCCAGCCCCACCAAGGTCATTATAATCATAGCAAGTGGAAGGGAGCCAGTGACCCGCCATTACAGTAAGGTAGAGAGCCACCCAGTCAGTCAGCTATTGGCTGACAAAGAGGAGCAAAAATCTGTCTAGAAATGTTAAAAATCTCTCTACTTCAAATGTAGATAACCAGGGGAAAGGGGAGCAGAATACAAGCGTTCCTACCAATACACATAAGGTTGTGCTCTTTATGATATGGACTCTCATGCAGTCTATATTTTTAACATACTTACCCACTTTGAGGACAAGGATGACGACTGGTTGAGAAATGTTAAAAAAGGGACATGTTTAATCTAATATCACCGCCTATAATATGTACAATTTAGCATAGAATATGCCAACAATACTGAATATGCCTGTTCATTTTTTAAATCACAAAGTCACATACACAAAATATTAGACCTTATAAGCATTTTCACTAACCCTAACTTTTAAGAGTGAGTAATAAGGCAGCAAAATTACACAAACAATAACACACTGCAAGGTCATAAAGAATGGCAGTTTTCATTGTGGCACCAAAGGTCATGTTTACTTGTCAGAGTGAAGGCGCCATACTGTACTGTGACCTCCATAGCCAGCTTATGTACCCACAAACACACACACACACACACACACACACACACACACAGACACACAAGGGTTGCGTTTTCATTTTCACATGTGCGTGTCGTGCACACACACTTTAAGAATAGTCTCCTCTCACAAGCTGTGCCACAGACAATAGGACAGTGCACACTGGACTACACAACCCATATATCTGGGTCTGTGCTAAGATAAAGCACCTCCAGCATTAAAGCCAGTGTATTAGCTTGCCCTTTTTCCACCACAGATGAAGAGATTTGAAGCTCGATATTGTGCTTGTTGGCTGGCACACCACCAGGGTGTTGTTGGCTGAATAATGAAAACACACAGACTGACAGCGAATGGCATGAGGTGACACTTCCATTCTAGAGTGGGAAGATCCAAAACAAAGCGCAAAAAGCTTCTGACAAATTCATACTTTTCGGTGACACTTTGTTGACTGAGGAGGGAAACAACTCCTAAATCAGAAAAAGGCTTTCATTTAAACCCAGGAACACAGGCACAAGAGTGCTCCAGTACAGTGCCTACACAGGAGTACATGATTTCAGATACGTTGGTGAAGAGTATTTTTGTTGCAGACCAATTACAAAGCAGCTTAATTGAAAGGTTAACATGGGCCAACTTTGGTCTTCTTGGCCAAAAGACGGAAAATATTGGACTTCATGTTTGACTGATCCAGACTATATAATGATGACACTGTGTGAAATACAGTTTTTGCACCTAAACCGTGTGCCTTTTTAAAAACATGATGTCTAAACTCTAAACAACCTCATGCATTTTAACTGTTTTAACTGATCTTACAATTATTATGTCCACAATTTTTCTAATATGTTAAAACTGGTTTAGCCTATTAATTCTTTTACATTTGAAACTAACAAAGCCTGTCCTTACATATTTTAATCATTATAAAGAATGGCTTGTTTAAAAAAAAAAATCCTAAATTCAACTCCAGGGTACATTTGGATGTTGAAATGGACAATCAATTGCTATTTATTACCCTACTCAAGGTACTACAGCAGATGCTAAAACATGCTTTTATGTCTGCTACCCAAAAAACATAAAATCTATTCCAATTCTGCTACATTTTGAGACTACTGACTCATTTCACAAAAATATTCAAAAACTATTAATATACATGTGTCCCTGTTAACAGGGTGATATGTCATAAAATCCTACACAATGAGTCACTCCAATTAACCAAAACTGGACACGTTTTCTTATTTGGAAGAAAAATGTACAACTTATAAAAGTATCAATGGGCCATATACTGTACTCCATACTGTATTCTTAATCTAGTCAGCGTACAAACAGCATGGAAACATTTATACAGATGTAATTTCAAATGAAGTAGATGAATGTCACTAACAAAGATGGGAAATTCAGGCAAAGGAAAGGTGTTTCAGGTGTTAAAATAACAAACTACTGCATGTACTTCATGATTACACTGTACACTAAATACACAGACTTTGGTTAACGATGAGGAAAACACATTCACTGGACAACCTCCCTAAAGGAAGCCATCGGTAGGCAGAGTGTTAGTAAAAAAAAAAAAAAAAAAAGAAAGAAAAAGGCTGCAATGGTTTATGTTCGGTTATACTGTATATCATGACCCTGTTCTGTGCAGTCCAACCATGTGGCTTATATACTCCTTATGCAGCATATCAGGGAGGACTCACTGTCCAAATATCTCGCAGTCACTCAGTCACATATACACAGAGATACACTCAGTCACTTACCATTGTCACCCAGTCTCCACCTCTATGCCTCCCAGCCAACCGCTGCAATTTCCCAAGTTCAACCCTAGGTCAAACACCTGAGCAGTAGATCAGTGAATATTACCACTAAAAAAATAAAAACACAAAATGTGTGTATATTGTGTGAAGCTGCATGAATTACCCTGTGATGTATATTTTTTTTATTTAATGTGTCAGAAATATTAAACTGGGAGAAGTGCAGGAGCTCATTCTGTCCTCGAACCCTTTAGAAATTAAAAGATAACTTCATGTAAGTAAACTGAGTAAAAGAGACAACTTTAAGTAACCTTTTTTTCATCGTGGCTGCTTATGCTGAACAGCTGGCATGGTCTGACATTTAAGAAATAAAGAAGGTAGTGTCATAAGATAAATGTATCAAGCCGTCGTTGATTTAAAGATGAGTCAGTCAATTATTCACTACATTTGCATACCAATATGACTAATTGAGCTGTTTGCTTACGCATGTATTAAGCAGAAATGATCAAGACCAAAAAAATGTCACTCTCGGATAATTCCTTTAGTAACCGTTGTCATTGCCCACTACCATCTAAGCAATCCTCTAGTGGCCGGAGTGTGTTATCACAGCTTTTCATTATCTGGACTGATTAAGACACAATACGGACATTCAAGATACGGAGGGTCAAACGTACAAAAGTAAACCAACCTCCCACCAAAAATCAAATACACGGGAATTACAATAGGTTTCTGCTGCGACACAGCGTTATTTTAAGCAACGTAGTAGAGCATAACTGTCGTTTCCCTTTTCTAACCGCGTTATTGATCGTAGTCTGTCTGCAATGAATGGCTGCAAAGGGAAGGGGGAAAAACCCTGAACTTCAGGTGACCGACCATGACTCTGACATAGCCTGCATGCAGACTGGGAGGGGTAGAAAAAAAAATACATGGGCTTGGAAAAAAAAATAAAAAAATTCTCTCCACACTTTTTAAAGTCGACGATAAACAAGCGCGAACAAATTCGGTTCCGCGATTTGGAAGGAAAACTGTTAGGCGAAAGTTAGACGTTTATTTCCGAGGAAATGAAGTTTACCGAGCGTTGCTAGATAGCGCTATTGCTAACTAGGAACAGTAGGGTATGGGTAGCCAGACTCTGGCTTGTCTGATCCGACTGACCCTTCATTTTATTGCGGCCAGACTCCCAGATCCTCCCCTTTCTACCCGAAAAGCGACCAAGCAGAGGCGAACACATTACCGAAAACGCTCGGCCGTTATTCCTCACACACAACCGACACATATGCCAACTGACCGCAACCTTTAGCGGAATCGGACCTTTATCGATTATACTCTTAATAAAGCCACGTATCATTTATCCACTCACTGCCTAGCTAACGTTACCCATCGCCAACAACATGGCTGCCTCGCTCGGACCTAAAAAGGGAGAAATAACCTACGCCGAGTCTTTTGTCTGTTTCACCTCTTTAACCCTAAACTACTGCGCAAAACACACGGAGAGCCGTTAAAATTGAACAAATCGAGTGAACGACTTACGTGAAGGCAGGCGCTTGGGTTGCTCCTGCTTCCTCCTTGGCATTTTCCCCCGTTTTTAATCACATTCTCGTCCTTGTTTAGGGATAAGAAGAAAAAAGGTTTTTCCCATTGAGACTGGAGGCGCCAGTGATGGCAGGGACTTGGTCGTGCACCTGGCTTTGCTCGGTTTAAAGTGTATTGTTGGGGAATGGGAACACAGGCGGAGGAGGTGCCGCTGTTGTTGTTGCCGTGTCTTGACTATGGCTGCTCTCGGTGCAAGTGTGTCTCCGAGCCCCTAACTAACACTAATGCAGGGATCAAAGGGCAGCAACAGCAGAGCAGACACACACACACACACACACACGCACATACGCGCGCACGCATGCACACACACACACACACACATTCACACGCTCTCACACACTCGCGCACACACTCAAACACGCTCTTGCGCGCACGCACACATTCGTGGAGCTCGCCCCCGAGAGCAGCGTGCGGACAAGGTGCCCCCAAGCTTTCAGGGTGTATTGCTGAAAAGAAAATGTATTTGAAAAAGCAAAGAGGGTATAATTCAGCAGAGAGACCATATTGATGGAGTCGAATTACGTTAACGGAATCTATTTAATTTCCTCCACACATAATATAATAGTGAGTGACGATAATAATTTATGCGAGTGATGCAAACATGAATGTACATGTCAGTTTAGACGCTATGAAATAGGCCTACATAAAGCAGAAGCATGTTAATTAATTTAGCTTGCTTTAGCAAAACAGATAATTTACCACTATAACCAAATCTTTATTGTAGCCTAATTAAAAATAAGTATCCCAATTGAAGCATGGTAAAATTTAAATGCTGAAAATGAATATTAGTAGGCAAATATTGACTGGAGGACTTCATTTACACATTGATTTTGCAAACATATACATTAAGTCTATGCTGCTGTATAATTGTAATACTAATAATACTTTTTAGTGTATTAGTATTAATAGTAGTAGGCTACATCCAGGGTATTTATATACTCAAAGACATTTCAAACCTATGGCTTATTATAGCCACTCTTTCTCCTGAAAAGTTTCTACTGGGCTACCATTTCACCATGATTTATAAACTATATAAAAGTTGCATGAAGAAAGTAAAAGCTGCAACTTGAACTATAGATTAGTTAATAACAATAAACATCAACATTATCAAACATCCTATATTTTAATTTGGTTTATTTCTGTCATCAACTCCTCCTACTCCCATTTCTCTCACACACAGGCTTCATACATGTCAGAACACTAATTTAAAAACTGCCTGCTGAGTTATACCTAGAATTTGTCTATTAAAAGAACAGTAGAAAAGGGTACATCGTGTGGGAACCAGTATTAAATCAGGTGGGGGCAATAACTGGTGTCAGTGTCAGAAAAATGTCCAACAATTATCCAACCCAATGTAGTCATCTCCTCATCAAAGTTGAGAGACTAAAACTGGCCAGAGCTGAATCCTCCTCCCTCTCAGCTGGGTGTTGGGGCTTTTTCACAGCGCAGGCTGTCCCCCACTCCCTGCTGTTGGACTCCTCCAGGCTGCGTTCTGTTGGCCTGCCGCGTTCTTTCACACCTCGGCCGTGTGTGAGGAGAGCTGTGTCTTCATCCCTCCATCCTTCCATCCTCCAGTCCTCCTCCTGCCATGCCTTCCACCCACCCCCAGCGGAGGCGCAGGAGGCTCGTTACCGTGGCAATTAGTAAAAAGCCCAAATTAGCCCTCTTGGCTGTCCACAGGTGACAAAGACACTTTGCATTTCTGCTAATTAGGAAACAGAACAACATGATTAAATGGGGCCTATCAGGAGGAGAAGTGGACAAACATGTTCCACAAATAGAAAAGAGTTGTATATTATTGCATCTCCTGCATGAAATGATTAAGCCATCCTATTGGGTTTTTCATTTGTGGACAGGATAATGTTGGGTTGTGATACTGAATATTATAATAGTTTAGAAAATAACATTTTAACAGACTTGTGTGACTGTGTTTCTGTGTGTGTGTGTGTGTGTGTGTGTGTGTGTGTGTAGACAGCTGTTTCTTACCTCCACCTGCAGGTGGACAGTCTATGGACAGGTGCTCTGACCAAAGAGTCGATGAGCTTCTACAAGGAAAAGGTTCAATTTTTTTTATTTTCTGCGTTCTGTCTACATTTTTGTGGAGTGCACAAAATATGCATATGGCAAGACCTTTCTCGAACTACCTCAGGGAAAAAGTACTCCATTTAAGCACTCAGATAACTACTATAGTTCTGCTGGTAAAACATTCAACTTTGACAAAGAGTTAAAAATTAAAGCGTTTGTACTGCATGTATATGTTTGTGATTATATGCCAGTGCACAGATAAGCTAGAAATAAATTGTAAAAGATGGAAAAGGTGACTTTGAAAGCATCCGTAGACATTTTCTGGTTCAGATCAGTTACAATGTCTAAAAAAATGCAGTGCAGTGCAAACTATTTTTTAATGATTCCACTAAATCATTGTAATGTAGCAGCTTTGGTCTGTATGTCTTGATGAAATCACAGATAAATGTCTTTGTTCTGTAGGTTTCTAGATTTCTGAGAGAAATGTTTATGCTTACACATTTTTTATGAACGATCCTAGGGAAGCTGAAATTCTCCTTTAAGCTTTTTCATGCTGGATGGCTTAGTCAGTGTTAAATCTTGCTCTGTGTATCCACCCTTTGCTTATTACACCACATTAGGGGTAATTAATGATAGCAAACTCCATGTAATATCAAACTCAATTTACCAGAATGACTTATTCCAGACATAAATCAGTTTAGAAATGTAAAACTTCTGCATCCGGTGACATCATGTCCACTAAATATTTTCATTAACAGAAAATAAGTTATACTAGACTACTAGTGTTTGTCTTGGTGGTGTTTTTGTTCCCAGTTGAGTTTGGTCACCACGGGGAGGTTGCAGCCTGTTCTCTGACCCTGACAATGCCAGGCAGCTGAGGTAATGCTGGCAACAGGACAGTCTGCTGATAGTAGCCATGGCAACACTGACATGACCTCACTCAGGGTTGAACCTAAAGGTCATTCCTCATTGCTCCAGGGATGAGTGCTCCAGCTATATTATCAGTGACAGCTCTCAAATGTCCCAGCTGGAATGCACACTATACACATACAGTAATGCAAAAAGGCTTTCACTGAATAGCCCTTAAGTAATGCCGCACTAGGTGCTGTGCATTTGTGTCTGCTTTTCTAACTAAGTGAAGATGTAGAATATACTCGAGGTCAATTAAAATGGTTTTGTTTCACATCCCAATAACTGGTGCAGGTTCCCTGCTTTAAAAACAGCTCTTATTGTCAGTCGACATTATTACTACTTATTAAAATGGTTCCCTATAGTGGCACAACCGTTAGTAGGGGCTAAATGAGTTTCAGGTGCTTCAGTGGAGGTTGGAGCAGACTGGCAAGAAATGAGCTAACTTGCTTATGTGCCTTGGGGGCAAGCTGAACATCCTCCAGTTTCTTCTCCTTTTCTCTGCCTCTTTTTTTCCCCTCTCCTCTATCCTCTCAGGCCCTGTCCTGTGCAGGCAAGCCTCGTTGGACTAACGTTAGGCTCGGCCAGTCAGATGTTGCCCTGGGGTAAACAGAAACATCTGTCCCCTGCCCAGCCGTGACTGTCGCTGAGTGATAAATCCTGGGGTGGCTTGTGCCAGCGCTGTCCGGCGTGCCACCTGTCCCCCTCCTACACAATATCCCCAGCCCAACCCCTACACATACACACATGCACTTCACCCTATTTGCACTCGTCCGCCTTCATCCTGACAGTGTGACAGAAGCAGGTGGTTCACTCCCTTTTTGCCCTCTGGCCTTCTATGCTCTCGTCCTCGGTTGGCACATTTATGCAGGGAGCGAGAAGGGTTGTCGCCTTTAGCAAATACCAATGGAGAGATCCATGTACCAGGTTATTCAGCGGTGGTCCTAGGGAGCTCAAAAGCCTATAGCAGTCGTTTCCTCTAATCAGACATAAAGTCTGCAGATAAGAACTCACTTTCACAAAGGTCAACAAAATGCTCACTGAAAAAAAAACATCAGAAAGTGCTGGAGATTTGAGAGGAAGTGACTTAAATGACAATAATTTTGACTTATTTAAGGATTTTTATGCTACAACCCATCTGATCTTCTTGTAAATTCAACTGTCAGAGAAAAGCAATGCTACATACTGTATTTGCTGATACTTTCGCTCTTTCTATCATGGCTTACACTCCTGCTACCACTTCCTCTCTCTGCTCTACTACTTTTACTAATGTGACTGAGGCAGGTGGCCAACTTCCTGCCCTTTGACCTTCAACAGTTTCCCCGCAGTAAGGATAGTGCAAACACACATGCACACTCACTTCCACACACACACACACACACATACACACATACACATACACACAGAGGAGGAGCCTAGGTTGCCCTGGGTGAACTGGGGCAGAGGTCTTGCAAAAGGCCCTGGAGGGAAGCGAAGGTCCTTCGACTTAAGGACAAGAGTTATTTTAGCAGTGACAAACCTGACAGGCTGAATGATCCCCACAGTACCAACACCTCAGTGAATATGCACATCAGAAAGAAAGACAGAGAGACGTGCAGTATAAAATGCAGCCCCGTCTAACAAAAAAGTGACTAAAAACTGAAAGGAATCAGTGAGCTGATTAGTGACACACATCCTCTAAAAACAATGTGCTCTTTTGTAATTTCAAGCAGTTTGCATCCTGAATCGCAGTACATTTCGCACAGAAAGTCACAAAGCACCAGGATAGTAACACTGTCTGCCACCTGCCTCTAAATCACTTTTTTATTCCAGAGGCTGGGTGAGCAAAAATAATTACAAAAAGTGTTACGAACAGCTATTCATTTGTCCACCCTTCTGCCCTTGGCTGCTTGACTATCTTTTTTCTTTACAATATGTCTGAATTTATCTAGCAAAAGGCCAGTGATAAATTCTTTTTACCATTTAAAATAATATCAAATTAAAGAGCACTTCAACACTCAAACACGTGTTCTTTTGAGCTGTACTTTAGGCCTGTGCACGTCTGTGTGCATGATTTGCATGTTTGTTTTATGCCTCTATGTGTGTGTAAGAGGACCCATGCTGATTAATGTCACTTCATATTGTAATGGAGCGTGCTGAACATGTTCTGATATCTGTAATGTGTTACCAGTCTCAGCTTGATTTTATTGCCATGGTCTAATAGGATATTGCCACGATCACAATTTGGATTAACTTCCATATCACTGCTGTTAGACCAAGTGAGGTTTGTATGTGTGTGTGCACACAAATGATAGAGAAGTGGGGATGTCTATCAGGGTAGGCTGCTCTGGTCGATTAATTTCACATTCTGCAACTCCTTCATAATGTGTCTCTTCTATTTGTCATCACACTAGTTTTCATTATCAACAGTTACAGCTGCTGTTTTTCCTCTCATTGATGCTGTGCTGAGGAAGGAAACATTTTTGACCCTGTGTAAAATAAGGGACTGCTGTCTGAATTTGCTATGGGGGATGCAGTACCGGCAAGTGCTTTCTATCATGATTGGCATGCCTCTGACGCACACACACACAAATACACACACAGGTATAACGAACCCTAGTAAAGAGGTCTGGCATGCTTTTGTATGAACATTTTTTTGTCAGCAGGGAGCAGGGAACTCTATGCAGAGGAGGCTGCCCTTGCTCTGTGAGTCCTTTGTCTCCCTACATCCCCAAGCTCCACCTCTCTCTCAGCCAGCCCTCCAATGGGAGAGCCTTCAGGTGTTGACCTTATCGGGTGGAGGTCAAAGCCAGGTCAGGGATCTGTTGCTAGGCTACCATCAGATAAGTGGCTAGGGTAGGCAGCAGTGGGTAGCTCTGTCATTCAGGGCTTGTCATGTAATCTTGTTCATTTGCAGACAATTGTCTGGACGTCAGAAAGGCTATCTGGCCCATACTGTTGTAATGAAACACATTAAAATATTAAAACTGGCCATGCTGAGCATTGGCAGCACCACTTGGCACATGCCTTTTTTTTACAGTCATGCCAACTGTCATACAGTAACATGAGCCCCTTAAATACGCTTGTGTGGTTGGCTGTGTTAAAATTTCAGACTTGTAGAGGAGGATAGGGTGGTATTCATTTGGGTTTTTTATTTTGTCTTGCACCATTTGATAGTTTGTTTTACAAAATAAAGATCTTAATTTGCCTAGATTACCACAATGTGATTCAGTTATATGTTAATGTGAACAGTTATACATGGTATTATACATGGTAATTAATGCAATGTAACTAGATGATAATATTATCTGCATCTGTGTCTGTAAGCATTTTTGTAAGTCATAACTGACTTATGAATAACACAAACTAAATTCCATTTTAAAACTGCACCACTACTCTTTAAGCAAATGCGATAACATTTAAGTTAAAATTAATAAAACCTTATGATAAAACTTAATTTCAGCAAAATTATTTATATAATTAGTGATTAAAACTTGATACCTTGATTGGAGAAGAACACTCATATCCATCTGTATATATGGACATATTCTTCCTGCAAATACTGTACAGAAATAAATGGATGAATTCATTCATGACTCGTGACTCATTTAGGGGTACAGGTGGGAAGGGATCTTGTTGTTTGCTAACCTACAACCTTTAAATATAGTACAAAGAGTGCTACAGCAGTCTAGAGAGGGAGGGAGGGAGGGAGGGAAAGAAAAAGAGAAAAAGAGAGAGATAGTTGTTGCATCTTCACACAAACATGGTCTGTTCTCCCACTCTGCCATTCCACCACCTGGACTGAGCTATGTGGGAGACTGCGCCACACAGTGATGAACGACACCAAACAGGACAATTTCTGTTCACACTGTGGGTCATATGGAGTAAGACGGGTTGACACAGCTTCTGTGTCATATCACAGGTTCCTCTTTGGTGACACCTGCATTTTGTCAATGTCACCCACTCAGCCGTTCAGGTTAACCGCCAGGTCTGGGAGGAAGTGGCCTTCGGAGGCCGTGTGAGGAGCAAGACCTCAGACAGTCAGACATAAAGAGACCTAGATAAGGCACGTGGCAATTTATCCATGCCAGTCCTTGTACTGTAGCTCCAACATGGGACCTCGTCTGTTAGATTGGCACATTGTGAAAAGAGGTTCTCAGTGTCTGGGTGCTTGCCAGCTGACATTCCACGGAGACAAATTGAGAGAGAGGCTCCGGCAGATTTATCGGGCCATTGGCTCGCCTCAGGAATTCTCTTGTAACATGGCACTCCTGTGAAAGGGATAAAGAAATTAGTGTAAAACAGCCCCCCACGCCCCCTCTCCCACAGCACCCGTTTAGATATCTAGTGCTACTTGTAACCCCCCCCCTCCCCAGCACACATACACACTTCCTTATTTTATATAAATGTGGATGAATACAAGATGGATGGGTCTGAGCTTCAGTCCTCTTATTTCTATGAATATTCACGAGGGTGAGCAAGAGAACGTTGCTGTATTCTGGCTGTTGAGTCACAAGTCCTCAGTGGCAGGAAGCACTGCTGGTCAAATGACAGAGAGCGAGAAAGAGAGAGAGACATGGAGGAGAGAGAGAGAAAGATATGCGTGTGTGTGTGTGTGTGGGATTTGAAAGGAACTGCTCCTGGCTGTCTTGGATATTTATTCCTTTCTAAAGCAATGAGGTGTTTGGAGAAAGAAGCCAGTTATGTTTTTAATGCTACAGTGAGAACAGGTGGCATTCTTTTGCACTTGCCCTAACAGACTATGGTCTGTGAATGTGAGAACATGTCTTCTTCACCTCTGACCCGTTGTTGATCAATAGAGAGATTTTATTGACTTTTTCCAAACTGTCTGGAGAGCAAGATCATGCAAATACACTATTGAACCTGTTTTTTAAATATTCATACAAACATACATTATATACACCATAAAATAATAGGAATTAATTATTAATTACCGGTATAAGCATCCCTGCTGGAAATTCACTTCCTGGTTTTGCATACAATAGAGCCCTAATGCCATCCCCCATATCATCTGTCAGGATCTAGAGGTTATCTGCCAAGTTGATGAACAGAGAGATTGGCTATGAAACACAAGGTGTGACAGTATTGCAATATGTTATAGTATGCAGGCAGAGCTCATCAGGAAAGAGAGGACGCGCAGCTTTGTTCCAAATGTCACGATGCATATTTATGGGCGCGCTGGAGTGGCTCCTTGTATAAGCACCATTCACCATCTATCAAGCAAAACCACTACAGTGTCTCTTTGACAACTTGGTAGGATAGTGTTGTGTGACAAAGTGATCAAACTGGGCGATCTGCTCATGGCTTGAGCCAAATTTTCTTGTGAAATTGACTGTCATTTTGACAGTCAAGACAATAAAGCATGCTGAGGTTAACAAAATATAATTATTAGTTACTGTGCACATAATTATTTTTATGACAGGATGCTTCTAGGCAAACTTATCCACACAAGCTTGTCATATTGTTGAAAATAGTTTATTTTAAGGATTGTACAATACTCTTCTTTCTTCCCTAATGTGACAAAAAGGAACACTGGATGTGGAGCTTTAAAATTCATTCCCTCCTTGCCTCAGATTGAGATATTAAAGGGAAGTGAGAGATGATAAGGTGACATGGAAGGGTGTCAGACAGAAAGACTACAAGCAGAGCCCTCAGCATAAGCTCCACTGAGCTCCCTTTCCACTAAGGAGGATCTCAGGAGAGTTGTGTGTTGGCTGGCTGCGCCTGGGCCATATAGCACAGGATGGGCAGTCTGACTGTCTGTCTGCGGTGCCACTCCTTGGGGAAAGAACATGGCTCCAGGGCTGTAGCTGATTTGAGATGGTCCCAGGACTAACCCCTGGGGGACACCAACCAGGCAGAATTGGTTCTCTGAACCTCTCTTTTTTGATTTTTGCAAGCAGTGGTGCTTGGTGGCTCTGGAGAGACGGAACAAGAGGAGGGCTTTCATCTTGACTGTGAGCAGTTCAGTGGATTTCCACTAAATTACAGGGAGTGATTACATCCCACCTCGTCTGCCTCACGCCACCCCCTTCTCTCAGCATGGGGCCCCCAGGCAGCCAACTGCTGTCAACTGTCAGTGCTCACAGCTGACTCATTAAGCGGAAGTTGAGCGAAGTTGTGTCATTGGCACAGAAATAATAAGGAGCAAAACCTAAAGCACAAGGACACTAGTTGCACCTTGTGGATAATTTACCACTACTTATAAATTTTCATTCTTTATTGTACAGTTACAGGCTATGACAAAGGGATTCAAAACTATTATAGGGGATGTATAGTGGATGGATGTGAAGGGCTGACCACCTACTGTGGTGAGCGCTTTTGCTTTGGTACAGTTAAATGAACAGAGGGAAAGCTTGGAAGGAGTCACAAGAGCTTTGAACAAGTCAGCAATTTAAAACAACCCTGGGTGCTACAAAGGCAACAGATCCAACCATCAAGCCATGCAGCTAAGGTTTCCAGGCCCCTTTTTGATGGAAGAAAGGTTTCCCATCACTTCCAAGCTATTACCTCCATACAGTTAGGGATTACATAGAAGCAAGAACAGGGACACTCTGTCTACCAATCTGTTTTTTTATTTGAAAACTCCCCCAAGCTTTTCCATTATCTTCTCCATATCAAGCTTGACCTGAAGAGAAAACCTGGCTTCAGAAGGGTCAATGTAGTCTAGACTTTCTCCTCATCCTGCACAGCCGACCCCCACCTCCACCCCCATCCTGCATATTGCTTTAGGATATAAGAGGGACGCCCCCCCCGTCCTTCTTCCCACTCACCTCAAGCCTCTGCCTCCTTTGGTCCAGTCCCCTATTTCCCACCTACAATAGCATCTCCCCTCACCATAATCTTTCTATTTCACTAGCCCGCCCCTCGGGGTTAAGGGGTCTGGAGATGGAGACAGGATTTGTCTCTCAATTGACAGCACTGCTGTTGTGCTTTCCGGCTGACCACTCTGGGTGGTCAGAGCATTTTTGAAGAAAAGTCACTCACTGTTTGTCCAGACATCTATGTTTTAGATGTATTTTGAATGAAGTCTGGCCTCATAGAGCTGAGGAGTAGAAGAGCCAGACTGAATAAAATGAGTTGCAAATAACTGATTGATGATGCTTATTATATATTATATAATTTATGAGCAATGAAATATCATACGTAGGACAACTACTGATTATAATGATGCTGCTAATAAACCTAATGTTAACACTGATATCACCACTACTATTAATACAACTACTGCTGCTGCTTCTATTACTTCGTAAAACTACTACTACTACTACTACTACAAATAAAAATATGTTGTTGGGTATTATGGGAACCATTTTATAATATAGTATATTTTAAACATTAAAAAGTGCTGTAATCCACCTGCATTAATTGATTTTTTTTGGCCACTTGGGGGCAGCTTTAACAAGCTGTAAACACAACACTAACATATTATCACCTTTTACTTAAGTTGATATGGTATAACTTGTTAGCAAACAATTTCTTATTTACACATCCAGCAGTTACGGAGCAACATTATCATTCATTTGGAGTCATGTTTGGCCACCTGACGAATGTCCAATATTCACTCTCTTTTAGCTCTGTTTTGTGTTGTCTCTACCAACTCCTGAGGGAAATATCTGTTTCTTTAGCTGTTAAATACGCCACTATGTTTACCACTAGTGATGAACTTCTGGAAACAATGTTCATGAGAGCAGTAAGACTGAACCAGTAAGGCTGTGGGCCGTAAACCCAAAACAATTAGCTGAAAGACACTGAAATGTTCTGTAAAGCTAAAGGAGAACTGTAGAGTCGGATAATAATTCTCTGTGGGTTTGTCACTACAAGCGACCCCTTTCACATTTAACATAGTCATTTGATCCAATTTAAAAAATGAGTATATCAGGTTTGAATTAAAAACAATGAAAGTAAAACATGGACATAAAAATGATGTGCATTACAAACTATAAATAAAATGTACTGTTGATAACTAATACAAAATTATAATACATTAAGACAGAAAAATACCTACAGTAAAGCAATTGGACACAAAACAAAAAAATCAACTACATAAAAACACCTGCAAAAATATGATACCTAAGTAAGTTTGAGTGTAACAAATATTTTAATAACAGTGAGGTTGTAAACAGGTCTTCAGAGGAAATTAATTGGTATACAAGTTAATCAGACTATTGATACCAAAATAAGTTCATACAGTTCTTTGTTAAATAATATATTATAAATACTGACTATCCTCCATCAGATTGGTTAGAGCTAAAAGCAAAAACAAAATCTACTAATGCTTAGGCATTTAACTGCTATTACACAGGATGTAAAAAAAAAGGCTTGGCATTTTAGAGATGTACTCCTACGCACTTTAATTCTAAATAATGTATAGGCTGCAGAATGTGTGGCCACAATTGACATGTAATCCTTGGGATGTGATGTTGACGATCATTTTAGACCACAGTGTCAATGTTTACAATTAACCCCTATTTCAGCTGAATTATTATCTACCGTTGGTGAATTTTCTGCAGGTTACAAGCAAAGCACACTTATCTCAGGGCCTCTGGATACTACGATTTGTCTGTGATCGCTCAGTTCACGTTCTCACTGCCTGTCTGGTTACCAAGCTGCATGTTAAAACATGCAGCTAAGTTTTATTTTAACCACACACTTAATGACCTGGAAAAAAAAAATCACATTATTATTACATTATTGGTTTTATTGTATTAGGCAATCAAATTATGGGTAGTTACATTTGGCGCATTCAGGGACAGAGCTGCATAATGAGTGTGCCACATATCAAATAGCAAAAAGCCACTTTCTATTACAACTAAGGCGACGTATTATGATAACAAAGGACAAGTAAATGTAAGTGCACAGAGGTCATTTTTGAAGGCAACAAATAAACTGTGGGGTTTTTTTTCTTTCCAAAAAATTCCTTCAAAGCAAGCAACAACGAAGGGAACAGGGGACAAGGGGGAAAAAAATCTTCATTGAATATTCATTAACCGGTGCCTAGGTGTATACATGGCTCTTAACCACTCTTGTTTATGACTTAAGGACTTGTAGTACTGACCTTAGTTTAACACAGCAGCAGATACCAAATTAACCTCTAGCCTCCACAGGTCTAGCCATGCCCTGCTAACAAGCAACCTGTCTAGACACACAAGAAGTACTTTATGATTCCACCTCTCACAATCTCTCTCTCTCTCGCTGTCTCTCTCTCTCCCTCTCTCTCTCTCTTTCTCTCAACCTCTCTGTCTCTGTTAACACGTACTGGCACATCCTCCCTCCCTCTATCCTCTTCTATCTTTCACCTCACCATTTCATCCCTATTTCCCCCCTACACCATTTTTCATGTACCTCCCAGGCTGTGCAGTGTTTGGGTCATGCACCCAGCAACCAGAGTTTTATCAGATGGCAGACTTTCTCTTGTCCTTCACAACATAGCAGAATAAAATAATGAAAAGATCTGAAACCTCTAGGATGTTTAATTTCAGTTACACTGGGGAAAAAATATAAGAACCATAGTAAATCTATAATGCATTTAAAAAATGAAACTATATACATTTCAAATCAGATGTCCCTTTAAGAATATACAGTAGTACAGTACAGTAAACTAGATTTTGAATATCAAATGCACAGTATAAGTACTTACAACATTGTTATAGCAATATTACGATGATTTATGTTAAAATAATTTGAATAAGCAAACAATCATACAAATGTGAAATAATAGATGTCTGCCAATAGTTGGGGAAATTAAAATATAATGCTCAAATCTGTCAAAAAGACAAATATTGAGGCATTTTCAATAGTTTTATTGTGGATAAATAATGTATACTGATATCAACAATGTCTTTCTTTCCTTTTCCCTGACTAAAAAGAACAAAATACAGTACTTCAGTCTTTAGTTTAGTTTAATTGTTTTGTCTAAAAATGTCAGAAAATAGTGAAAGGTGATGTATTAAAACATATTGCTTGTTTTATTAAACAGTTTATTAAATAGTCCAAAACCTAAACGATTCAGTTTACTATCAACTTTACTACATCAGATCCTCACATTTGAGAAGCTGCAAATATTTTGAATTTTTGCTTGAAAAATGACGATTTATCAGTGATGACAATAGTTGCCCAATGTAAATTTTCTGTTAATAGATAAATCAATTAATTGACTAATTGCTGCAGCTCTTCTGTACTTACAATCTGCACAAAGATCCAGACTTTCCTCTCCTTCCTTGCTGGCAGATCAGATCTCAACTCAGTACTGTACATCTGGTGACCAACTGTCCAGGAGCAGCCAATTTTCATCAAAATTGTTAAAGTTTGCACAGGTCCATGGAGGCTGTACTGGAAAAACTATGTATAGTGCAGGAACACAGGAACAAAATTCTCCCTCATTTTCTGTGGCATATAAAGTTTTACAACTAAATTGTCATATTGAGATGTCAAGGTTGATATTTCTATTTAAAAGAGTGAGTGAAGTAAAATGTAAAAGAACTGTGTCACAGCATGATGTCATAGATTACTATTTTTATAGGATTTCACAGGAAAAAACAAAACGTGTCATTATGATGAACATTTGAACTTTTCATTTTTATTATGTCCTTTTATCAAGATAATGCTGTGTTAATTATCACAATAGCAATTTAGACCATAGTGTACATTTTTTATAGCCTATTTGTATTGCCGTGACTACTCATTACTACTTATTTGTCAGGTAGTGAATTTGTATGTTTTTAAAAATGATTTTAAACAGCCTGTAACTAAAATATCTTGCTGTTTTCCTGATCTCACAAGATTATTAGTTATAATTGAATATAAAATATGAAACACACAGTTCCAAATGACCAAATACCAGGAGGAAAAGTCTGTTGGTAGATGGTAGATTTTCCTGAAGATATGTCCATTTGGAGCTGGGATTATAGTGCTGTTACATGCACAACCTCAGGACCAGACTACTAGTACTAATAATATTTTAGAATACTTACGAATCAATTAATTGAATATGATCTTATTATGCTCATATCTAATTTTAGGTAGAAACATAGGCCCCAAATTTGATATCTGCTTGTGCAGTGCACAACAACTACAGGGTAATCTGCAAATAATAATCTAATCTGTTGACTAAAAATGTGTCTTAAACACAGAGAAATATGTCATACTCTTCAAAAAGAACATATATACACTGTCTTCGTCTCTGTAACCAGCTTGGCTACTGTACTACCGCGCAGTTAAGGTTTTTGTCCTCACTCAGACACCGTATAGTACACGCCTCTGATTGGTCAATCCGCTGCCCGTGCCTAATACAATCGTCGTTTGTCGCACGTCCATCGGGTAAGTAAAATGCTACATGTAGCTACTGTTAACAATAAAAAAATAAATGAATAACAGCAAAACGTCTCCATATGCAGTGTGGTCGGCTTCGATTCCAATAAATGTACTTACAAGGATAACGACCCTCTTACACCCTTAAGTGTGAGCATACGTTAGTCATAGAAGTTGGCTGTTAGCTACACTAATTAGCTAGCAGCTAACGCTACTTACCCACACATTATTAGGCTAGTTATTAGTACTTAAGTTACTACGTTAGTGTTTAGTCGAATCAGAAACATTACTACGTGCTGCTACACACAATGTGTATTGTAAAGAAAACCGTATTGTTAAATTAAACGAATGAACGCAATCGAGCACGAGTTAGTTAGCTGGAGTTATGCTAGTTAGCTGGTATGACGCTAATGTAGCTAGTTTAAGTACACTGAGACCATAACACCTACAGTTCTGTTTATCTTTAACCCTTTCAGATCACAGTCAAGATGAGTCTGAGAAAGCAGACCCCGAGTGACTTTCTGAAGCAGATAATTGGGAGACCTGTGGTCGTCAAACTGAATTCCGGTGTCGACTACAGAGGTAATGCAGCTGGCACGTCAACCTATACACTCATTTCCCTAATGTCGTTTGAAAAATGATGAAATTAAATTTAGCCAAAATACTGCACATGTATGGTCTGCCTACAGGTGTCCTGGCATGCCTGGATGGTTACATGAACATTGCCATAGAGCAGACAGAAGAGTATGTCAATGGTCAGCTTAAAAACAAGTACGGAGATGCTTTTCTGAGAGGAAACAATGGTAAGAGTCTCAAATTTAAAATTATATCTCCAATTTATAGACATTTTGACACTTGAGGCAGTGAATGGTTCTTGTCATGATCGTTACATATGTACAAAAAGTTGTCTTATACAAGCCTATATGAGGGACTGTGGTTACAGCAGTGTTCTGAGTAAGTTTAGGATTAATGTTAGTCAGGGCACATGCTCTCTCTGAGGAAAGTTTGTAGACACAGACATCAAATTTAGTGTATACATACATGTACGGTTTTGTTGACTATAAGAGAACACAAGGGAAGCCAAGTTACAAGCAATATTGTGTAGGCTTGCAGAGACAGACAATGATATCTTTAAATTGGCAGTGCAATGGCTGAATACTGGTCTTTTACTTTGTCTACCAACAAGGTTATACCAAATTAAGAGCACCTATTATTTGAACACTTTTATTCTATTGTTATGAACAGCCCAAAAGGATTGATTATGGTGACTTAACCCTTTTAACTAAGTCATGGTTTCACATAAAGTTTCTAACATAGGCCTTTTTCACAGCAGACCTTTTGACTTGTCAGAGTAGAAAAATCACAGGTGTTACTAATAACATTAAAGACGGCTCTGTACTATTCCAGTGTCCCAGTGTGAAATTGAAATAACTTTAGAGATTCCTTTTTTTTTTTTTTTTTTAAATCACTGCACTGAAGTGCTGCTTTAAATATGAGTATTTTACTGGCAGTGATATGTATGCATGTATATATCAGCTCAGTCTAAGGATCTTGTGGACAGAGATATCATGGGAAATGAAATGCTTCAAATGGTGCCAGTTAACAAAACAGTTTAAAAATACTTTATTGATCCCCGAGGGGAAACTTTTTTTTTTTTTTGTTACAGCAGCTTTTTTTTTGTTACAGCAGCTCACTATCACGTCAGTGCACACAGGAATAAAAGTACTAAGTGAAAAAAAAAAAAGACAACACAACACTCCTATGACGCAGAAAGACCTGATGGGTAAATCAGCTATAAGAAATACAGTAACATTGTATTCTGATGTTTTTTTTTAGTTTTAAAATGTTTCTGTTAACTGACCCCATTCACATATTTCAAAAAGTCTGAACTATCCCTGTAAATCTATGAAACAGGCTTTGCAGTGGAATATTGATTACGTGGGAAGCTTAAAGCAACCCACATTGGGAGCTCTCCTTTTCCTTTTTAAAAAAAAAAAAAAACTTTTGTCAGCTGTTAGTCTTTGATGAATAAAGGATTGTAGTAAGTGTGTTTTGTAAGTATTCACCATAACAGTCAGAAATTTTGCTTGAAGAATCAGTTTTTTTGAACTTCAGTCCACATCTTCATCCCTCTGTCTAGATTTTCCTTACAACACCCATGCATTGTATGTACTGTGTCATTTCCTCTTGAATGTGTTCTCAGTGAGATCAAAGATAGAGCAGGTTTTTAAAAGTAGATTTACGTAAAAGTAACAATTGGTTTGATTGCTTTTCTGCTGCAGCCATACACCTCTACCCTGAATGACCTGTGGAAAACAATTCTACAATTAATCTCTAGGATGGGAAATGTGATTGTTTTTTGCAATGAGATCTGATTCAGTGGGTCAGTGTTTCTCCCAGATAATTTATTTGTGGGCTACCATGGGAAGTGAAGGGTGGGGTGACTATTATTATATATTGCATGTATGTCCCAAATATGACAAGACACAAGGAGAAAGTGGAAAAGAGCAGTAAAAAGTCAAAAGATAAAAACTGATTAGTCATTGATGCATGATCACATCAAAACAAGAAATTATATGTCAAGAAATTTCAGATTGGTCTCAGAGATGTCATTGTGTTGCTCAGTAAAACTACAGACTTAAATGTTTCTTCTTTATCTTCCTTTCTCTTCACAGTCCTGTACATCAGCACCCAGAAGAGGAAAGTGTAGTGAAGATCATTCTGTTTTCATTTTTATTTTCCAGTGTTTGATGTCACTCCCCTATGTTTTTGGTTCTGTAAAGCCTGAAGTCCTGAAGAATGTTTGTTTTTGTAAAAGTGGAATATGTTAATAAATCCTGAGTTTTGATTTATATCTGTTTTGGTGAGTATTATTTACACATTTTGGTGTTAACATCACAAGGGAAACAATAGAAACTGTTTTTTTTTCTGTTCTCAATTGTTCTATGTAAAAATGTAAATGTAGGGTTTGAACTAACAGTATTATTTCAACAGATCTAATTTTGAAAAAGATTGTCATTCTTGTGAGGAGTTGTAGTTCATATTGTAATGTGATTTAATTCTTGAATATATCAGGCCTCTGCACTGCCAGTGGGATTGTAGCAGTGGAATAAAGATCAGCGTTTTCTGGCTAAATCATTCACTCAAAGTTTATCCCTGGAGCAAGCAAATCTACCACTGTTTTACCACAAGGCTTCAAAAGGATTAGACCATAATTTTGTAATTTGTCAGTACTAATGTGCTAATTTTGTAATTGATCTTGATACGACTTGCCTGCAGAAACCCATTACTGAAAGGCCTGTGTACAAATGTACTCATCAGTTTGCATTTACTTTATATTACAAGTAATTTGATGAACGGCTGTTTGTATAATTCAAAATAAAACTGTTTCACAAAAAAGAAACAGAAAACACAACTTTTTAAAATCCTCATTTAGCTTTTATCTTTATCTTGCTTGTTTTCAAATTGAGTATGAGTAATGTTACTGAAAGTATTCCTAACTGATGGAGTAACCATGCATACAAAAGTAACTTGTTGCTTGTTTTAATGCAGTATTATGGAACAATTCAATATGTGCCGGTGCAAGAACATTCTTCCCTTACTGGCCATTTAAAGATCCATTACTGAGACAAAAAGAGTGACTGCAGGACTAATCTGTAAATGGTGCCACCTGCAGGCTACGCCAGGCTGCATTAACATGTAAACAGATCTGTCAGATCAACTCCCACTGCCCTCTGCAGCAGACTTCCATGTTTTAGCGCTTTTAAATGTCTCTGAACACACAACTTACCTTTTGTCATCTGTGACTGCACACGCTCTTTGTTCATAAGCCGGGTTTGGATTGGCTCTGCCGTTTCCGTTGACATTGTCCTGTGAAAATGAATGCAGCAGCATATGCAAGGAATTGGAAGTTTATTCCATTTCAATGTGGCCTGTGGTAATTTGGCAAATGAGTTCAAAAGTGGCATCACCTCATTACACTAAGATAAGAACGCTATAAATATATGATTCATTAGGCTCTTAATGAGAATGCTCCAGTGTGCAGGCAGTGAGGGGAATTCTTTTCCTTCCAAGGGTGGATTTTTGAGAGCCTTGTTTTCCAACCTGTACATGCGCACTCTGGCCCCTGGAAGGAGACAAAAGGCTGCCAAGGTCAGGCCCGACTTGAGAATGAAGGACGCGTTATTGATCAAACTCTGCCGAGCTGCAGCTGTGGAGAGGGAATGTTGGGGGGGATTGAACTGCAATACACACACACACAGGCAGACATAGGTACTGAGTGATGTGTACACAGATAGGCATTGTACACAGTGCAACACACAAAGAATCATTATGGCACCTAGTGAGGGTTAGTACAGGCAAATATTTACCTACTGGAATCATAACTGAGCCGCTGGCTGTGTGGCCTCGAAGGGAACCCAATTAATATCATTCACACAAATGACTTAGTGGCAGACATCATGCTATTGAACCATGCGCTTTAAAAAAAAACCACTGAACTGATGCAGTCACTTTTTCATTTTCATGTCTCTGTCCATGCCAACATCTGAGTATTGATTTTAGCCTCACAACCCCTTTCCAAACCCACATTTTCTCTTTTGGATCGTTGCAATAATGTGCACGATGAATGTGAAAAATTATTTATGTCATGTAGTTTGTTTCAAGATGCCTTTACCCCTTGTCTGGCGTAGTTTGTTTAGGGCACTGGTCCCCCCTCACCCGATCGAAGCAGACTGGCTCAGGAGCTGGCGGAGGATGCTGCAGTGGCTCAGTGTTGACGCATGGAGGTGAGTGATGGAGGGGAGAGGACAAAGGAGGATAGAATAGGTGACAGCCTTGTTATGTAGGAGAAAAAGCAATGGGGAGACTCAAGTCTTACAGCACCACCAGCTGCCAGAGCTACAACACTACAGTAGAGTCACAGGAGGGAGAGGGAGGGAGGGAAAGTGGAGTATGACTTTGACCCTGACTGATCACTGCAGCATGACTGTCTAGCCTTTTCACAAGGGATCAAAGGATGACAAGGACAACCTGAAAATCAGTGGGGTTTTTTAATGTTTGGCTGTACCATGTTTTCATTTGGACAAGGACAAATGTATGTCTTCTTCTATGCAAATCTATTCAGTGTGGATCTTTTCATATGAATGGTTTTGCCAGGGTTGATGGAGAGTCTACTGCACATCGGGAACACTTAAGTATTTTTTCATCTTGTTGCACATATTCAGCAGTATCAAGGTGAACCATGACACGGTAAATGTGAATGTGAATGTATCTTGTGTGTGCATAGGTGAATTAATGTGGTGAATGTATGGAGGTAGACAAAATATCAGAAACACCTTAAATGCAACACAAAACCACCACAAATTACAGCCTCATAACTTACCATTTGTTTTAATCAACACCTCTCTGACTCGGGGAAGAAAAAGCACAATAAGTTAAACAAAAATCATGTTTCTTGTCTTTCATTATACCATTATATCATTGCATCCACTGCCTGTATGTGTAGATGTAAGCAACAATTTGCTTTTGCATGTGTAAAGAGACCTCCCTACTCACAGTGTATTGGGATCTGTGCTGTCCTGTGTGAACTTGACCTGCTTTAACCTCTGCCTGACAGCCTGTCATGTGTTTGGGATGTAAATGATGGCGATGACCTCCCACACTGTGTATCTGCTCTCACATTCCACTGGCTGGGTCAGAGGTCCTGTTAGGTTAGAGCAGAATAAACAAACACCTTAGAAACAGCGTAACAATAGCAGACTAATGTTGAAAACAGCTGCCACTGATTAATAAACTGGACACTCCTTGTTTGTCTATTAATCCAGTAATCAGGCTCTCAAAACACATCAGGATTAAGTGTGTGTTACTGTGCATTACTGGTGTTTTGATCTAGAAGGTTCCCTACTCCACTTCCTTGTCTTTCAGTAAGTTCAACTTTGATGGTTGTTTTGATCCTAATTGAGGGTGAGGGCTTGTGCCGCTCTGCAACCCCTAGGCTCTTTATATAGCCCCCAGGAAAGTCAACCTTGGCCAGAAGTGTGACCCTTGACCTTCTTATCTGGAAGAAGCTATTCCCAGCATGGACAGAGGCTTCTGTGATTTATCTTGGCTCAAAATGGCAGCATGATGCAGATGGTAAGGTTAGGGGAGCATAACTAGGTACCCTTCAGGAGGCCAGAGAGCAATACTGTTGCACTCACAGAGCATTCATGGGTTGCACAGGCTCTGAACGCTAAGAACAGCAACAGAGTTATAGACAACAACCGGGAAAAAGTCTTGCATGGTACAGTAACAGCGTCCACGTGAGTCCTTGAACCTTGACCCCAAAAGGCTCTCCAGCTGTCCCACAACAGCAGGGTCTATTTTGGAAAAACACTGACCCACTTACACCCCAATAAGCTGGATCGATGTGAATACAAAGCACATCGTTACTATTCTCCTTAACAGGGCAAATATTGTTTTGTTGATTGTATATTCTGTGTTTAATGGTGTGTCTTAATGAACTTTTTCATACCTGTTACAACAAAAAGAGGTGAGGCTTCAGGGTTGGGGTAAATTGTGGCATACTCGATTAATTTCTATATTCCAAAATGTAAAACAAACAACCAAAAAGCTATTTCTGAATGGGTATTGAGGATTACTTCCTTTGTATATTTGATTTTGTGAAAGAGGCCATTTTACACAACTGTAACCTTGAGACTGGGACTGAAGTCAGAATTAAGTCACAAAAATGAATACTTGAGACTTGACTTGGACTTGTCTGCTCTGGTGTTTGACTTACCAAAAGTCTCCATCTGCTGTTGATCATGTGATCAAGCCAATCTAGAACAGCTACTAAATGGTTGTTGAGGTGAGATTGTTTTGTCAACTGCTGGTCCCAAGGTTAAAAATGAACTTTGAAACTTTTTAGCGAACATGGATGAGAAGTGCTCAGAAAAAAACGGAGATTTAAGCATCGACAACTGTAGATATTTGACATGACAACTGAGCGAACTCCTCCTGCTGATGAAGATTATGTGATGAGCTCCAGAAGAGCTACTAAATTGACCTTGAGATTATCACTACTAGTGTGCCACTTGTTTGGGGAATATTTAATGTCCAAATGTTCAAAAACGTTCTTAACCTGAAAGACAAATGTACATGGGACAAAATAATCACATTAAAAAAATCCATGTTACCATGGAATAATTCTGCTTTCATTTTCTTCTTTGATGTATAAATGTAGTTTTGGCTTTATTCCAGGTTATTCCCAAACATATCATCTACCATCAAAATCTACAGTTACAAAATAATTGGTAGCATAAAATTTAAGGTGGCAGAAGCTTATTGAATGGCTGTTGTGGGACCATATCTCACAAAATAGTGTATTTAAGAATGAGGTCATCAGTGCTTGTGAGCAATAATTAGTGAATATGAAGTAAACAGCCCGTGTCAAAGAGCCATTTTCAATTGCCTTTTTGCTTCAGAATGGCTATTGCTTGTCCTGTTTGTCAGCCAAGTCTCACTACTATGCACATGAGATTTGCATGAAATACAAACTAACCCTGCACTCAGGCAATTAGCCTCCATTACACTGGCGTTCCAATTGCCAATTTGTCTGCCATGCAAGGTAATCCGGAGCGTTGCTGGCAAGCACCCAAAATGGTAATAATGGTATTGCAAGAGTCTTTTGTTGTTGTTTCCTCTCAGACTAACGGCCACAGGCGGCTGGTGTCTCACTG
This sequence comes from Siniperca chuatsi, assembly GCF_020085105.1. NCBI lineage: Eukaryota > Metazoa > Chordata > Actinopteri > Centrarchiformes > Sinipercidae > Siniperca > Siniperca chuatsi. The sequence goes on along the minus strand of NC_058044.1, from coordinate 11,235,237 downwards.
GATGAAATGTTGAGGAAGTGGAAATGTTTGCACAGCAGTCAGGAGTTAAGACATTAACTTTGCCCTCAAATAGTCCAAAGACTTTTAGGCTGCAGTTGTTTAGGATTTGGTCTTACTCTGTTTTACTGAATTATTCAGGGTTAGTGTTATGTCTTGTTTTGTTTTTGTTTTTTTTGGTCTTGTTCTGACTGAAAAATATCCAGTGGAGACTTTACTTCTTATTTCAAAGGTTGGTAAATAGGAGGGCCACACAAAAAAGCTGCTATAATCAATAATTTTATATTAACAATGGATCAAATGACAATGTTTATGTGAAAGGTGCTGCTCGGTGTGATGAACCCACAGATAATTATCACACAATTCCTTCAGCTCTATAAAAAGTTTCAGCTCATTGTTTTGGTTCACTCTCACCGCTCTCATCTGTGTTGTTTCCAGCCGCAACAGGCAGCTGTTTAAGGTATGCTACCTGCTCAGCACCAAACAGCAGAATTAACGACTAGCTGGTGAACATAGTGGAGCATTTAGGAGCAACAAAGGCAGATATCAGGAGTTTGTTAAGAGCAAAACATAACTAAGGCGTGAGTGAATATGTATAAAAGGTGATAATATGTCAGTGTTGTGTTTACAGCCTGTGCCTCCCCTGAAGTGACCAATCAATCAGCTAATGCAGGTTTAAAGAATAATTTTGGTTTATTACAACTTGATGTTATTTTTGTAGTTTTGGCCATCATTTCTACTGATTAGGATAACACTGTATTTCCCCAAGTTAATTGCTGAAATCTGGGAATGTAACAACATTGCTAAAGAGAAGTTATTCAGACTTATTTGGAAAAGAAAACAAAAGGTGAAAGGTTATTACCTTAACTGTCTGTTGTAAACATCCATTACGGTGTACAGACCAACTTAGTTCAACTTTGACCTATTGTACTGGCCGAAGTTATGCTGACAGTGTTCTTGTGCAATGAGGAATTAATTTTGCGCTTCATTTCGGATTGAAATGAACTGTTAAAATCTGCTGTCAACCTGTCTGATCATCTGACCGCTTGTGTTTGTTGCCCTGTCAGTCTTTGTTGTAGTGATATCACAGTGTTACTTTGGTGAGTGCAATGTGATAGAATTATAAAAATAAGACCCAAGCGGAATTATCCTTTAATGGTACTTATTTGACAGCCTTTAATGTAAACATATTATGCCAGCCTTTCATAATTAACCACTTGATTCTTCCCATGTAGTAGCATTTGGTCTCTGTTGCTTTGAACGTTGTCGGGATGTTTGACTGTGTGCCACACTGGAATGCCTTTGTATGTGTGTTTGTTTCACTTTATGTGTCCACAGTTATGGAAAGAAGCTCTGTGGTTTGACTCACTGCACTCAGAGTGCCTGTGATATTGCTCAAGGGTAAAGCCAGACAGAAGAGTTATGACTTCAGCCCATCTCCGGCCATCAGGGAGGTCATAAGGAGGCTACAGTCACACAGAATCAACCACCCACCCACACACACACACACACACACACACACACACACACACACTTACCTAACACTCCGGAACACATACTAAGCTACCTAATCTATCACAACCACACACATGCACGAACGCACATACTTGGATACTGGACTAGGGCCAGTATCCAAGTATGTGCGTTCAATCAGGGCAGTGTCATAAACACAATTACAGCCTTTCAGTCTTGGGCCTGGGCTAGGTCTCTCTTCTGTCTGTTTGTGTGTGTGTGTGTGTGTGTGTGTGTGTGTGTGTGTGTGTGAGTGAGTGAGGTGAGAGAGAGAGAGAGAGTGAGAGAGAGAATGTATGTGTGTCAAAACATATTATGAGGCAGACAGAGGGAGAGCACCTTTCACATCAAGATATGATTTCCCGTACAGCAAGGCGCAGGAACAAGAGGCCATTAAATTCAATGTGACACTCCCCTGGTTAGCCACTGATGCTTTTTATGTGGGCGTGTCACTTTGAGAGTTTTTAACGACCATCATGGAAAGTGGAGAGGGGATGCTCTCAAGCTCACACACACAGACACACACACACACCTCCGGCAGAAGGTGCCGGTAGAATTGGAGGAGCAGCTTTTATAGGGATGACACATATAAAGGTAAGACCTGGGAGAGGAGACATCTGATGGACTTTTATGAAGTTCCAAAAGTGAAGGGGCACTGCTTTTAACTGCATCCAAATTGTATCTTTTTTTTGCTTATTGTGACCATTGATGTAATACCTTCTTTGTATGACCTTCAGTTAAATATGTAAGGTGATGTTTTGGATATTTGCATGTTTTCTGGGCCGTCACAAGTCCCTTGGCTGGTGTACTGTATTGCTCCAAGATGTGTTTTCTACAGTTTCAAGACATATCTAAGCCCCTTGTGCCCTCTTGTGGCAGACCTCGGTGGTGATTTCACTCACAGCCAGCCACTCAGCCCTCTTGTTCCTTATTTTAATTGACCTGGATTTGTTCCTTTGCTTTGCTGTAATGAAAAAGCGAGAGGTGCCTCGAGACTGAAAATCCTGTCAGCTTCGCCCTGCAGCAATTCCCACACTCCAAAACTGGGTCCCCTTTACAAGATCTACTGTTTGAAGCTGAGCAGAAATAAAAAATTTAAAAGACCTGGGTGCTTCAATGCCTTGCAATGAATAATTAAGAAATATGCATTTCCAGATAATGGAGATGGAAATTTTAACACATTTGGATGTAAATTCATTGAAGAAACACTTTGGCATATATTTGTGTGGGGCTTGTACATGAGTTTGTCTTGTATCCTTATTTCTCTGTGTAAAGAGATGGTAAAATATTCATCCAGTGTATCACACTGAGTTTTCCTTAATGTTAAACATAGAGAATGAGCAGGATCACTTTAAAAAAAACCCAGAAACCTGTACAAATGGGACATGTGCTTATTTGGGTCCTGCACTAACAGAGAATATGAACAGCGATACCATCACCAGTCGGATACATATACATATTAATGCTGTCTGTGTCTGCTTCTCAATGTGCTGCTGAGAGGCTCATATTATCAATACAAGGCAATCAATATTCTACATCATGAACAAGGTCATTCAATCAAAACATGTTGGATTAAACATTAAAAACACATTAAATTTGTTTCAGGAAGAGGTAAAAATCAAACTTTGTAATTAATAGATTATACAGTGTTTTATTAGATACAGAGTCCTTCTATGAATATATAAAATACTATATAAATATAAAAAATACAGCATATATGTGTGATTAAACACAACCAGCCCTGCAGTAAAAAGATAATGGAGCCTCTCTTTTTTAAATTACTGAAATCCTGCTGTCCGATTAAAATAGAGTCCCAGTTTCTCTTCAGTTACCTTGTAAAAATTTTTAGATCTAAAATGCATAAATCATAACAATTTAGTAATACCTGTCACCACCTCCATCTGACAATGTTATATCAGACCACATAAAAAGCATATTTGAGGATGAATTCTTGCTGGCTGCTCCATGGGCTTTTCCCCCCTGTTGTCATTACAGAGACTAGCTTACAACTCCCTGTATAGTTATGAATCATAGACCATGGGCCTGTTTGATTTTACACTTGATGACTCATCAGAGGTTTAACTCTTCACATTAAAGCCTGGTGACAATTTTATGGCCTCCATACTGGAAGAAGAGTGGATAAGTTGCGCTGCGCTACAACAGAAAACTCTCTGTCTTCATAACTCATCTCCTGTGATGGCAGAACTGGATTGAATCATCTTTGCTCGGGGCTCATAGCAGAAAGCCTGGCAAGGCTGGGACTGAGGTGTGTGTGTGTGTGTGCGTGTACGTGTTATTTGTTGTGTGTTTGCGTGTGTGTTTGAATGAATGTTCGTCCTAATTAAGCATCAGCAGCTTCTTGGACCAGGGGGAGGCAAGACTTCACAGCCATTAAATCAGGACAATGCTTTTTGTGTCACTGGTGCTGGCTTAAGTTGCCCCGCTTCCCCTCCTTCTTCTTGCATCTCTTCTCTCTCCTTACCCTCCCACCTCCTCACTCTCCGTCAGTCTCACATCTGCCATGCAACCTAACGGCTCCAAAAATAAATGATGGCTTCCCAAGTGCATGGTCAAGGCCAGGCAAGTTGGCAGGGCTAGGGCTCCTTTGAGAACTACAGCAGAGACTTCTCACTGGCATGCCCTCTACTGGTGGATTTTGTTAACTACAACTACACTTCAGGGGCCACATAAATGCACAGGGGGTAGACAAAATAAAATAAATACTGTTTAATATATAATGCAGTCTAATAAAACACCAAACACTACTGCTTCATTGTTCTATCAAAGCTTCTCTGACAGCAAAATTATTTTACTCACTTCATGGCCCCAAACTGTATATCAAAAAAGTTTTTTTTAGCAACCTTATTTAATTTGGGTAATTTTTTTTGCATGTGTGTATGCAAGTTGGTATATGTAAGTATGTAATAACATATATGTTTATATATGACTTTATGTGTAATTTTTCTCCTTGTGAAGCACTGTAATCTCTGTTTTTTTCTATATAAATAAATGCAAAAACTTTAATGTTAAAAGCTTCACTATGACGGCTGTTGAATTGGATTCCATCGCACAGGTGTTCTTGTTATTGTGTCCGCTCAGCTTTGCAACTTAGCAAATGGATACTCAATCCTTCTTTAACATGTCTCTTGAAGATAGATAAATTGATCAATGTACAATATAAGCTCTTATTTACACGCTGCATGTCAGATGTCAGCAGATAAAAAATATAGCGTCTTTATCTGACCCTTTCCTGTCAGGCTTGGAAGCTGGTGTCCGTCTCCTCTCTTCATCCAGAGTCTCACTGCGTGACAGGGAAGTGGAAGTGAGGGCAGTGAAAAGTCAAAGTGGGTCACAGTAGAGTTTTCCTAATACTGGCCTGAGCCTGTATTACTCACTCTCAGGAAAAAGTAAGGTCGGCAAAGGACCAGTCTGTGTGTGAGAGACAGAGAAAGAGAGAGGATATTTAAATAATTTGACACATTGATAACATATGTAACTTAAGACTAGAGCTGAAATGATTATTCAATTAATTGATTTGTCAACAGACAGAAAATTATTTCAGTAATTTTTCGAGCAGAAAACCAAACACTTGCTGATTCCACCTTCTCAAACGTGTGGGCCTGCTGCTTTACTCTGTTTTAAACTATAGTAAATTGAATATCTTTGGGTTTTTGGGCTGTTAGACATTTGAAGATGTCACCTTGAGCCGTGGGAAATTGTGATGGGCATTTTCACTGTTTTCTGACATTTAATAGACCAAATAATTAATTGATAAATTGAGAAGATATCACTGTTACATTTCTACACTTCACTAGCACTGTTATTTGAAATCAGTTAAACATAAAACAGAAATGACATAAAACAGGGTCGACAAAATTACACACTGTCACTGTCACAGTCTACAATATAATAACACAACAAGGTCAAAAGTACAATCGAGTTGAATTAACGAGTCTTTGACACAGTTTCAGCAAAATAGCCTAGCTCTAAGGTCATTCTTATTGCATGTTCGTTTAGTCAGAATACCCATCGGATGCACAGCCAATATAATACTCATATACAAGATGACATGCAGTTGAATGCAAACATGTAAATAAAATATATAACATAAAAACATCATTCTTGTGTCAGAATAAGGATGCAACCACAAAAACACGTGAGCAGGTCCACACACACACACACACACACACACACACACACACACACACACACACACACACACACACACACACCATCCTTGAACTTCTATCATTGTGAGGACCCTCATTGACATAATGCCTAACCCCAACCCTTATCCTCACCCTAACCTAACCTAACCTAACCTAATCCTAACCTAACCCTTAAAACCAAGTCTTAACCTTCAAACAGCCCTTTAAAATTGTGAGGACTGGCCAAAATGTCCTCACTTTCCAAAAATGTCCTCACTCCGTTGGTTAAAAACTTGTTCTGGTCCTCACTATGTAGGAAGTACAAAACACACACACACACACACACACACACACACACACACACACACACAAAATGCAGCCTCATCTGCCATCCATCAAAACTCAGCACACTGTGGCGGCTCTGTGCTGTAGAGTGGATGAAGTGGCTTAAAGGCAAGTCCTTTGGTCTGGTATTAATTTTACATACTCTAAGGAGGCCATATATATCTTTTATCCATTTAATTAGTTCTGCTGTCTCTAAGTTGGTCAGATCTATTTTACCCTCGACAATATAGGCTGGTCCAGTCAGTCATGGAATTCATCAAATATATGCATTGCATCTCTGAGGACTATTCAGGCTTTAATACATATTCAATGTCTGAGTTATTGTTGTCAAAGGCAGACGCACTGAACTGAAGTTCAGAGAATTGAGAGCAATTTAACTCACATTTCTGTACAGCCCGTTATTGACTTTGGCACCAAACATTATGAATAATGGCTTAGTCTACTTAAATACAAATAAATGTTCATAGACACAGACCAGTGCTAAGAGCCTAAGGCGTTTTAGCTTGAATACTTTCTGCAAAACAATTCAGGACATGTGTTGCGTGTGAAATGCAATCAAAACATCTCATTAGATGATTTATTCATTTTAACAAAATGTATACAAGTTTTATAGATGTTTTCCTTTTACTGTTTTTGTGTGATGCTTCTATAAGTGGGTGGACTGGGTGTCCACTAGGGGTCAGGCTGACACAAAACATTCAGTACCTGCTGTGTGTGGTGAAATTACTCCACACATGCTGACATGTTTGAACATTGTGAAACAATGCAAGGCCAGATTACTACAGAAAAAAATCCCCATTAATGATTAGAAAAAGTGTTAATTTTGATCCGAAAACCTTTTATTTAATTTTAAAAAGCAATCCATTAGCATGATATATAATATAATATAATATATATTCTATTAATATTAAATAATATACTTTTTAAAACTATTAAAAACTTTTGAAATATTTTGTAGCAGTACATGTTACATAAAGAGAATAATGATGAAAGAAATGTTTGATTTCAATAGATATGTTTATGTTCAATAGAAATATATTCAAGTAAAATCCTTGTATGATTGATCATTAAAAAGCGGGCTGTTGTACAATCATTTTTTACATTATGTTGATCCTTACCTAAAAACAGATCAGATCTTAAATACAGTCTCTGCATTTACCTCAAGTACTGTGCCATTAGCATTCGTATCAGAAATTACCTAAAGCTATATCTTATATTATGTTCCCAGTATTATATACTGTATGCTCTCTTTATAACACCCCTCATGGCTATAATCACATATACAAAAATGAATCATTACTACAAATATATTCCAAAATGTGAGTGTTACTGATTACACTTCAGAACCAGTATTTGTTTGAAGGTGAAACTTACAGGTGGAGCCAAATAAGCTGAAACTGAAACACACTTAATCAAATAATAGTATTCATAATAACAATAACAGTAGAACATCATTTTTATTATTTGAAACTTTGCTTTAAACTAAAGCTGGTCCTGCCAGCACTGTCATTCAAGGTGTAGGTAACATTTTTTAATATCTGTCATGTAAAATATACCTTTTCTGTTAATAGAAATTTAATCTCAAATCTAAAATATGAATACACTGAATCGACAATGCTCTGTTACTGAAACATTCCTATTCCTCCATCATATTTTGACAAAACTTCACCTCCTGACTAAAATAGTCTCGTTGACTTTTACTACAATTTCCAGTTTTTTAATTGTGCCAATTTTTCTGTTGAATTCTGTAGTCAAAGGGTGTTCACAAAACTCACAGCGAAGTCCAACACATCTGAGTGAAATGTGATGTTTGCAGCTTGTTTGAATCTGGAGACAGTGTTTAAAACGCTCTCATGTTCCAGACAACAGGAAAAATAATTCCGTCAGATTTTAATCTGTGACTGCACAAGAAAACATTAAATGTACTCAAGAAACTTTAGTTTGTACAGTACAGTAGCGCAGTTCAGATTGTGCTGCTGCAATGAGGTTGAATACTGATTGTCTCCAGCAATCAGTATTTATAATGCTATCCTGGATATTGTTTTATATTTATTTACCTTTTTTCATCATATGTTTGGTATGCAAAGTGAAAAGTGATGGACATTTAGAATTAGTTTAAAATGTATACTTATTTCTTATATCTATACTTATTTATAGTGTATTTTAATGAAGGCAAGCAGTGCCAGAATTTGGTCCATCATTATATAACTGATACATCCTTCACAACAACAGGATATTTTTCTACAGGTTAAACAAGTATACTAATCAAACATAATCAAAAGACAGAGCAACATAACAAAATATTATGCTCTGATGAAAAAGAACAAACAAACCAGAAGTTCATTAGAAGTAGAAGCAATTAAAGTTTGGTCTACTTGGTGAGTGACAGCAGCACATTTTTTATGAGAGGATGAGAAAGTTCCAGTCAAAAAAAAAACTGCACAAATTTCTACTTTGTTCCACTTATTTCTTTACACTCTTAGCAAACAAGAATATGTGTTTGTGTTAGTTCGAAGTGTTTCCTGTATGTGTGTTGAAATATGTGTTATATATTGCAGGGTGCTAATACACAACACAGTGGGAGCAGCTCCAACATGGTGGAGTCTTTAACAAGCTGTCAAGAGCCATAACATTGTTCTCCTGCAACAGTTAACACAGCACACCGGGCAGCTCCAGGTAGTGACACCCTCAGTGCACTACAGAGCACCTTTGCAATCCACACACACACACACACATTGTACACACACATAAAACTGTGTCTGTACAGACTGGCGGTCGCATTCTCACTTCTGGCCCCATACACACCAAAGCAGCTAATAGGCGGCAGTGTTCTTTCTTAATGGAAGTGCAGAGAGAGTTCTGCTGTTGAGGTAGACAGGGCCCTCTGGGCAAAAACACATTAACCTATTTGGAGGGTGTGAATTCTAGATGGTGTTATTAGCAGAGAGTCTGAGCACCTTGAGCTGAGCTGCTCTAATACTCAGTGTGAGTTTGTGTTTGTATGTCAGAGAGAGAAAGGAGGTGAGAGGAAGAGAGAAAATTCTTGTTTCAGTCGACTGTCTCAGGCCGGAGTGAAGGTCTTTGCACAATCCATCTCCGCGGTGTGAAACAGCAGGTTGGAGGAAAAGCTGGACTTCCTTCCCTGAGGGTTTTATTAGCCCTTTGGCAGCTGCACAACAAGTCAATGCAGCGCTGGAGGTGTGCACTGAAAATCTGGTGAGAAACAAAACTGGCCAAAAGAACCCGTTATTTGAGTTTGACAGAAAAATGGACCAAATAAAAAAGTTTGCTTGACAACAGGTTATGTTGTCATGTACTTTAAAAAAGCAATAAAATGACTTCATCGTCACTGCCACAGCTACATTCTCAATTTTGCACTAAATGCTTTGAAGAAAGGGGGCAATTACGCTTATACCATCCACCAATTCTACCCAATTAGCCAATTAAGGCTAATTACAGTTTTAGCTTTGGCACAAGGGTTTTCATAATTAACCATTTATCAAATCTCCACCCTCGTTCTTTCCAGAAGACATCCAGGCAGCAGAGCAGAAGAGGCTGCCTCCTGCTCCGCCAGACTCCCAAGTCCACCTTCCCCCAGGGGACTGAAACCGTAACCGGGCTCCAGCTTGCATCATATTCCCCTGATTACCGTGTTAGGGTTGTAAATAAATTTTTATTTGACCTCTTTTAACAGGATATGTTAATTAAATATCACTAAATAATTATTTTATACACACTTGCGGCCTGGCTATAGAATATACGGTATGAATCTGACCATACATACTGCAACTGTATGAATTTATTGAGGTGACCACAGGGACAGCAACCTGTCCTCTCTGCCACACACAACACTCTAACCCCTATTGTACTACTGCATTATCTACTTTTACTTGGATTCTCCAGTTTCACAGTGTAAGTGAATTTCGTCGAGTTGTGCATTATTAAAGGGCAGAAATTATTTATCTAATATTCATTATTTATATTTATACAAGGAGCTTGTCCGCAGGGAGCAGGTCTCATTTTCAGCCTCATATTTTGTAAACAGGCAGTCACAGAAGCGACAGTTCCTCTGATTTAAAGAGACAGGCCTGCGTATGGAGAATGATGGCTTCCTTGAATTCAAATAGAAAGGTGATCAATTTTTAATATTTTTTCATGCAGCATTTGCATTGACTCATTCTCAGACTCTGCCGCTGCTCTGCCTTTCAAATGGACAATGAGGACAGACAGGTGAATTTGAAATGGAAAAAGGAAAGAGAAAAGCCTTCTGTGCTGCAGACACCTGAAAACTGGAAAACATCAACTCAGGTGGAAAAAGGATTTATTCAGCCTTTGCTTTAGAAAATAAATGGAGAGTTTACTAGAAAGAGATGCTGACCTTTTTGCAACTGGAAAGAATAATTGATAAGTGATTAAATTCATTCATCCTCATGACAAACAGAACTAATTACTCAGAGTCATGGTTTCTTTACTTTTGTTCAAAAAAATAATCAAGTTTTAGAAAGCCACAGGCCTCTTTCAGAAGCTCACAAAGTGTCCACAAATATCCAAAAACCAACAGTCTCAGCCACAAACTCAAATTCTGGTAAAGTTCTCTACTGAGAACTCGCTGGAGGCCTGCGCATTAAAAAATCAGTTGGCCGGGATTGTAACATTCAGTATGCATCTTTCCATGTTAACACCACAGAGTAGACAGATAGAAAGGATGGCAGGCCTAGACAACCAAGTGCGCGTTTGTTAGCCCGAGTGTGTGTGCCCGCACCTCCACACCCGGCGCGTCTGAGTAGCTTTAAGTACGAACAAAATCGCTTTTCAAAGGGAATAATGTAGAACAACATCATGTCAACTTTAGGATATATTTATATATTTCTTTGGGCCAGCATTAATTTTAAAGCAGCATTTTCAAGTTGAGGAAAAGGGAATGCTGCGCTCAAACCGAGACGAAACATGAGACACGGGGAGCAGTTATGCAAATGAATGAAATAAATGTCAAAATGGCAGTGAAGAATTGATGAGGACAGAGAGAGCTTGTCTTGGTTCCGAGGGAAGTGGATGACTGAGAGGACAAGTGACGTTCATTTTCAAAGGAAAGTTTCACGCCGCTATCATGGCAGCCATTGTGACTTGCAGATAAATTTTAATGCCCCACTCTGACGATTCTGTGTCACTCTCCCTCTTCCTTTTTATTTCTTTTTTTTGTGAGTACCCATTGCTACCTCCTCTCCCTATCTTGCTGCGATGACATCCGAACAGACACATGTGCATGTGGTGCGCCAAGACCCAGAAAGCCTGTGCACATGGAAGAAAGATGGGGGAAAAAGTCTACATAAAAGATTCATCACAAATGTCTCTAATCCACTACTGCATTGTCAAGGAGATGTTATAAAGCACACATTGTAAATGGATTCTTCCTTCACTGACTTAAGTCATTTCTACAGAGGGATGGGGGAGTGGAGCCGGAGCGACAGGGGGCATCCTTGTGTGGCACCAGACAAGTACATAGTGTGAGCAGATGAGCAGCACTCTCTGGGACTGCATTACTACCTGTCCCCAGTGCTGCACTGCCAGTGAGCCTGACTCTAATGTACAAGCTGGCCACATTCCCCTTGTCAAGGCCTTGACGTGCACATCAAAAATTACCCAACCTAAAGTGACAGCCCCCTTTCTTCCCATCTCCCCCCTCTCTGCAGCCTGGCCCGCTCTCCAACCTGCTAGAAGAGTGCTTTGAAAGCCAAGACTGCCAATGCCACTCTACAGCGGCAGGCACTTTATTTATTCCTCACCGCAGGCAACGGGAGGTAAAACAATATGGATGGCACTGTGGAAGCTCATAATATTAGCTTTGGCTGTGGGCACTTGGCCATAAATATCACACTGCCTCGTGGAGAATATGATTGGAGCCACTTGAAGTATCAAGATTTTGAGCAAAGGTCTGAAAAAAATGGGGGAGCGGGATGTCACTACCTTTCTTTCATCTCTTATCAAATCACCCTTCAGTTCCTCCATCCTCCCAGCGCAAAGTGACATAAGTCTCTCATGCTTTTAGTGGCACTTTGAAAAATAAGACCTAAGTGAAGCAAAAATAATCACTCTTTTCAACACTTCACTTCATCTGGCGATGCTCTTCACTCCTCCATTTCAGAGCCCCTTCAATCACACATGATGATATTAAGTATTACTTATTTATTTTCTGTTGGAGAGGTGCAGAGGTTGAAAAAAGGGAGGAAGTGACAGGAAGGCGAACAGGGAGCCCCGTCCCGCTACACACACACACACACACACACACACACACACACACACACACACACACACACACACGCACAATCTGACACATTTTGTACGGCTTTGATCTCTTCCACTGTTTGACTTTTACATTAGTAAAAACAGGACATTTTATGATCTGATGTTCTTTTTAACCTCATCGTGGTAATTTGTTTGTGTGTGTCAGGAAGAGGAAGAGAGACAGAGAGAGAGAGAGAGAGAGAAGGGAAGACATGTTTTGGTGCCTCATGTCTTTTATTACATGTTTCTCTTGAGGACAGATTACTTTTTGATTTATAATATGGTTAAAAAGCAGCTGCTGAAAGGTGTATTGACATGTGTTTTGACACACAAAGAGGCATACACACACGCACACACACGCACACACACACACACACACACACACACACACACACACACACACACACACACACACACACACTCACAGTACTTCCTGCTGAACTTCCCCTTCCCTAAAGACATGTTCATTAACATAAGGAAACAGACTAGATCAAGGACAGGGATATGGACACCTCAGCTTGAACCAGAGCGAAAACTATATTTTGCTGTTTCACTGATCAATGATCTTTTGTTACTTCGATTTCGCTTCTGTTCTGCTCTACTCATCCCCAGACTGACACTATTCTTTCTATGCTGTATCTCTATTAAGCACAAAGAAATAGAGGCAAACAAACTATTTTCTAACATAACAATAGAGAAAAAAAACTTATACACACAAGAGAAAACAGGGAAACTGCTACTAAAAACAAGTTACTTCATAACTATGAACATATTTCACTGGACAGAGATTAGAGCCTATAGAACAATATAGAAAAGGCTGCCGTGCTGTATTTTCTAAAATTTCTTCCGGGGAACCACAAATTTAACTTCTCTAATTTAAGGTGCTGCATCACCTCCCTCAAATGCAGAGTGTGTGCAGGAGTTAGCGGGCTTTTCCAGTTAAGTGAAGTTAACTTACATGCTAGTAGAGTTACAAAGGTTGTATTTAGCTGCTGTTATGGGGTCATTCTCTCCTGAAAAGCAAAATATTGCAATTGGGGGACCCAGATGCATCAGCTGTCCAAAAATATATAATAAGGTACTGAAAACAAAACTCCAAAAATTGACGATTTAATACAGTGCTAAAAGACAGAAGATTTTAAATGGGTAACATTTCATTTTATGGGTCCCTGGACTAATAATTTTCTAGAAAAGAACTTAAATTTTATGCATAACCCCTTGTTTGTGTTACATTATACTTTGTGCTATTTATACTTTTTTACTCTGTTTCTTTGTATGTGCAGGTCCCATGTTGAATTGAATCTGTTTTTTTGTTTTTGTTTTATTCTTCTCTTTTTTGTTTTGTGAACATTTGGACAAGTGTGTGTTATGTGTTTGTTGTTTATGACAAAATCAAATCAAATCAACTGTACATTTTTATGAATCATTGAACGGACTACATCATTTGCACCAAATGATGTAGAAAAAGTGGAGACAGTGTTAAATTGGTACCTCCACTTAACTCAAATTAACTGCTAGTATGACATGGAGAATTCACAGAAGGTCAGCTGAACACGCAAAAATGTAAAATTTGTTTTTCTGTGTAGTTGTTACAGACAAACATACAATTAAAATATGGAGGATGAAGTTTCCAATAATAAATCAATATTTATGTGGGATTTGGATTTTAAGATTTTAGCAGTCCTTTCAATGAAAGATTCTCTGGAAACTGCTTACAAACTCAACACAACTAACTAAATTGTCTAAGAACTAATTAGTATCAAGCTTCCAAGGAAATCATGAGAAAATTACGGTACCTTGAAGTGTTACCTTTAAATGCATTGGAGGTTTTTTTTTTCATATATTGATGGCAGACTCTCAGAAAAAAAGGGACAAATTGCACCTACACTATACTCCTCTATGTATTATTTTCTGTGTAACTTAGAGAAGGAAGGCATCTTGCGTTAATCATTTATATTTAGAACTGTCACACAAGTTTATTGTGTGGGAACTTTCAAAAAGTACATGTACCATATTCATAAGCAGTAGTAGTTTGTGTTGAATTTAAAGTAGAAGCAAACCAAAGAATGAATATCAGTCCTTTTCTCTCTTCCTGTTCTCTCATATCCACATCAGCGCACAGGCAACACTCACATCTGAGCCGGGTCACTTAAGACCTCTGCCTCATCACTTTAACTAAGTTACACAATCCTCTGCTCCGCTGTCTTTTCATCCCCACTTTCCCTCCTCTCATCTCACCCTCCTGCACTCGCATCTGTGTGCATCTGCGTCCCCAACTGCTTCGCAATTAAAGAGAGATGAGCAGTGCTGTTAGTTTATAAAAAAAGGAGTGAAAAAACATAATGTAGTTTGTGTGTCACCATCAATTTACTGCATGCTGAAACTTTTACAGAGCCGATGAATAATTTGAGAGGAGTGCAAAGGGGAAGAGGGGTGGCGGTGATGGTGGCGCGGGTGGTAAAAGACATAGATGGAACATAGAAAAGAAGACAACAGGAGAAGGGGGGAGAAGGTAGAGAAAATGACATTGTTATTCATCCGACTCTTTGTCACAAGTTGAGAGTGAAAGATGCAAAACTTCAAGCAAACAGTCTCCCTTGGGTGAGATACTGCAGTTCAAACAAAGTAAACAACTGTTTTACTCTGATGCACACTTTAGTCTTGCTGGAGGCTAAGTTGCCTTCCTGCTGCAGCTGGTATTGTGGCACACTTTGCCGGCAGGGGAGAGCGCGAAAATGGTTGCAAAGATCTCACAGTATTCTCACCAAGTGTGGTACGCAGGAGACTCTGCCTTGTTGTTATTTACATAAAACGAGCAGGTTGGCTTTCATGTACAGGGAGCTGCTCCACTAGAAAAGGATCACGAACGCATTCATGACAAAGTCGAGAAACTCTGTGCTCATATAGAGGGAACTTTTACTGTCAGAGATGAGGATGTACATTTGGGAAGAACAGAGGCATTTGGCAAATGTTTCCCCATTTTTTCCACCAACTTTAAGGCAGTTACATAAGTGACCACTGGAGCTGGATATATATATATATATATATATATAGCTCTCAGTACTAGACATATTATGCACTTCAGACACATTTCAGTAGGTACCAAAAAAGTACTGATGTTTGATACTCAGCCCTAGCGACCACTAAAAAATAAATCTTTCAAAGTTAATTAGCTTTTATGAAAAATACAACCATGATCTCAACAGGGGTAGGCCTACAGTATGTGTCTTATACTGTGTGTGCAAATGTATTTATTTAGGATAAGCCCCTTGAGATGGGTCATCTCGTTTTCGAGGGGGTCATACATATAATACAAACACTCAAAGTAAGTGGCAACAGACAAAACAACATTACAATGAAATAGTTAAACATACAGACAGCACAAAAACAAACTACACAAAAATAGTAAGTAACAAAATCGTTAAATGGCCACAAAGTAGCCAAGGACAGATGTTCATTAATGTCACTTAAAACATGTACAATTAGTCTCAAAACAGGAGATCAAAGCATTCTTAAACACACCCAACGATGTCATGATGTCAGATAAAATGTTAGAAGGTAAATTATTCCAGTCACAAGAAGCCTTAAACATAAATGCTCTTTTTCCAATTGCTTTGTTAACTGTAGGAATAAAGAAGAAAAGCTGAGCAGAGTGCTGATACTGATAAGTTGATAATTTGAAGTATAAGGTACACAAAACTGTTGCAGGTAAAAGGGATAGGTGTAGCGGACACATTTAAAAAATAGTTGCAACCAATGAATGTGTCTTCTTATACTGGGAGAAGGCCAGTTGAGTCTATCATACATTGTACAATGATGAGTAAGAAAAGGAGATCTGAGGACAAATCTACATAGGTTAATGTACGCTGCATTAAGAGGGGAAAGATTAGTTTTAGAAGCATTTTGATAAACAACATCAGCGTAATCCAAAATTGGTAATATAAATTGTAAAGCAAGTTTCTTTCTGACATTAAGTGTAAAACAATTTCTGTTACTGTTTTAGAAAAATAAAACAAAACCTTACTGTCAAAAAACAGAAATATGAAAAACAATGGATAAAATGGGTGCAGAAAAAAAGATTAATTGCTTGGGAGAACTACAGCTGTTTAGTGAAACAACGAGGCTTTAATGTTTTACTGGGTAAGGAGAGAATCCACCACAAGAACACAAATCACAGCTCCTACTACAACAAGAAGATGACAAAGAAAACGTGAGAATTTGTGCAGCATGCAGGTTGTTTATCTGAATCATATCATCAAGTCTGGAGGCGTAACCACCATTTATCCCTCTCTTAAATGGGGGATTTGAGCTTTAAATGTGCCCTTAGCCTTTCTACTGTAGCAATTTAACTTCTAACAAAAAGACACAGGCTGGGTGTGTGAACAGCAAGATTAACAAGGATTAGAGATGTACAGTAGCTGTGCATCAGCACAACCTCACATGTCAGATTTAGGCTTGATGTCACAGAGCTACACACATGAAAATGTGTTAATAGAGCTCATATACCAACGTTATGAAGTATCATTGTGACCACACAAACATATAAACATATATTGCACAACTGAAACAGCAAAAATTGACTGTTGAATTGAAAATAGGAAAAGGTTATGGAAAACTTGCAAAAACCAGTGAATCTTATTTTCCTTTTTAACTTTAATTATAGCAAGATATCACAACTTGTCGGTGTCCAGTCAAAACCATGTAACTCCAAATTTGGTGATTTTTTTTATTTTGCAGATAAACTGAAGGATTGAGTGTTGTGAGAAAATTCTTCTCAAGATAAATAAACCATTTAAACACCCACTCGATAATCTAAAAACATGCATTGTCACAAAGCTGAAAACAGACCTGATTTCATCAACTCATGAAAAGTTCAACTTTTGGAGATATATGGTTCAGCTACATTTGATCACAGAGGTTCATTCTTGCGCTAAGACTGTTTTGTTACATATACATTCGTGTATACATAGCATGTTAAAGATGATAGCAAAAAGCTGTAATGCGTGATATTGAAGTATGTAAGAAGTTATTTTAGTGTATTTTTGTTGTAATAAAAGCAGATCAGTACTGTTGCTTGTATACAAGTGTGTTTTATGTAAAAATTTGTCATTTTTATTGGTTAAAAAAAGGAGCCTATGGATGCAGTTTTTCTATTAATAATTTTTCATTCAATCCATTCAAGAGAGATGATAGATGCAGTATGCTTTAAATGTTTGTGTTCAAACTACATGCACAAGACATATATGTATATATATGCGCACACAGAGCACATGCATCAGCTGAATTTTTCAGACATTTGATAATAACATGTGCACAATACCCAATTAAATTAAAACTCCTCACAAACAGACAAATGTTAACACACACAACAAACCGGCGCATTGCTTTCTGTTCAAATGTACATACTAAATAAGATATGGGGGAAAATGAACCCATTTCCCCTCTTGTTACTTTTAAATGCAAATTGGGTCCTTCATTAAAATGTGTGGCTAAACTTCATTAGCAGCAGATATTGATTTTCAGGCTGCGATGATCTGATAGGCCCTATAGGCAAGTGAAGGTACAAAGGTTTGTCTAAATGCTAACTGGTAGTATGTGGCTCGGGGCTAGTTGGAGTTCTGGCTCTGAGAGCTATAGAACATCTGGAGAGGTAACATTTACATAAGCTTCTCTTTGTACATGGGAACCTTCATTAACATCATGCTGCTTTGAACTCAGGATGAGATGGTAATACAGACGAAACACAAGTTAAGGAGAGAGGCACTGGGTTGGATTGTTGCAGCGATGTGCTCCTTTCTCTGATGGTGTTTCCTGTTTTTGCACAATATTTCAGGAAAAGTGCTGGAGCTTCTGGGTAAGCCCACAAGAACAAGAACACAAGAAGAAAGCCCAAAATTTCTAGAAATTTGGTCTCAACTATCAAGATTTTAAACATTAAATTGATGAGGCCTGCCCAAAATCCAACTGCCATGTTTAACTTTGCTGACTGCAGGCTTTTTGGTGGCTCACTTTGTTCAAATGATGGTTTGGACAAGTTTGAAAGAATTAAAATATTGGTAGAATAGGGTTGCAGGTGACTATTATGCATGTCAGGCTTCACTGTACACTGTAAAATGCCATAATTTGTATAATAACTATTTAAAAACTCATTCCATGTCAAGATAAATCAAAATTTTAGTAACCACACTGAGAAACATTTCAGAACTTATAATCACAAGCTCAAGTTATGTGACTTAAAATAAAGAGTTGAATGATGTCCTACTGAGCATTCACTAAACATTCCAACAGCCTATTAGCTTATACTTCCTGCCGTTGGAACCTTGGTATTCTACAACTGTTCACTGCAAGTGGCTGCCAACATTACAAGCTATATGGCATATACATAACTAATCATGAAACTATTACAACAATAGATATGACTTGAAAGCAAAGTTGAATAACTTGTCACAACATGACTAAGTGGTTGTAAGCTGTAAACACAACGCTGACATATTGTCACCTTTAAAGTTGATATCGTGTTAGGCATGTGTTAAACAGTTGCTTATTTACACATCCAGCAGACAGAGAGCAAAATTAACATTCTTTTGGAGCCGTGTTTCTGGCCATGTGATGAATGTAAGTCACTCTCCTTTAGCTCTGTTTTGGTCTCCACTAACTGGACAGGTAGTGTACAGTGGGTTTATCAGAGATTTTCACTGAAAACAGCTGCCAGCTGGAAACAAGGTTGATGAGAGCGGAGAGAGTGAACCAAAGTGAGTGAAGTGCAGGCTGTAAAACTAAAACTAAAAAAATGAACTGAAAGACGCTAAAACATCCGTAGGACTGAGAACTGGAACTGCAGAGTTGGGTGATAATTCTCTGTGGGTTTTTGAATGACCTCTTTCACATTAAACATAGTTATTTAATCCACTGTAAATATGAACATATTGATTAGAGCAGCTTTAAGTTCTCAGTGCTCTCTTAACTTTACTGAGATCCATCAGGCTCCACACACACAAATCATATTTACCTGAGATCATCTAAGGAGTAAACTCACAATTTTAAAACAAC
Organism: Siniperca chuatsi; assembly: GCF_020085105.1. Taxonomy (NCBI): domain Eukaryota; kingdom Metazoa; phylum Chordata; class Actinopteri; order Centrarchiformes; family Sinipercidae; genus Siniperca; species Siniperca chuatsi. The sequence continues at coordinate 11,215,903 of NC_058044.1, read as the reverse complement.
CTGGTCACATTTATTTTACAGTGTATCAAGTATCGCTGTTGACAAGGAAATGCAGAAACTTGACATGATAGGAGGTTCACATCATCACAAATTCACCTTTCCTGCTCTCACACAGCTGCCCTGATCGGTCCTTCTTGCTATCCTCCCTCTGCCACTTACCCTCTCTTAACTATTTCCACCACCCCTCCTCTATCTGATACCCGGGTCTCCGCCATAGACTCTGTTAATTCAATCTCATTATTTTTCCAAACATGGTGATACTGTGTGGCTCTCCCTCAATTACTTTCCGGCCTAACCCTGTGATCTCTGGCAAATGGGGGCCCAGTCGTGTGCCACTCCTCTCACCGTATGGAGCACACAAAAGGCCATGACCCAAATTGCGGGGGGATTTAGGCCCTAATCTGTCTTTACTCTGCAGAAAAATAGATGGCTTGGATGGAGACCAGAGGAAAAGGAGGAGGAGGAGAGGAAGGGGGGAGGGTTTTATAGGATGGTAGGTATAGAAGCATTAGGAGCATACCCCCAATTGGGAAAACATCTGCTCTTTATCATCTGGGCGTTCGTCTGGCCCAAGCCGTGTTATTTGTGTGTGTCTGTGTGTATGTGTGTGCTTGGAGGTTGTGGTCGGTGGGCAGGGACTAACATGGCCTGCTTTACATTTTTAAAAAGCAACACACCAGGCGTCTCCTACAATCACATGGAGTGTAAATTATTGAAATTATCCCCAGTGTCAGTGGTCTAAGACAGCACAACATGATACACAGAGACATGATGTGGCTCTACCTGCCAGGCCCCCTAACACACTTGTAAACAACTGTAATTCTCTGCAAAGCAAGCACAAGTACAGTATGTCTGTGTGTAATTTATTTATCATGTATTTATCTGTCTCCAAACAGGCAGTTGGAGGTGAGAGATACTGTATGTTTACCCCTCTGTGAACACCACCACACTCAGGCCACATGTGCACGTAGAGATACACACAAACTCTCTTAAGCACTCTTTCTTGAATGCGAGGATGTACAATCCGGAGAACTAAATGTCAGCGGGTAGTAAACTGCCCAGTAGAGAGAAAATACAAAGAAGCTTGGAGAGCTGTTGTGACTGACAAGCATAAGCATATTCTTGGCTTGCTAACGTGTTTGTCGTTAGCTTGTGCTTACTTTGCAGAGAATTACAGTTGTTCCAACTAGCAGTGCAAACAGTACCTACGTCACCAGGCTTCTAGCACCCCATATTTTCCAAGGATACATCAAGGAATTTAGCTGTGCCACTTTCTGGTGTGACAGGCCTTAATCTGGCTCAAACCTTTACGATCGTCTAATGTTTTTGTGTCTTGTCAGTCAGTCAGTTTTACTTATACAATATAGCCCAAAATCAGGATGACAAAATCTCTAGATAGATTGTAAACATATGAAGAATATGATCCGAGAGGATGTTGAGCGATGTCGGATGCTACACCGTCCTGCCCGAGCAGGAAAGTCATGCTTAACCAGCCTCGGGGAGCGGGATTATGAAGAGCAACCATCTGATTTCTTCCTCCTCCTCCGACCCCCTGCCTTTCCCCAAAAACCTCCCATCTCATCACCGCCCCTCACTCACCCTGCTTGTATGATTAAGGGTCAAGTGTGCCACCTCATCTCCAGGCCATCATTAAAAGGGCGACAGAAAAGAAAAAGAGAGAGAGGGAGAAAGACACCCTGGCACACAGGGCTAATGAAAGCCATGAATCACAGTGTGGTCTTTAAAGAACATATTAGTGGCATCATTAACTCTGCACAAAGGCCAGAGCCGGGGTGAACAGACAGGTCGCTCTACCAGCAAGCCTGCTGCCCCACCCCCTGCCACCCGCCCCTACTGCTCTGCCTTTCATATCCCCTAGAGCTGCCGCTCATTAGGGAGGCACCCATACTGCCACAAACGGTACGGCTCTCAGTCCTTGACTATTTCCCCAAATAGATTTGAGAGAGATCTAAGGTACAATGTGAAATAAATGGTAGAACTATGCAGTAACAACTGGCTCAGTATGTTTGATTATTAGAAAACCCTCAACAAATGAGGTGCATGACACAGGAATCATTGGCAAACTATGCTTTCAGAGTATCCTGGAACAAACTCCAAAAACAAAAGCGTCTACTTCTCTGCTAGAAAACAGCAGACATATTTTTGATGGACACGCTCCTCTTAACATGCCACTTCCTGTTTGAACGAAAACAACTCTCCCTCCAGACACCCTGCAGCGGGGGCCTGTGGGTACTCCTCACGGGGAGTGACCTTTTCACACAGCCTCGGGACAAAGTGGGTCTCCCAGCTCACCCTGGAGCAACACTCACCACTACCACCACCACTTTCCCTCCACATGCCCCCCCTTCTCGGATTCAGATACCCAAGACCTGATGGTGTTGCTGGTAGAGGCTGGAGCCCCTCAGTACCCTCCATCAGAGGTGTGTCTGGAGCCCCCGTGCTCAGGGAGTCGGCACAGGCCTCATTAGGAGCTCCATGATGAAATGAGCTGAAAGGCCCCAGCCTCAACCAGCACCAGCCAGCAATCACAGCAGCCTGAACTGGTAAGGCTCATCTCATGGCCCCATAGGCGTTAAATCATGGATAACCTTCTTGTTTCTCTCGCTATCTAACTATCCGCAACTCCTAACTTGCTCTCTGTCTCACTCAGACTATGTATGGCTCGCATCTTCTCTCTGTTACTTCTACAATGCTCCCTATCCCCCCACTGCTACCCACAACCTCCCCCACCTCTTCCCCTCTGTCTGTCTGGATCGGTCTCACTCACTATTACTGCTACTCACAGACCACACTGAACTTTACTGCTTCACTCACTAGAGGCATCAAAGTTTAACACCTTACTTACAGCTGTCAGTCACCTCTCATCTCCCACTTTATATTTATATTTTCATATTTCTTTTCCAGATTGTTTCTAAAAGCTTATCATCATGCATTAGTCCTTGCTTGACCTCTCTCTTTGACTCACTCTGACTCTTTTTTTCCACTCTTTTGTTTCCAAGATCTATCTATCTATCTATCTATCTATCTATCTATCTATCTATCTATCTATCTATCTATCTATCTATCTATCTATCTATCTATCTATCTATCTATCTATCTATCTATCTATCTATCTATCTATCTATCTATCTATCTATCTATCTATCTATCTATCTATCTACAATGTAAAAATGCTCTGTTACAAGTAAAAGTTCTCAAAATTGTACCAATTTGTTGCATTATCGATAAAAATTAAATTTAAGTCTATCCCTCTGTCTATCTATTCCTGCTTTGAAATCATAATCATAATTCCCTCAGCTGAACTGCACTGTGACATGCAGGTGTAAGTGCCTGCAGGTATGTAGGTATGAAGCACAGTCTGCTCTGCATGCATGCTGAAAGAATCAAAGTAACGGCTCTTTGGGAACCAGTGTGTTTGAGTACCTATCAGAGTAAAGGGGAGTGACTTCAGAGAACAGTCAAGACACCAGTGACAGAGATATTACTGCCTCATTCTCCACAGAGCTGCTAGTAAAAATCAAAACATTTTAGTGAGCTTTGACTCACTTGTGAGCAGTGAGGCATCACTTGCAATCCAAAACAGAGATTCTTCAGAGGAGTGGAATGCCAGAAGCAGGTGATAGCGAGCATTATACAGCCTATCTTGAATATATATTTGAATAAATGAAAGCCACTTAGTCCCATTTGAATGGTTGAGTGTTGCGGATCAACTATACCTATGGAGGGATGAGGTCAGTATGGCTAACAGGACAGGCATTATGCTATGGCGTCTTATATATTCATGAAATGTGAGCATATTAATTTTTCTGAAGTCCTCACATATGTCACAACACAGAACCATGGATAATTAAGGATTGTCGCAATGCTTTATTTCTGCAGGCAAAACATCTCTCCCCCACCCTCAACTCCAAACCTTGTATTAAAAGCATAATTCTATGATAAAGCCAGTTTAGCGAAACCTAATGTTATATTAAAGCAGAGTTAATCAATGCAAGGGGAGCCTTCTTACCATACATTATTATGCACTACAGAATGCTTTAATGTGCAAAAAAGACCTTTTTTGCTGGCCAAGAGTAGACATTATATTACTACAGGTTAATAAAACTTTGGGTTTCTTAATTTTTCATAGTGGTTAGTGCATATGTAAATATTTAATGAGGTCTTTATGCTCCAGATATTCCAACAAAAAGGTTAATAAGCTCTAAGATGGAGGATAGGGTATATAATCGCTGGCCTGTCCTACAGAGAGACGAGGAATGGTGAAGCAGTAATAAAGGACCCAAAAGAAGGAAGTGAGAGGGAAGAGGAACGACACTTACTGCATTATGAAGTAAGAATTTATATATATGAATAATTGTTAGCCTTAATCTTACAGTCTGGTATAGAGGTATGCTTGTTGATAATCAAAAATGTAGGGCTGCAAGTAATGATTATTTTAATTGTTGAGAAATAACCCATTACACTTTCTCAGAGCCCAAGGTAACATCTTCCAAATAAATGTTTTGTCCAACCAACACATCAAAACATATTCATAAAAATATTCAGTTTACAGTGATGTAAAACTGAGAAAATCAGCAAATCCTCACATTCAAGAGACTGGAACCAGCAAATGTTTGACACTTGTGCTTTGTAACACTTAATCGTAAATAGTTGGCGATAAATTTTATGTCAATCAATTAATCGACTATGTCCTACAAAGATGAGACACATAAATGGTAAATAACTGCTAACTTCTTTTTATAGCACTCCAACAGTCAGATCTGTTGTTAACCAATTATACAACTGAATTACTTATATCAGTATTAAATAGCAACATAATAAAATTAATATGACCTCACCAGCAGCTGTCAGTGACTGCTCTACTTGTAAGTTTTCTTACTTTACTAACATACAAGCACCTTATAAAATAAGATCTACATATTGACATCAGCCTAGAGCTGGGGAACCCAAATGTCACTTTCATTTAACTCAACTTCCAGCATTATGGTGCGTTGAAAGCCCTGTCCCATCTAAAGCATATAGCTCTTTTCTTAATTAACACACACACACTGTGGTGTGTTGCAATATCAAATTAATATTTCAATGCCTGCTTCGTTTTATGGCCGCTACCATTTGACTAGGCCTTAATAGAGTGACAAGACATTCCCACCGACCACTGTCCCATGAAAAATGCACAAGCCACTTAAAACCAATGGCCAGTCACAAGAAGACACTTGGCCCCTCAAGACAAACCATGACTTCTTTCCTGATGAGGGGAAAGCAGGCATATTTTCAGCGCCTGCTGTGGAAACTAATGCCCTCCCCTGCACACACATCTGTTATGAAGATTGGATGAAATGGTTTGATAGTGAAACATTAGCTTCTTTTAAATCTCACGCCTGGTGAGCATTCTTCAGATGTAACGCAGAGTTAATAATTAAAGTGCCCCATTCGCCATAATATTAATCGTCAGAGCCATCTGATAGTCTTCTTGCCAAAAGAAAAAGTCTTTGACTCAGAGGTTGCTTTAACATATTTGAACTGAACATTTGGCTGCAGATGAGCTCATTATGAATGGAAATACAATACGGACAACAGACAAAGCTGAAAATGCCTGTACTCAGAGTGTTTTCATGCATGTCAGAAGCTTACAATAATCAATAGATCTGAAACACTGCATGGTTAAAAGGTCAGAAGACTTAATCTAGCTGATGGTTAGTTTATTCACTTACTAATGTATGCTGAGAGCTACTGAATGCTATTGACTTCAGTGAGTTGAATCTGTCTCAAAGTGCTTGTTCATAATATTTAAAGTTCCCAAAAGATTCATGCAACCATCATTTAAAAAAAAACATGTTTCTGACTTGTGCACCTTCACATCTCTTTGACCTTTTCTCTATATTACAGTATCAGGCAGTATGAGTAGCTAAAGACAGTATTACATTTTAATGTCCCTCTTCATCTCTGTTTCTCTCTTTGATTAGCCAGCATTACCCCAGTGCGATTATGAGACGTCAGTAAATACAACAGTGTTTACAGAGACGTATCATTATTAAGGCATGCAGCGAATCCAGCACTTCTAACTGTGCAAACTGCTGAAATATTAAAGCAAATAAGAGTCAAATAACATCTGGGGAGGTCTGGAGAGAGAGAGAGAGAGAGAGAGAGAGAGAGAGAGAGAGAGAGAGAGAGAGAGAGAGAGACAGGGAGCGAGAGAGTGGGGTTACTGACAATACTGGACTGATCAGGTAACAAAGCACCTGTCAGTATATACATTTTCCCTTAGCACATTGTTCTAAATGTTTTTACAAATGTTTCATTGACAGTAAGGAAAAGTGCAGCCTCAGCCTATCATAACATTAGTTTGTCAACATAGAACCAAGAGAAATACCCACTACATACAAGCTGGTCTGTTTTTGGTCTCTTTCTAACTCCATATAAAATGAGAAGATGTAAAAACACATGCAACAGTATTATTTGCATTGAAGATGACATTTCATCTTGGCCTCTTACATATTAAAGACATTTTAAAAGGCTTTGCCAGTTGTGTTAAAAGTAATGGAACTTTGCCACTTTTAGTGGCACATGGAATTGAAACACAGTATGTGCAAAAGAAGAAAATAACCTACATAACTGAAGATCATGACTGAGCAAAAAAGGATCTGTTGCTCATAGATTTTCTTGAATCGGAATTTATTCAATGAAAGATCTGCACTGCTGTCTCCCTCTGAGAGGTGAGAAGTGCCAAGATGTTTCCTACGCTATTAACTTAAATTGAAACTGAATTTGAATTTGTTTTGCCACAACTTGAACTTAAAATTTGAAGATATAAACATAGACTATACAGCACTACCTAGATTACCAAGACAAAAATAAAAAAACTGTAATGACAAATAAACTGTTTAAAACATTTCCATTGAGGACTGGTTGTATTTTTTGTCGCACTGTATCAGAATCTAACTGGTATTTTTGAACAAACTCTATGAAAGACATCCAGCTCTAGTTAACGATATACATAGTTAAGTTATTGTATAGTAGTATGTATACAATTATAGTGAATCTAAACAAATATTGTATATGTATATTGGTAATTAATTCATCCATACAATTAATAACTGATACATAGATATGTCTCAACACTATTTAAATCAAACAAATTTTTATTTATTTCTGACCAGGAGTCTTGTAATTAAAAACAAAGAAATAGAAGCCAATGAAGAGCATTTGAAAGCAACATTTGCCATATTAATATTTCTCTTTTTGTCCAGACCAGTGCATCATCATCATAAAGATTTGACACCAAAATAAGCCAATATGCTGAATATATCACAATTCCCATATAATTGTGCAGCATATCCCTGATATAAAGGAGATTTTAAGTAAGAAAAGTTTCTCTGAGAATAAATGATGATGATGATTGAGGGATTTCGGGGAGGAACAGAGGAAGAGATGAAAAGAATTTGGAATGACAGGATGAGACAGGAGAAGAACAGGACCCCACACTACCTGGGGCTTGAGAGGCCGTCTGCAGCGCCGCCTGATTGACACACAATCGCAGCGCTACTGCCAGGGCCCAGAGTTTGGAGAAACAGAGCACAATATGAACCCACTGCGAGCAGACAAATATACCTGCTCAGATGTGACAAAATGACACGTAGAAATACACAGAAAGACATAAAGACACACAGGAATGCAGTGAGGAAGAAAGGTATGGCTGTCATGTGAGAGCTATTTCTGAATCAAAGACAGGTGAGGTATTTATCTATGTATGTATCTATCTGCAGCAGTAAGGAGGAGCTAAAGCTAACAGAGAGTTTTAATGCATAAAAGAATAAATAACCGTCTGGAGGAGAAGATTAAAGTAGATGCTGGTTTATAATTAGCCGACTGGCCCACAGCTAGGAATCACTAGTACATCTTTGCCACTGGTGATAGAGTGTGTGTGTCACAGGGTTGACCGGGGGAAGGATTGAACAACCTGTCACCCATAATTCACACATAAACTGTACAGTGAGGTTGTGCATAGGCACAGATACAGATATTTTGCGGCAGACAAAGATAACAACATTCTTTTTACATTTTGTGACACATACATGGCATGCACACACACTCATGTATTGAGAGCTGAAGTCTTGACTTCACGTTTGGGCTAGCCACTGTTCCACTAGCTTCTGTAAATCAATGCGATATCTCGTTAATGTTTTCGTTCACTAGTTTTTCTGAAAAAGGTTAACATGTTCTTGGGGTTAACTATCCATATTCTAACATAAATAAGTATACAACAGCACTTCCTTTTAGCATTTGAACGCTTTGTGATTTTAAAAAAGTTTAAGGAAAAGGTTGGTGATATTCTTTGTTTCTTATAGTCAAAAAATCCCATAGAAAGACCAAAACCAACAACAAGTATTGTTTTCATAGCCAAAATCTGATCTAGCTTATTCCTCTGTGCCATAGACCTCAATTCTTTATCAATGAGCTACACTGTTGCACTGGATGACATGTTCCTCCATTACAACTAAAATGGGCACTGCACACACACTGTGCTGGTGCTGTAAATACTCACCAGAGTAAGAAATGTGTATTAATCCACAGCTCAAAATAGTCCCCAATAAATGCATTATTTACTCCTGTTTAAATTATGTTTGGTAGTAACTACAGTGTCCAGCTGTTTTAAATCAATTAGCCTTTTTTAAAACATAAAACATGTATTTGTTACCTGGTTTTAAAGATGAATTGGTAACACTTTACTTGGATAGTCCACCTAGATAGATTATAGAATTTTATCGTAGAAAAGGTTTCAGTCGTAGTCATCTGGACACTGTTTTCAGAATCAAGACGTTTCGGCTCCCATCCGGAAGTCATTCTCAATTGTGAAAAAAATTGGACGGAAACTACTACTCCAGTTTTTTTTTTTTTTTTTCATGGGATTTGTTGAATTATCACCAGTCTTGTCCTTTAAACAATTAAATGTTATCTTTCAAAAACCCCAGCTACCATGATGTTTTACCAGTGCAGCAGCTCACTTTCTTATATGTCTTTCTATCTATTTCTCCATCATATCGCTCCACACTCTCTTTAACAGTAACGTCATCTTTCCAACTTTTTAACCATAATATCTGCCGTCTTAAAAGGTCTATCCCATCTTGCTATTGTAACAGCCATGTCTGAACTAGGGAGATTGACATGTCCATTAAGACAGCCAATTGACTGGGTCTGTCAACATGGTGACATTTCACCTGTGACAGTCTTTGGCTTGTGGGACATGGTGTTTGTAATATATATATATACAGTTATACTGTATATACCTCACTACTCCACTTTTCTCAGGAATATGAAGAAACTGTTATTGGTTAAAATCAGTGCACATATACATAAAAGCAGATTTATGTAAACTGGCATAAGGTTTTGTATTGTATATAGCTTCTAACTTTGATTTATTATTTGTTTTTGTACTGATTTTGATTTAGGGTTTCTTAGTTTTGGAAAACAACCTGGAAGCTCTGCTTTAACTTTGGTTCTCTAAATAAACACAGATACATTTTTTACAAACATGAACACAGTGACACAAACACACACAGCACCAAAAGTCAACAGGTTGCATCCTTTGCATTCAGGAGACAAAAGGAGTTGGACGACAGGCCTCAACATGGCGAGAGGAAATCATTGTCACACACCCAACCCCCACCCCTTGTTTTACTCCTGTCAGGGGAGAAGCCTAATGTAATCATCTTTCAATCCAGACCTGATAATGAGCATAACATTTCTCTTTTTATTCATATCAGGTCAGCTCTGTGTTCACACACTCACGCACGCTGGCACCCATTAAGGTTCCCAAAGGTCCATGACGACTCCTTTGTCTCTAACGGAGGAGTCGACAAACAAGCTGTGAGCGCGGGAGTTCAGAAAACACTGATGGAAATGCAAGAAAGCGGCGAGAGTGAGAAGAGAGAGAGAGAGAGAGCAGGAGACAGAAAGACAACAACTGACATCTCAGGGAATTTCACAGGGATGGCTAATCCAATGTGATCAGCGGAAGATTTTAATATTTAAATAGCTAGCAACGCACCAGAAGTTTCTAATTAAATTATAACTCATGCTTGAAAAGCAAAAGTGCATGTGTTGTGGGAGCTTAAATAATTCAGCCCGCCCTATATCTCGTCTTTCTGTTAACCCGGAGACAAATGGCACTTGCTAGGGCTTTTAGACAGGGGGCTGGCACTGTCAGAAACATGAACAACATCAGCTTGTAAAGGGCCTCACCCATCAGGGCCCAAATCCAAACTGACTGGCCTCACTACTGAACAACGTTTCTAACCTAGGAATTCATTTGGTTAATTAATTCATTATTAATTACCTTAAAGGCCACACAACATTGGCACATTGTAAAAAGATGACAGGAAAAAAGCCTCTTCCTAATGAACTGGGGATGTTAATGAGGCACCAGACAACTATGTTCTGGCTCCTCTCACTATATCATCCTACCTGCTTGCTCTTATTACAAGTTTCCAGCAGCAAAAAAAGTATCAGAAAAGAGTTTATTAATTAATACACTCTTGAAGGATATATGAGACGTTCACAATATCCATGAGAAGCGTAAAATATTTAGCGTGGTAACATTCATATTAATGGCAAAATTACACATACATCTCAGAAATTAAATTAGAATTCGACCCAACATTGATGGCAGAGTCATGTCAAGCATATAAATGTACTTATGGCTCGAGGTTAGAATATCTCTTTTCATTCATTATTTTTTTTTCATCCACCAGGTATCTTCGCTTTTGGCTACTCTGCCCTTGCGGCGTAATTCCAGAAAAAAATTACATTTTTGATGGGAACTAATTAGGCAGGCCTTTACCTGAAATTCTTCCAGACTGTTGCGTGTTCCTGAGTTGGGATGATAATGGTATAACTTATTGAGGGGCACCAACTGTTCTAACTTCTGCTCAGGAACAGAGGGAGAGTTGAGAGCGCCACGGTCTGTTTCACAGTGCTTGTAGTTTGCAGAACAGAACAGACTCTTAAAAACAAACTCCAAAGAGACAAAAAGTCAATCTCTCCACAAAGGCCTATCACTCTTTTAACAAATTCTAAACACTGGTGTCATAGTCTGTTGCTCTGCCCTGTGAGGGAAAGTCAGCGTTCACATGCCACGTATATGAGACAGCCAGAGAATTACAATACAGACACTGGAGCACATTTCTGAGAGAATAACAGTCCCCACTGTGATTACTGCATTTGATGGCGAGTACACCTCAGACATTTTGCTGAGTACTCTCTATTTTTTGCTTTACCTGTTCCTTTTTTTTTCTTTTCTTTATTACCATGTCAGTGCTCACACATACACAGACACAGACACAACTGGAAGAGGGTGGTAAAGCGAGTGTGGGAAAGGCAGGCAGTATCATGATCTGAGATGATGAAATAAAACAGTCTGGCTGCTCCCATCTCTTCTCTTGCTGGCAGTTGTAGAAAAGCCGCAGAGGATTTCAGGTAGGAGGCAGACGCAGACATGAGAGATGTGTCAGCTCCGATCCAGTTCAACACAAAGGAGACCAAACACCACAAACTACCAACACAAATTTGTGTCTTGTCCTCAACAACAAGAACAGAAATGGAGGGTTGATTCCAGAGTTGGCTGTAGGAAGGAGGGGTGGGGGGTGAGCTAAACTTGGGGATGTTTATTCTACAACTTTGGCGAGCACTTTGAGAACATGGAACAAAGACGCGTGGTTCTGTTCTTTTGTGCTCGCAGTTCACACAGCCTTTGGCCTCAGTCTTCTCAAGTCCCCAGTCATGACTGATGCGAGCCAGTCAAGACATATAATTCAGATAGCAACTACAAAAAAGCTGCAGGGTCCACACCAGGGGTCCATCTCTGTCACTGACAAATACACATGCTGTATGCATGCATGCATGACTTTGTGAGCAGCCCTTTATGATTGCCGCTAAGTTTGTAATTGTTCTGATCATAAAGAAATACCTTTCAAGACGCTTCTGTTTCAGACCCGGAGCCTGATTAAAGAATGCATGATACTTCAGTGACAAGACTGTATTATTAATTCATTGCAAACAGTGGAATTTGGGTGTGTTACTTTGAAAAATGTTCAAAACTGGCGGCCTGTAATAAAAGCACTGAGAGAAATTCCAACTCATTAACATTTAATCACAAAATTCTCTTTCATATGAAATACCCAATATAGGCTGTCAGAATCAATCAGGTGTCCAGAAAAAGGGAGATGACATGCCAAAAGGATGGGGAATATGTCAATTGTGGCACTCAGTGTTTCTTCTGGCTGTCATATTGCCAGTGCTGCCTTTAAGCCGACACCGTTAGGAAATGTGGCTCCGTAGTGCTGCTTTAAAACAGTCGGGGAGATATGGAAGGAGAAGAAAAAAAACACTTCTGCCTGACAGGAGCCAGCACTGGAGGTTGTGTCATCTCTTGGTGTGGGAGAGGTGTTCATAGCCAATGCTTCTGGGTAATGGGGTTCTTTTGGGCTATAGGGGATCCAGAGGGACTCTTCACTCATAATTTTATAATTGGCTTGCTGTCCCAGGGATCCAGGCCCATGCCTACACCTTCAACTTAACTCTTTGAAAGCCTGAGGTTGGCCCTTGTGTAAAGACTGGTTGTAGGGATGAAGAACAAAGATCAGTGATGAGGATGATCCAAATTTCCCATGATGCTTTTGGAGCAGGGTAGAGGCAGAGCTACTAAGCAGGAGAAAGGCACAAAGCTAAGTTTAAAGTTTAGGACACTGTTTAATTATCACAGTTATGAAATGTTAATGAAAAGAACATCAACTAACAGATGGTAAGGTGTACGTACTTAAGAGTAAAGAGAAAGATGCATTTAAATGTATTTTTAGCTGTTCACTATGTTGGTTAGTTAATTTTTTTTCCATGTTACACCAAACATTTGGCCCATCCAACGCGGAATTATAAGACTGTTAAATGTCGAACATCAAAAATATAATATAATATACATTTCAAGTAAAATATATACGAAGCCAAATAAAAGACTTCACTCACAATATTATACATATATCTACATGATATCAGGTAACACATTTTATTGTACAAATTTCATATACAGTAAATTGTAGGTTTAGGAAGGAAACAAACCACTTTTGCTACATCCCTAATTGTTTTCATAATATAGGCTGTTTGCAGTGATATACAGTATGGGCTCACCATATAGCATAGTTCATATGCATGTTAATGTGCAATTTGCATGTAAATCATCTGAATATTTAGAAGTCAAACTGTCACATGTGCTATTATACTACAGGAAAATTGCAACAATATTGCATTACTCTATTGCAAAATATAATGAGGCGTTTCAAAAATTTGTTTTAAGATATGTGTAAGTCCATGAATATGATGTTAAGAATGCTCATTTTCTCTGTGTTGTCTTTTATCATTACCATCTTAAAAAGCAAATTCTGACATCATTTACAAATGAGTCATGTTGGGGCGCCCCGGTGGCTCACCTGGAGTTGTTGTCGCAGTGCCCGGGTTTGGGTCCAGCCCATGGGCCTTTTGTTGCATGTCATCCTCTCTCTCTCTCCCACATTTCCTGTCTCTTCAGCCGTTCCTATCAAATAAAAGCAAAAAGCCCCAAAAATAATATTTAAGAAAACAAACGAGTCATGTTTAACTTGAATCTCAACACTTCAACAGACCCTCAGAAAGAGGGTTACCATAAGGGGGACGTTTGTTTGACAAGTGGGAAATGAACCATCAAGGGGCATATTGATACAACATACATGATAACTTCAATTGTATATATTTTTTAAAATTTGGTTCCTTCTTCTGCAAAGGTACAGCTGCATTGTGTTTTTTCTTCTCAGCCAGAAACTGCAATACAAGTTAATTAAACCAGGCCCAAGTACAGTGTGTAAGCTCAGCAGCATTTATGCTTTTGTCATTACTTTTTCACTTTTCCAAAGCATCTTGGAAATGTTGTGGCATGTTGACCCAGATAATATTCGAAGAGACACTATAAAACGTTTTTATACGTTTTGTGTCCATACAAATAAATAGAAAACGATACAATATTTGGCTGTAAATTACACGTGTACACAGCAGGTTAAAGGAGTGATAAAGCAAATGAGATTCTTACTGCCTCACTGAACAAAATGGGTCATATAGTATCCTCCTATCTTATCTACTGTATATCTTGATAGGGTTGTTGATTTGTACAACTTTCTCAAGGTGGTGGGATTCTGGCTTTAAAAATTCCCTTCATAATAATTGGCTCTCTACATTCATTTCCAAATGCTCATTTTTGTAAAACAAAGCTACGAGCAAGTGACCAGTGAGACATTTCATTCTCAAATTAAAAAAAGCCACTGACAAAGCAGTATCATGACGTCCACATTTCTGCTGCTTTTCAGCTCTCATTAGCAGGATTGCAGCTGTCTTTTATGAAAATGTGATTTTAGTTTTGGAGTCAGTTGCAGGCCGACATTGTTCAGAGGGACAGGAGAGGGCTCTGCCAAAGACCTTTTGATGTTGCAGCTTGAGCTGTTTACAGACAGATGTTGACAGAGGTCACACACCATTTAATGATTTGCATCAGAATCAAGTTTGGTGAAAAAGAAGGTGGGAAGCATCTGGAATCTTAGAGATACTTACAGCAAATGTGATGATTGATGATAAAATCCATGCTGCCTTCTATATCTGTCCCCTCGGTGTTGCCAACTCCTGTGATTTTAAGTTTTGACTTCATTGTCTTCATGGCATCCTGACAGACACGTCATTGCCTCTGGAGGGGGCGGTGAGTACTGTGTCTGTGAAGCTATCAAAGTGGAAAAGAGAGATTCAAACTGGAGGGTCCTGAGGGACAAAGGAGCAAAATTTTCTTCTTGCCTTGTGTGGTGCCAATTTATGTCTTCCTGTCCAACTGCAGCTATGTTTCAGTTGACAATGCAATTATGTGTCAATCCAGAGTGATTATTTCCCGTATTGAGTATTGCAGAGCTTCTACCCAAAGAATCAGGATAGGTCTAAATACAGTAAGGAACACTTAAATATCGAAACGACAAAGTTGGGGAAGTTGTCGAATCCCTCACCACTTTAGTTCATCTGACTCAAATTTTAGAAAACAGGCCTGTGTACATATAACTGGTTTTCTGAATTTATGAACAAATATTCACACGCTTCTCCATGGTCTACATGCACCTCAATTTTTGGAATCCTTTAAAACTGCTGGAAAGCATTTACTTCTGCTGGGGACTTCTAATCACTTTAAATCTCCAACCTCTGAACCGAAACAATGAGCTGAGAACAGCTAAATGGTAAATGGCAAAAAAATGGTAAATGGCTGCATTTATAAAGCGCTTTTATCCAAAGTGCTTTACAATTTGCCTCCCATTCACACTCACACACCAATGGCAGCAAGCCACCATGCAAGGCGCTGCCTGACCATCCGGAGCAATTTGAGGTTCAGTCTCGACACTTCAACATGTGGATAAACCACCAACCAGCGCTTGAAGAAGTATTCAAATCATTTACTTATGTAAAAGTAGCAATACCACAGTATAAAAATATTCCATTACAAGTAAAAGTCATGCATTCAACATTTCACTTAAGTAAAAGAAGTATTAGCAACAAAATGTACTTATCAAAAGTACTCAAAATGCAGTGGCAACTGTCAGTGTTATACTATTATATTATTGTAGTATTATTATTATTGATGTATTAATATGTAAGCTGTCCTTTAATGTTGTTGTTGGTCAAGGTGGACCTCATTTTAACTACTTCATATACTTTTGGT
This sequence comes from Siniperca chuatsi, assembly GCF_020085105.1. Lineage (NCBI taxonomy): Eukaryota > Metazoa > Chordata > Actinopteri > Centrarchiformes > Sinipercidae > Siniperca > Siniperca chuatsi. The sequence continues at coordinate 11,200,119 of NC_058044.1, read as the reverse complement.
AGTTTAATCTGTAATAATAGTTGGTTAATATCATATTTTATAAACTCATATGTTTTGTATGTAAAATCTTAATTTGAAAAGTAACTAGTAATTATACCTCTTAAATAAATATTTATCTCTGAAATGTAGTGAAGTAGAAGTATAAAATGGCATAAAATGGAAATATTCAAGTAAAGTACAAGTAACTCTACTTAAGTACAGTACTTGAGTAAATGTACTTGTGATACTTATGTTACTTTCCATAGCTGCCGCCAACTCTGTGATTAGTGGACGACCTGCTCTACCTCCCGAACTACAGCGGCCCCCCGCCACTTTATGGAGCTAAAGGCTAAAAGCTGCATAAGACTGGGGTTGATTTTCAATGGGATCGACAATACTGTATTAATTAATTAATTAATTAATTAACATTAATTTAATGTTAATTCTGAGGTTTTTACTGTAAATCCAGCAGTAGCCTACACTGTGAAAAAGATAAACTTGAACTAAAATATGTGGATTCAAGCCTTCTGTCAACAATCATCCAACCTGCTGAAGTGCCCTTGAGCAAGACAATGAAATAACTGCAATATTGAATGCACAGCTGTGTAGCTGACTGCACACTTTGAACTCACTTGGGAAGAATAAACTATTTCCCCACAGGGATCAATAAAGCATCACATTATTATTATTATTATTTAACTAGAGCTTGGACAGATTGTGAACATGGTTGTAACACAGACTGTACTCCTGTAACCCAACCTCAATACTAACCTACTTGACCCTAGTGAGAACTTCAGCAGCAGGATCATACAGCACAGAGAGGCTATAGGTTAGTAGACCCTAGAGCTATGTGAGGGTGCTATTACAACCGTATGGGCTGTTGATCTCTAATGGCTGTGTGCCGGGCTGTAATGGTGCTTGGAGAGAGTGGAAAAGAGAAAATAAGGAGAAGTAATCTCAGAAAATGCTGACCTCTGAGCCACAAAAAGTAGGCGAGAAGTGTTAACGGCTCCTTGGCCCTACTCCAAGGTTTTCTTTATAACCTTTGGCCTTTTCTCTCTGTAGACTGTAGAGAGCAGACCTCCTCTTATCCACCTCCTGTAGTTACTACGGTCTTTTCACTGCCCTAGTTCAGGGTCACATGAAACCATAAATACATTTTTTTAGACACACTCTCTGTTTTACTCTGATCAGAGGCTTAATTTTTGGTACAGTTATTGTGTGTGTGCATGTGTATGTGTCTCTGTGTGACACACAGCCTGGAGTACTGAAATTTTAGCAGAAAGACTAGAAAGATGAGTTTAATTTTACATTTTCTCAAGCTAGAGGAAAATTAAGTTACCTTTAAGCAAAACAGTTGAGTTATTTTAACCCTGTTTTTTTTTTTTTAAATAATGTGATGAATCAGTCTAATATCTGGAGATAGAAATTATGGCACAAATGATCAAACTTTTACTTCAAATTTCAGATGTCATTGTGCAAACTTGAATATAGTCAAACTTTTTTACACAGGAACTCTTCACAATGAAGAAAACAAGAATTAAAATCCTTTTCATAAACAAAAGCAGCAATACAACATTTTAAAATGAAAGTCTTGCAATCAGGTAAATAAGTATTAGCAGTAAAATGTATTTAAGTGTGAAATGTTACTATTCTGAAGAATGGTCTCATTCTGAGAGTCAAATTACTGATTCATTAACATATATGCAATATTTCAGTTTTGCTTGTGGTCCAAGAGTAGTTGGGTAATCTGACCAATAGTAATGCACCAGATTTCATGATCGTCTCATATGTTTTGCCTGTAAAAGTCAAGTAGTCAAGTATCAGCTACAGCTGTCAAATGTAATGTAGTAAAAAAAGAGTAACTTTACTTCAAAATGTAGTGAAATATAAAGTGTCACAAAACAGACATACTTATTACAATATAATAGTATATAAATATACTTTATTACTGTCTACCTCTGGTCTAGAAATTATAATACAGTAAGTTTGTTGAGATAAAAGTGTATGTGGATATTTTTTAAAAATTAAAGCAGAGGTAAAGGTAAAGTAAGTTATGCCACACTAAAAATGTAGTTGACAAAAAAAATGCTACCAAGAAAAAAATTATGTAAGTATGTAATGGTCTTTTTTATCAGGAAAGACACAAAGCATCAGTAGGCTGGTTGGCTGAAGAGGACAAATGACAGATGTCAGCTCAAAAGTTGGTGTTACCTTGTCACCAATATGTCGTGACCCACTCCCTCCCCTCTACGCCTCCATCACACCCCTCCAGCTATTAACGCAGTTAGGGCCTGGCCAGGGGAATAAGCTGCATTAGTACAGACATGTCTGCTGGTGTGATATTGATGGTTGTCACTGCCATCGGTTGTTTGGACCATGACATAACAGTCACACAGGACCATTTTCAGAGCAGTGGAATCACCTGATACTCTACCACTACTGTACTATATTAACCCTTGCATAGGATCGGATATTTGATTACATATGTTATGATTAAATACGTTCTTTTCCTTTAACAGCAGCAAAGCAGAGACAAAATGAAGATATCCACCTGCACAATACAAAATCAATCAAGACCACACACACACACACACACACACACACATACTTGTGCTCTCACAGTTCTCCTGATTAAGACTGACTCAGTGCTTGCACACCTCATCAACCCTGAGCGACAACTCCCAGGAGAAAACAGGCCTCATTATGCCAGAAAAAAAACCCCAATGACACCCAGTGCTAGCCGTGAGTCTTTTGCTAATGGACGAGGCGCGCGGGGAAGAAGGAGGCAGATCTGCATCTATGGGTAAAAGCTTGTACCGGGAGTGTGCGAGCATGAAACCTGATGTGATAGCGTGCCTCGTGGGCAAGTATTATTCCAACTGTATATCATTAGCAGGGTGCGTTTTCTAATTAGCAATAGGGCAGAATAATGAATACAGCTCCATTAATCAAAAGGTAATATATGTAAAAGAACTGTTTTATGGCCTTAGGGAAGAATGTGAAAGGTAGGAGAGAAAACACAAAAATGAGATGGAATGTGAAAACAGCTATCATTGCCTTGCTGAAAAGAACATTGCTTTTCATATTCATTTACACACATCCTTTTATGCAATTTATGGTGCTTGCTCTTTGGAGCCCAAATAGAGTTGATTTAGAGTATGGAGAATCAAATGAGAAGGGAAAATTGAGTCAGCACAAGCCCTTCTCCTCTGGTCAAATAATAGCACCAATTGCTGTATTACATTATAATACAGGAGGTATAGTGTGCCATATTTATCAGTAGGCTTAGTTGTCTTTGCCTGTTTAGAAATTGCCAAACTGTCAGAGGAAAGGAAAAGAGATTTTGATGGAGCTGGAAGGTCACATTATCCACATTATATTCAGCTGTTCACTGCTTTAACAGTCAAAGAGAGGGATACTTTACAAAGTTTCAATCTGAAACCTTTCAACAGTGCATTAGTTTCTTTTTTTTTTACTGTAAATTTCAGATGTCATTGTGTACATCTGAAATTGAGAAACTGTTCTGGACACAAGAACTCTTCATAATTAAGAAACGAGAATTCAAATCTTTACATACGCAATACAACAAAGTTAAATATTCCATTAAAAGTTAAAGTCTTTCATTCAAGTAAATAAGTATTACCAATAAAATTTACTCAATTATGAAAAGCAAGGTATTACTCTGTAGCAAAGAGGGATACTAAGGTCAAAGTTTCAGTCTGAAGCCCTTCTTTATCTCACTTACGTCAGGCTCAGCAACAGTGCATTAGTTTGTTTCTCAGAACTTACAGACTTCCCTATACTGTCTGTGGCACTAAACTCAGTGCCCATTGGTTTCTACTAAAGATGTAAATGGGTCATAAATATATAGATTCATTTTTTTAAAAGACTAAATAATTTCCTAAAACAGCTGGGTACTGTGGTTTCAGCAAATGTTACTCAAACAAGACTAAATGGTGCATTTGCTGGGGACTATTTTCAGCAGTGGATTAATATACATTTGGTGTGTGAGTGAGTATTTCCAGCAGCAGGACGGTGTATGTAGGACTGAGTCAAAATAAGCTATAGTACTCAACAATGTAGGTCTATGGCACAGAGGAATAAGATATATCAGGCTTTGGATACACAGACAATACTTGTTAGTACAGATCAATTCATTGTTGGTTTTTGGTCTTTTCATGGGATTTGCAGACAATAAGAAAAGTAAAGAACATTACCAGAATTATCCTTTAAGTTGAGGATTTGTCTGCCACTTATAAAATTACTTTTCCTTTTTCTGTTTCGTATAAAAATACAAATCTAAATCAATCAAAACAAAGATGTAAGGGTCAGAATTACACTGTACTCATAAATATCACCCTTGAGTGAGCATACAAGAGAGAAGAAATAAGAGAAATAAATTGGTATTTTTTATCTATTGGTCTCTCAGGAGAGCACAGAGGGAAACCTGTACAGACACACTGTAGGTGAGGTGTTGGAATTTTAGGGATGGAGGAGAGAGAGATAAAACTGAGGGACAGGGATAAAAGAGGGAAGAAAAGATGGAGAGAAAAAGAGAGAGATAAAAGATGATCTTGGTGCCTCTTCAAGAAATGTTTGAGAAAGCATTTAAGTGATCTGATATTTCTGCTGCCACAACACTCCCGGCTACTTTGCGCTGAATCTCCAGCTCGAGCCTTTTTTCATACATTTGCACCTCGCAATCCAAAGTGAGCAAAGCCATCTCTTTGTGACAGCAGCCCGGGCTTTTAAATGCATCCTAAGATATAAATAAACTTTGCTGAGCAGAAGCTGCAAATGCATTTATCCACCCCTACAAAAAATATAAAGATGAATCCCGAAGTCTTTCTGAGAGGAGAAAATAGAAATGTCATTAAATTCCTCTGAAATATAGATCACTTTTCACAGGAAAAGACACTTGGCACGCTGGAAGTCAAGTTTATTCATCTCAACTTGGTACTGAAATAATTTGATAAAGTTCCCTGTATGATTTTAGATTTAGATGCTGAACATATTACGGCTGAGATTTAAATAAATGTACATTAATATAAATATAAAAGCTAATTTGCTTAATATTTGGACATATCTCCATTACAACCAAATAAAAATAAACCATTAATAAACACTCATTGAAATATTACAAATTATTTACATGTTACATATGTCTCCTTTTATGTCTCGTAGCTAATTTAATTGGCAAAATAGGCCTAAAAAGTAAAATAAATCATATTTAGAGGGCCTGCTCTTATAGCCACATCCTTTCTGAAATGCTGCAAATAACTAAAATCAACCGGAAATAAAAATATGAAAGAGAAATTATAAGCAGTGTAAAATGCTTTAAAATAATCAAACTTTGTCCATGTTTATAAGCTTCAATGAACAGATAAGGAGTTCAAATTTTAGAAAAGGAAAAAAAAAAGTTTGTTCCTGACATGCATAAGATTCTTTGTGATTTGACATGTTGTCTCAACCATGATTTGTTGCCACTCCCCAGAGAGCGGAGTTAAAAGACTCGGAGTGACTTGAGGAAGACATACACTTTAATCACGTTAGCGAAGTTTCATGAAAATTTCAGCTCTTGATGCCAACATCTGCTTTCCATTATTAATCACTGTTGTCACCACAAAGAAGATCCTGGCAACATGATACACTTGACTTCTGAAGTTACTTACTTTTGACTGTAACACAGGTATTACTGTCACACACACACAAGCAGGCACACAAATTGTACATGCACACACTTTCTTGCACGCACACACAAACATATAGAAGCACATTTGGTAAAGAACAAAACCCACATGCACAAATACACCCTCAATTAGGTGAAAGATATATGGAAAAAACAGGCCATATTAAATGAGTAAATTGGACTGAGAGAAAGTGATGAGTTAGTGAGAAAGACAGCATAAAAGAGATCATCTGGCTTTTTTGCATTCTTCTCTTCACTTAAACATCATGCTCCTCCCTGCACTTAAAGCAGGCCTTCCATGTCTATTTTCCCATTCTATCTTATCAGTGGCATTTACCTCCTAACGAGGGTAACGATATCAGCAATATCAAAGTAGCACTTTTGTCTTGCATTAGAGTCCCTCCCCCTCTACCTGCTTACACACCTCTGATCAGCAATTGTTTGCAGAGATACTGAGTGAAAGACAACTATTTATGTATAAAAGAGAGTGCTGCCTGTCGTCTACTTGGCAGTTGATCATTCTTAAGCAGCTCACCAACTCCTAACCACCTGCATCTCTTTTCATTATGCCTCCTTCTTCTTCTTCTTCTTTTTTTTTTTTTTACTTTGCTCAGGCTGTCTTTCACTCCTCTCTTCACGTGGACTGGGTTATCCGATCAGACTGTGAAACAAGCCAGCAAAGGGATGCCTGACAGCGCCAATTAGAGAGGACAGAACAGCGAGCCCTTTCTACATGCATTACTCCAAATAAGTCTTTTGTGTACAAAGAATTGTGGTAAAAAAGCGTGGACAAGCTTCACCGGCTATTTTGCAAACAAACGAGCTTCAGCGCTTGTTGTGATGCCAAAACATGACAGATTTGCTTTGCACTTTGCATGAAGAATTTATTCTGAAGATAATTCAAATTTAAACAGAAATACATCAAGTGTATGATGTAGGTACACAGATATGAATTAGTGTTATAGCTACATAAAAATAATCAGAATCTGAATTATTTTCTTGGTATCATGCAGCCAAACTTCAACTTAATTGAAAATAAAGTTTAAGAATCACTGCACTAAAACAGTATGAATTTTGATTATTTTTTCGCAATATGTCAATAACACAATTTAAAAAAGATAAAAACAATACACTCTTGCCTGACCTAAAATTACTCTTAAAGAAAATTCTCTCAGGGACAAATGTGGCTACAGCTTTCAGTCATGAGGTCATGAGGAACAATTGTTTAGGAAAAAAAACTGTAATTGTAAACCCCTAAAATTTTAGAAGTTTTCAGAACGATTTTCGGACTCAGACGGAAGTTTTATACTAGCTCTGTGCAGTTATATTTTAGCCTGGTGATAAAGGATCATCAGTGCACTGATGGATACCCATTTCAGTACAAAGTACCATGTTATATCACCACCAGATGGCACTTTAGCCCTTTAGATCTCTCTTACTTTCTCATGCAAAAGGCACACAAAACTGAATAGATTAGACCCCATGTAAACAGGCTGCATCTAGAATAACATTAGATTTATATGAGAAGCTGATGTTACTGGACCTTGCATTCATTTATTTATAAGGATGCCTGTAGTTACTAATGAATGCATATTACAATTATTAGTATTCCGTAAAATATTTAGCATTATAGTTTATTTATTGGGTTTGATAAAGACTTCACTGCATAATTATCTTTGGTGTAAAATTATGTACACTTCTGCTTTAATGCTGTCTGTGCAGCAACAATAACAAATTATATTCTTAGTCAAAATCAAATTTTGAACATGCTCCTTTTTTATAAATATGATAAAGGAAAAATTATTTGGTACAGATTAAATTAATGATTAATTTCTTTTTGTGTTGTAGTGTACAGATAAATTCAAAACAAGCTACAAGTACTATAAGAGCACACACACACACACACACACACACACACACACACACACACACACACAAACACACACAGCAACATCTCACTTGCTGCTTTTCATGGCAGCACATTAGACTACAGCAAACTGAGATGTAATGCAGTGAGAGCACAAAGTACACCGAGGCGGCTGGGTTCAAGGAAACAATATAAAATCGATATGCACGTGCCTCTCTGCTTCTCCGAGGTGTGCGGGGCCTGAATGCCCGGTGGTGCTGCTCTTCTAACACAAGCTTCATTACCACACTGCAACATGGGGTCTCTTATCAGATACAATAAGAGAGGGAATGAAGAGAGACAACAAGGAGAAACACTGGGGAAGGCCACTGAAAGGCAAGGCTGATCCTTCTCAACATCCACACACAGAGAACAATGTTTTATCTTAATCAAAATTATGTCAGAGCAGCTGGTCTCACATGGAGACAGACAAAAAAAAACTGCCACACACATGCAGGAACAGACATGCATAGAAAAAATAACACATTATTGTAATGCCTTGCTAAGAGGGTGACTCAAATAAAAATAAAAAGGGTGAATAAAAAGGGTAGAATTCTTGTGTAAGAGGCTGCCTGATTACAGTTTGTGCTTCAACATTGCAACACTGACTGGCTGACTGAAGGACTGATGGTCTGTGGGAAAGACCTGCCTCAGCCCTTCACGCTCCCCTGCTCATCGCTCAGCCACCCAGGGAGCCGTGTCCTTCATGGGACCTCCACCTCACACTGCCCTGATAACGCCTCTCTACCTTTCTGCCTCTCCACGCTTCCACCTCTGCATCCGTGCAGGAAAAGGGACCAGCCTTGCTAATTGGTGATCAGGGGATGGGTGTCGCACCAGGGGATGGCCTCTTGATGATGGGGGGGCCAAAGGGTTGGGGTAAATGTGAGGGGAGCAGGCAGTTGCTGAAAGGTTGAAGCTGAATGTGAATGAAAAGTCGGATATAGGTGGTACAGACTCAACACTTGCAGCACAACACACTCATGCATGATTTCACATGGGTGCACACACCTTTAGATGGCTAGACTTTAAATGATACTGGGTAATTTAAATATTTAGTTGATGTTTTTACAGGCTTGATCCTGACATTGATTGACATACACTGGCTAATTGCTGCTGTCTTTTAGAATAACTGATCAAAAACATAAACACTATATCTGACCCCCGCTGCACCTCATTGGGCATTTAGTTTGCCTTTGCCTATGCTGCAGGTAGAATAAACATTTGAATAGCATAGGACAGCAGAGGAATGAAAACCCTCCTGTGTCCACGCTTCAAATGAACAAACAGCTGTGTTGCTGCTGGAGCTGAACAGAGGCATCGAGCCGTGTGGCCAGCCCCCTGCCCTTTCCCTGTTGCCTTGGCTGGCTGTAAACAGACTGAGAGGCAGGGAGGTCGAGGCATGCTGCCTGGGAGCCCAGGCTCCATCGAGGCACGCTAATTACAACAATAATGGAGCCTGATCGCAGGTCCTCGCAGGCCATGTCTCCCAGTAAACTACCTCTATGTATATTAGCTACGATGTTGCTTTTTCATGTTGTTTGAGATTAGCACGTAGCTGTTCTCTGTACCCCAATAGGGGGATGCCTGGGCTGGTTAGAGCATGTTAAAAAGGCCCCCAGCCCCGGCTCAGGCAGCAGGCTCTGGCCTAGTATAGTTAGGCCTAATGAGCAGGCGTTAGCGTAAACACGCGCTAATGCTGTGGGGAAACAGGCAGGGTCGGGTCAGGGAAGTGATGTTACCAGTAGGGTGGCTAGCACACCAGAGCTGGGATCCTGATTAGTGCTCATAAATAATGCAGCAGGCGAGGCTGGTTGGAGAACGGGATTGGCTACAGCGGGGGGAAGCTGCATAACGATGACAGGGAACCTGTGTGAGGTCACAGTGAGTCAGACTCTGCTGGTAAAGCTTATGATTGAACCAAAAACACGACAGCTGTAAAAGAAATCCTTGTTTACTTTCTGTCATCGTTGAGATTGTGAGATGGTTTTTTTTATAGCAGTGATGGTATTAACGTTACGTGCAGGCCTGTTCACTTAGATGACAAATGCCACTGCAGAGCTGATCATGAACCCTTCTGTGGCAGGGATGTGGAGTGTAATGTGACGGACATGGCTGCAGGCTACAGCCAGTAGGGCTTCACACTTGGATATGTGTCAGTTTGAGAGGCAGTAGGGGACAGAGTTCAGAGGTCAAATCCATTACGGAGGATCGAGAGGGAGGGTTTGAGGGTGACATGTCATATGTTGCTATGGGAACATGGTGTATGAACTCTGCCCTCTGTGAACTTCAGCTGAGACCAGAGGAGAGGAGAGAGAGAGAGACTCAGGGGCTACCACTCGAGTCCATTAAACCACTGAATCAACTGGGATACGAGGAGGAAAGACAATATTGTTCAAAGGGAGACAAACATTTAGTGATTAAATTAATTTAAAAAAAATCTACAGATACTTATGTAATTTGGTCATGGTGTCCAACAACACACATGCACCTTGCTTTTGTTTCAGTAGTGTTATGCATGTGACTATGATACACTGTGCTGAAATCATAAATTTGTTGCCATCCTTTTATCCTGTGATTTGTTGTGGAATGTGTCACCCAAGTATTAATTTATATCTGAACATGATATATTTCATTGTAAAAGAACTACCTGCTACCATATTATGATGGGATGTAATTGTAATTGAATTTCTGTGCTATAAGCTCATTTGTATTACTAAAACAGGTACATTTTAAGTCTGAAATAGTTGTGCGGCTGTGAGTCAGACAGCAGAGGCAGCAGGGGTCCAGAACCAGGATTTATGCCGTGTTAAACTTGACAAATTCAGGTGCAAATCACAGAGAGCTGAAAAACATGAACATACAGAAGTGTTTTTGGTGTCACTCAAAGGTTTTTTAGGGGACACAAACAAGTGAGAAGCCCTGCCTCATTATTCTTGTAATGGAGCGCAATAACTTAGCACCAGTAAGTATAGACAAGTGAAAAATGACTGGGGGCTACATGGCTAAATTTACATTGACTATGAAGTTTTGAAACCCTAATAATGTTGCAGATTTTGAACAGATAATGTGCTAAATACTAAATCCTAAAGTTAGAACAACCCTACTAAAAATATTTTTCACGCATCCTTGCTTGCAACCTAGCATGATGGCTAAACAATGTCTATTGCCCAAGCATTCTCATGTGATTGATGACATGTAAGGTCAGTCTGGTAGTTTGCTTGGCTAATAGCATAGTGGGGTTTATTTGGTACTCTGTGGTGGTGAGGGGTGTTGTAACTCCATAATTTCTATTTGCTCTCACTTGTCAATGTGTGAGCAGTTGACCTAACCCTAACTATAATGCATACATTAAGACTTAAACTGTCTAAGTGTATCCATGACCGGGGAATAAGGACATTGACAAAAACCAAACTACCAAAACGAAACCTCATGACAAAAACATGCACCAAAGTTACAGTCTGCTGCTACAGGGCAATCTTTTAGATGGTTTGTTTCTGCCAAGATTTTTTCACAATACGTGTAATAGTTGTAAATTGTAAAGGCATTCCCTTTCTTGGTGATTCATCCACCTGTTCAGCAAACCCAAAAATTCTTGAGTTGCCTCATGTGCAGGCGACTCAAGTATTTTCCAAAGCATATGACACATTACTCCACATGTTCTACACTTTTGCCTGTGTTTAAGTTATTTTTGATGGCAAAGGACAGCTGTACACATGACCCTTGTTTGTTATCAACATTTAGAGCTTAGCCTGACCTACTATGCTGAAAACCTGTAAGCCATTTATCCAACATTTATCCTCATCTCCCTTATGAATTAAGCATCGTGGAAATATTACATACAGTAAGACTCACAGATTAGTACTCACACAAGTAGTGGATCACATCACACGCAAGGCCAAACAAACCACCAGGGATTTGAAAAAACAAGATGTTCTCAAATGAACCTTCACTTAAATCGGAGAAAGCAGTAAGGTGAGACCAAACAAACGCCCCAGGACTTGGATAGCTGATCAATTAGTCCCCAGGATTCCACAAAGGTAGCAGCTAACCCACTGTGCCTCTATTTATTGTGAAGGTATTGTGAAGGTGCACAGGAACCAAAAAGTGTAGAACAAAAAACAACTTACAAGAAATCAAAGTAATATTTCAAAAACCAGAAAGTTCGAAAACTAAACCAGGAATTAACAGTCAAACGCATAAGCCAAACTGGAGCCGGAAAACATCATATTTTTGGCTGCATATCACACACTGCATATCACACAGACATTTGCATGCACACACTTGCACATACAGACAGACACACACTCTCACATACACATATACCATTCCCTCTCCGTTCCCCATCCACACACAATGATGGCTCAGAGTCAAGTCCAGACGAGGGCATGCATCTGAAACCAAGAGTGAATCCATATTACATATGTAGTGTGCTGTCTGTCTGGGTCCAGGTCATCAATTATGAATAGAAATATACAGCCTCCACAGCCCAGGCCCTGGTGTTTCACCACTTGTAAAGGATTTCTTAAAAGGGGGACAGACACACAGGTTTGTCATTCAGATGCATGCCCAGGACTTAAGAGACAGACACAGAGAAGGTTTCCTGTTCTCTTACACTTCCCGCCTGGGGAACTTTCTTCTGCTTTCATTTAGGCCATTCCCTGTTGCACTGAACTTAAGTGAGGTGTCAGAAACTTGTACTGTAAAATACTAACAGCAACATTAAATTTTTTTTCTATTGCTAAAAATGTCACAATGGCAGAAAAATGATGACCATCTTCTATGTACAGCATCTAATGTCAATCCAGCATGAAATACAAAAACCTTTTACGTGTGTTCTTGTTGCTCTGTAGCTGTTCAGAGGAACAACAACAACAAAACATGCAATGGTACATCATTTCTACTGTCTGCATGATGTTTCTGCTGTGGAGAAGTCATTAATCATAACTAAACATCCCAAATCTTCTAAGAATTAAACAAAACATCTCACCTTTGTGTGTGTTTATGTATAAATCTGACACACTCTGCTACAATGCAGCAGGCATGGAATTACAGAGCACATGTAGCTGGCAAAACAAATTTGCAATTCTCCTTGTCTATTTCCAAACCCCCAGTGTACTGCACATGCCCTCTAGAGACAGAACAAACAGCGGTTAAGATGTTTAAAAGGCTTTGCTTTCTTAGATACCTGTGCAGCTGAATACCAATAGACTGCTCTTACATTAAGGGGGTGTGGTGACAAGGAACTACATTCAGAGCTAGCGGGGAAATGCTAACTCCTCTGGTATCCTCAAGGGCAAAAATGTGCTTAATGCCTTTGCACGATGTTGTGTGAAGGTGTTTCTTGGGCATGTGTGGCTTATTCTGTCAGCCTGTTCAGTCTGTGAGCTGAGGTAAACACTGAGACCCCACAAGTGTGCTATAGTGTGTGCTGTAGTCCTTTGGACTGATGGGACACATCCCACTGATTTCTAAAAGGTCACTGTCATTATTGTTGCTTAGCAACCTTGTATGGGGAGCCATAGGTGTACACTGTACAGTAATTGTAGATGTGTATGCTGAGATGCAGAAGATCATGGGAGAATACAATGAGTGTATGATGAACCAGATAGATGACATTGATCTATTATGTTAAACACACACTGACTCTTTTGTGTCTAAGTATGAAATGTAGAAAGGAACCTCCCATGAAAAAAATACGACAAAAAACCCCCACCTAAAATTAAAAATAGTTTTTCACTTGGCTGGTGGAAAGGACAAAATGTGAGAGAAAGATTTTTAAAATAAATGGTGATGTTGCAGAACGTGCTTCTGCTTCACTGATTGATTACAGGCACTAGTGAAGATGTAGCATCAGTGTTTTATGCCTGTTACACCAAAAAGCCCAAAACTGTGGACAGTTCCGTGTTATATTACTGTGTCAAACAAAATTGTTGACTGTCTTCTTCTTTATTAAAACAATGTGACGAGATTAATCCTCTCAGCTCATGGTGTGTTTGGGGTTGAGATGCCGACCATTAGCTGAGGCGACCCCGAATCTGTCCAGGGACCTTTGCTGTGTCTCATTTCCTGTCATCTCTCTCCTGTTCCTATCTAATAAAGGCGTACTTTGTTTTGGGAATACATTTAACATTTATTACATTTAGAAAGAAACATCAACAATAATCCAAATAGATCCAATGTAAATTCCAGGTTTTATCCTATGCACAGTGCAAACAGAATTGATTGCACTTTGTTGAGGATTTGGAATTTTGAGTTTTTGCATCTTGTACAATGATGTCCACCCGAGCCTAGATGGACGTTGGTCTGAGTTATTATACAATGATAAAGCCAGTGTAAGGTATGTACAGAGCCCAGTATAGAGGCAGAGTGATCTCTGAGTCATGTCCCATTTGTGGAGGTTGATGGATTTCCCCCTTGCTCTGCTCCCTCAGCTCAGTGGGGAGAAGGCAGGGCTGATAAGGTGATTTATCTGCACCTTTCCACCTCCTGTAATGGATGGCACATCCACCTTTCCCTGAAACTTCATCATCTCACAGCTGCACCCCCTCTCTCACGAAGAGGTGTGAGTGAGAAATGAAACAGACATGCTACACAAGAAAAAAAATGAAAACATATTAAGCAGATAGTGACTTCTTTTCCACACTTTCTCATTAAGTTTAGGAGAGTGCGGGAACATGACACTTAGCACTCTGATGCCACTAAATCACTCTCCGACGTCAAGCAGAACCAAAATATTGGATAGGTCTCTGCTTCAGCTCATTGCTACCGGTGCTTTGATTGATTCCTTAATTCCTTCATCTGGCCTCGGTCCTTAGGGGTCCTGCTCTGTGTTTTCATTGCATAGCTACAAGGGCTGGAAAAAATGATGGGAGAGTCTAACAAAACATGGATATTAAGTACAAATAAGGAGTTGGTTGATGCCATTGTATTATTCTTCTGCCTGAGCTTCGAAGCTATGCGGAGGCGACAGAGCTACACAGAAGTGTATCTAGCTATGTTGTGAAGCTGGGGTTCCAAACCGTTTTGATCTGCGACTAAAAATGAAGCTATGTTCATGACCCCTCATCACAGGTTGCATATGTCTACAGGTGGTAAACCATAGGGTGATTTTTCCTTGTCAGGTTGTTTATTTTCTGTTTTGGGGGCTTGAAGATATAAAATGATCAAGTGATTCACAAGCAAACAATATAGAGGATTTTGTGTAGCAGGAAAGGTTATTTACTTCTTTTCTATCCTGTTAATCATCATCAACCCCTTTGATTTCTCTTGTGACCCCTTGGGGGGTTCCTACCCCCGTGTTGGAAAACACTGTTATGGGAGAAACTATGAGTGTTTCAAATACACTGAACATAAAGATCAATGGCCGAGAAGTCGATTATGCTGCAGGAGTGGTTTAAGAAGTTTCTATGACATTTTAATATGTTTTGACACTTCTTCCCACAACTTTGGGTTGTGAGCGTAACACCTGATAATTCAAGCTGACTAAAGTTGACATTCTATGCAAAGGAGCAAGCTACAAACATTCCAGAGCCACCTTTAAAGCCTAGAGGTGGTGGAGTATTTGATATTTAAAGGTATATTTTCGTTAGAGTACTCAACTAAAAGTACTTGATTAAGATTAACGAAAGATGGTAGTCATGGTTACGGTCAGGGAGAGATCTTGTTGGACACAAACTACGGTCTCGTGTCAAATTGATGCGCTTTGTACGTTGATTCATCAACTCTCCTCCTCTCAACAAATAAGCATTTGCACAAATAACCTATGCTGTGAATGTTTCTGATGAGGACAGTCTCCGCTTGCAAGTGCAAACATATCTCCAGTGTGTTTAATGTATGCTGTCAAAGAGGTAAATGCAGCATGGCATCTCCGCAAGGATAAAAGCCAGGGATTCCCTGCTGATATCCAACCTGAAGAAGCCACTGGGATGAATTGGAAAACTTTTTTTTTAACTCTACAACAGTCCAGTGGATTTTCTTAAATTATTAAAACATTATTAAAACAATTATTAAACTATTATTAGTGCTTTGACTTTGTTTGTCTACAGTTTTTGTTATGCACCTGCACTTTCAAAAGGGCGCCAAGTAACCAACTTTTACCTATTATTTTTACACTAATTGCTTCATGGTGTTTTAAAAACTCCTAAAAGCAGTGACTGCCGCATTCTTCTAAAAGCTCACAGGTTCTGCTAATTGGCTCTCGAGTAACATGACTCACCAGCATAGATGCTCTCTTCATTCTTTTTCATGTAATGATTTAATTGTTTTGCCCTTGCCCTGTCTTCTGCATTTATCAACACATAACAATCTAATACTCTAAGGATCTAACGTTTAACAAATATAATCCAATGGCACTGCTTGAGCCAGTGATGGTATCATTCTGAGGGTCTTCTGCATCTGAAGCTGTATCAGTGTTCTCTTCTGTAAACAGCTCCTCAGCTTTTCTTAAACATGAATTTTTACACCACAGAGAGGATACCAATTAACCTCGGTGGTCAGCATTAGAAACACAGCAGCATGCCGCTGGTTTCTCCTTCAGTGCCTAAGGCCGCTGGCTGACTCACCTATGTTTTAACAGTAGCGAGGAAAGAGGGCGTAGGGTTGAGGAGGAGGAGGGAGACAATCAATAGCAGATCAAAGTGTTTTAGCTTACCTTGGGCTGCAGAGAGAGAGAGACGTTGTAATCAGCAAAGACACTGTTTACTCGCCAAGCCTTCCCAAGGCGGAGGAGAGGACTCCGGGTGCTGGGTAGTCTAGTTGTGGTACTTTCAACCACCTATCTGAAATTAGAGAGGGAAATAGAAGAGAATGATGTAAAACAACAAGCTAGTTTATACCATGGCCTTTCAGAGAACAGTACAGAACTTTACACGTTAAAAAGATTTATTTAAACATATTTACTTGATTATAATGTAGAGGTTATCATGTAGTTCTCAAAATGCTATACTTTATCCATCTTAAAAACTACTTGAAATTGACCTGTCAATGGTAAAACAAGACTGAGGGTTGAGGCTGTACATAGGCACAGCAGTGCTTTGAGCTAAATGCTAACATCAGCATGATAACATGCTCACAATAACAATGCTGATGTTAAGAACGTATAATGTTTACCATGTTTACGATCTTAGTTTAGCATGTTGGCATGCTAACAATTGCTAATAAGAATTTAACACAAAGTATTAGACATAAAAAATTTACCTCATTGTTTCGCTACATCAAAGTCACAGGATCACCAAAGTGATGACAATTCATCCTGAGCGACATGAATGTTTGTACCAAATGTCATGGCAATCCATCCAATAGTTGTTGAGACATTTCACTAAAAAACAAAAATGTCATCCTCATTAAGGCGCAAGAGGAAAAGTCAGAGGATCAACAAAGTCATTAGGATTCATCCTGTGTAGACCATGAATGCCTGTACAAAATTTCATGGCAATCCATCCAATGGTTGATGAGATATTTCAGTCTGGACTAAAGTGGTGGACCGGTTAACCGACAGACCAACATTGCCATTCCTAAAGCCATGCCGCTAGCATGGCTAAAAATACATGATTTTTTGAATTCATAATTATTGAGTAAGCAAAGTTTTAAATATGATTTCAACAGCAATCCAGTGTAATTTAGTGTTATACTAACAATCATTTTAAGGGTGTTTACTCTTCCAATGCAGTTTTTGCAAAAGGCCTGAGGTGTGAGAAACAGATGACACAAATTCAAACCTCCATTTCACGACCAATACGTTATTAGGTTCCTGCAAATGTGGCTCCTTCAGTTTTGGGGACACCCCCTGTGTTCCATTGTGGGCCAGTCACCTCTTCAATGGTGCACTAACTCATAAACTTGGTAAATATCATGTTAGCCACACCTTGTTAGTTTTCCAGGAATTTGTATTCAGGTGGTCATCAGTCACCGCCAAATACATCAGATGAACTAAACCAATGGAAATAAGCCAGAAATAAACCCCTGAGTTTGTTCTTAATATAAGGCTGGAGTTTTTGTTTACAGATAAATAACATCCAGCAGATCAATGGAAGTTACATAGATATATTTGCAAACAACCTGTTATGTTCACTTGTTAATTTGAGTGCTACTTCCTGGTGATAAACACGCAGATGTTTTACTTTGCAAGTTCACAGAGACCACCTCAGTGTAGCATGAATTAATTATTTTTGGTCTCTGTGAGACTAGAAAGGAGTAGTAGGTTCACTGTTGCTTTCAGGCACTTAGAAGGACGTGACTCACAGAGTTGTGTCCTTCAGAGGACCTGGCCCAGTCCCAATGTCCACCCTAAGCCTGAAGCACTGAATGAACCTTTACAGACATTAATTAACATCACCTGTGTGTTCAGTGAAAACGTTTGAGTGCAGGACGATAGAGGGGTTCCAAGTGTTTTATGAGGAATGGGACTGCACTTTGTGAAATCACATGTTGCCTGGGGCACAGACATTTTTGTGGGTGGTAAACGACATATTTCATTCATGTAAGTGGTTTAATAAAAGTGTTAAGAGCCTACTTATTAGTAATGTCTGATTAAATGAGATGAAAACAAATCACGCCTTCATGTTTGAATTCATATTTGCATCTCTCAAACCAGTGAGAATCATCTGCACTCGGCCTAAACTGACCAGTGCTCATGCTAACTGCCTTACAACACAATTCAATGTTTTTCATCATAAGCATATAGCCTATTAGTTAGGGTCTGTTGTTTATCTATGAAAATGGCAATGACAAGATCGGAGGAGAGAGTGTAAGGAAGCAAAAGTCAGCCACTGGGAGGTCTCCTCTCAGAGATCCACATCCATTGACTGGATGGCTGGCTGAGTGACATTGGCCCATGACACCAACCTCCCTCCACTGCCACATCCTCCAAGCTGTAAAAAGCATGTCTGAAACAAGAAAGGTGGGGGCAGAGAGGGAGTGAAATGGGAGAGGAGAAGAGGGGGAGGAGGGGTGTTATGCTGAGTGTCCATGGAGGAAAGACCAAAGTGCTAAGATTTGGAAATTAATCTGTTAAATCGCCTGTTTTCTGTCTCTTTTATTTTCACTCTTTCTTATTGTCATTTTTAACTTATGTCCTCTTTTGGTCACCAGGGTTGCACCTGCTCTTCTCTCTCTCTCTCTCTCTCTCTCTCTCTCTCTCTCTCTCTCTCTCTCTCTCTCTCTCTCTCTCTCTCTCTCTCCAAGCTGAAGTGACCACACACCACACGTGACACAGGCCTACCAGACAGGGGAAACCAGCAGTGATTTAGCAAACAAGCGCTCAATCAATGGTGCAGTGAAGCGTGTAACACATGCCAGTCAAAACCTATTACGTTCAAACAGCCCTCTTCAACTTCCACTCCACTGGTCCGACCCTTGGGCTGTTAGCTAAAGAGACTGGCCAGAGGACAGCCACAGTGATATGAAGTCACACACTTGAAAATATATACAACATATACAAAACAATGTTGCTTGTTTGCCAGTGATAAGAGCTCATTAGTTTAAAATCTTAATAAAAAAAACAAACAAAACATCTGGTAATGTATCCGGCATAATTTGATTATTAAAAAATGTGTGAAAATTGGTACAAAATTTAATAATACAAATATCTTCATGAAAATGGGATTGTAAAAAATACAATTTGCAGCCCAAACACTGTAGTTTAGCTTTTGTATGTCTACAGTAGTACTTGATCAGCAGCTTCCCATTTTTTGTCTTCAACCACTATTATCCAACACATTTTCAGAGCTGTAAACTATGCTGATTAGCATCTTGAGGCAAAACAAACACAACTTTTGAATGCGCGTGATGAAAAACAGGTTTCAACTGCTCTGCGTCGTCTGGGTATTATTTGGTGAAAATCTTCTGGGAGGCAAGAATCACATTTTGCTTGAATATATAAGAATGCAAGCATAATAAATAATAGGGTGAAGTACTTTCCTAAATAACTATTTGCACCATACATCTATGTTTAAGTTAGTGGTTATTACAGTCAGAAAGGCCAAATGTTACATGTAAATTAAATGTGTTTTTGAAGGATGTTTGGCATTTATTAAGTAATTTTTGTCTTTTTAACTTTTTAAACGTCTATTTAAATGTTCTTTGTAATGATAAATGTTAATGCTATATGAACCAATGAAGGTCACAAGCCGAAACGCATTGGTCTTACAATAAAGTTTTGACTTTTTTACGGTGCCACTGTTTCTGTATTGTACTGTACATGACGTTTTGGTCCATACCATGTAATCAGTCTTGAGTCAATAACAATCCAAATCTGAGAAAACCGAGACAGGTGAGCCTTAATTATCAATTCTCTACACTGGTGTTTCCAAACCTTCTTGGCTTGTGACCCTTTAAAGTGAAGCAATGTCTAGTTGCAACCCCTTGTCCCAGGCTGCATATGTCACTCTTTTTATTCATCTAGTGACTTTTGACATTTATCTTACGACCCGTTGGGGAGTCCTGATCCCCAAGTTGGGAACCACCACTCTACACAGAAGAAGGGTGGACAAATTCATCAAGAGATCAATATCAATTTAGCTAACTGTGGTATAATTATGAATATATCATAGTGAATACCAGGTAACTGTGTTTCTTCAGTTAAAAAGAGCTAGCCTAATGCTAATAGCACTAGAAAACGTTTAATGATGGACTCTGCCCTCTGGTCTCTTTCCCTGTTTCTGTCACTGTTGCTTTTTGGGCATCAGTGCAAATAGTGAGGATCCTGGCATCACCTTGTGATTTACGCACATGCATGTACACGTGCACTTGTGCAAAAAAAAAAAAAACATGCACACACACACACACAGGCATACATACAAACATGAGAACACACACACATGGACACACAAGTTTACATAGACACACACACACACAAGAGGCAGGCTGCAAGCAAGCCGGGTTTTTGTGTAGCACCACATGCGAATGAGGCTAAAAGAAGTGAAATGAACCCTTTGAGTCAAAGAGGAGCTTGGGGCGTGCTGCAGGCAGAGAGCTCAGTCAGAGAGGGAGCTTGGCAGGCAAATGCGCCTTCTGTTGACAGCTTCCACTGAACATCTAATGGCAAGAGATGGGGGCCCACAACCGCTTTCTTCCACGCCATTGGTTTCCCATTTCATCGCATTTAGTAGCCCCTCTCAGCGCATTTGCAAATATGTCAAGTCACCATTCATATTTTACAGTTATTAGCATTGTCTCTCGATTTTTGTTTTGTTTGAGCAATGTTTTTTCTTTTTCTTTCTAAGGAAAGTTCTTTGTTTCAGCTCTTTTTTGTTCAGACTTAGAGAACAGGGCTAGGCACTGATGCCTTGGAGACTGAGTAGGTTTTTTTGGAGAAGGGGTTTATGTATTCTTTATGATGTGATATACAGCCCGGGAGAGGGAACGTTGGGTAAGAACATACCAATGCCAGGCTACGTTCTCAGCATGATATGAGGATGAAAATGATATGAGAATATGTGAGTACTTGCTCTCTTTCTGCCAATACCTGAGGCTGCTATTGTAATTCAATGGACTATCAAGATTTTAAAGGTGCTCTTGCACAATTTCTGATTGGCTTATGTAGGAAACAATAAAACAAAGAAACAGCTAAACAGAAATGGTCAACATGTTGAAGGTCATAAAGAGCTGTATGGTACAGCATAATGTTCTCTGTATAAAAATATCACAAAAGATTATATAGAAGAATCATAATGTATACAGGATCATTTCCACTGTAACAATTACAAAAATAAAACTAATTTAAATACTTAAACTTTAAAGCTGTACTAATCAATGTTTTAATATTAACAATGGATCAAATGGGTAATGCACATGTTGCACATGATGAACCCACAGAGAATTAGCAGTTCCCCTAAGCTCTCCAAAGAATTCTTTCAGCTCATTATTTTGGTTTTATGGCCTGTAACTTCACAGGCCACAAGCCGAAACGCGCTGGTCTTTCAATAAAGTTGTTCTTTATGTACTGTAGCCAACTAGACAAACAAACATGACTCTGCATATTTAGCCATCTTTGTTCCAACATCATTTAAATTACCTCTTGCTGCTGTAGAGGGCGACAATGTTCGGAAACGTAGAATTCTCAGCTTTAAAGGAGTACAACAGAGATTTATGAAAACCTTGGTCTTAGCATTCAAACAGGCCTTGTGCATTTTAAGTCAGTTTCACTGTGTGTGTACAGTAAAGAATGACATCATTACTTGGAGGTACCTTAACACTCAGCTCTTGTCCTCTGTCTCACAACCTTTAGAAGAAAGGCCACATCTCTGGCTAAATTCCAATTAATATTTTCCCCTCTATATTCTACATACATACATCACCTTGATGTGCCCACTGCTTTGAATGCACTGAAGGAAATGAAGCAGGAAAGTACTTTTCTTAATGCTTGAAAATGATAAACATGTTGTTCCTTGGCTATCTAATTTGCTGTGATGGCATTAATCAGTGTTGCACGGCGGGCGATGGCAAAGCGAGAAGGACAAAATGGAGCAGGACATTAGTCAACGAGAAGAATGATGCATTAGCTGTTCACTCATAAAGTCATTGAGTGGGGAAATTAGAGAAAGCACTTATTGTTCACATGACTTAAAACTCCCTGTGTAAGTATTAAACTACAGTACAAAACTAGGTACAAAGACAGGATTTAGATGGTTTGACACAAATGGCCTTGTTTACAAGTGGTACACTAAAATGAGATAAAAAGCCCTTCTTTTACTTTGTATTCCTATTAAACTGTGTGGAAGATTTTGGCTATTTTTTTTTACTTATTTTGAGTTGCATTGTTTTCTGCATTCTGTTCAAAGCACTGAATTGATGGTAAAGTTATTCTTTATCCTGCTAACTCATGTTAAATATTCTCTAGTTTCTGTTACATCCATTTATAATCCAATTACAAAATCTTAGAAATCAAGGTTAATTAGTGGGTTTAGATTTATAACATAATCCATCAAATGTAAACTTACAATTTATCGTTGTCTACATTGTTACCACCTTTTGGTGAATTTTTACATTTACGAGGATATTTTTTTTGCCTTGCCTAATGACAAATCATCAAACTTTTGCTAAATTGGAATATGTACTAAGAGTAACATATTCTTACTAAGGATGAAAAAATAGACTCGCCTTTGCCGTACACACAGAAGCCTATCTTAGACTGATCAGTTACATCACCAGGTGGGTTGGACTTTATATGCCCTCCTCCTGATGTCAATCGTTGTGCGCCCCTCAGGCAGTGGGATTCCTTACTCCAGTTCATGTTACTGTGTAAAGACATTAAAACTGTCAGGACAGTGACTCTGTGTTTTCATAGCTTAAGAAAACATTAGCACACAGATCACATTAAAAACCTATACTTTAGATTACTTAAAGATCCAAAATGTAATGTTAGGTTCAATGTAGATTAAAAAAAACTGAAATAGAAAAATATATATTAGAAATATATATGTGGAATAGTGGAAAAATTTATTGGAAAATGTTTAATTTACAGTAGAATACCATGCAATATGCAAATATTTTATGACACAGCCAATGTAGTTTTTATATTGTTATGTAGCAACTTAATTTATTAGGAAAAATTAAAACTTAAAAATTCTACAGATGGCATAACTAATACAAGCAAAACATTTAACCAAAGCTGACTTGAAATTGTGATCTCTTTATAGCCAAGGGAGCTCATGGGTCACATTCATATTAGGTAAAACTGTGTCACACTGTATGTTATCACTGATTTTTAAATGCTTTTTCATTCCTCTCTGAGATCTGACCTGCGACTGTTGCACCTTCTCCTTTTTCAGACTGATGCCATGGAAATTGTACCTCTTGAGACCTCTGTGCTTCATATTGTATTCCTTTGAAAACCCACAAACAAACAGACGTTACACATATCTAGTAAGCTGACACATTCAGCGGCAGAAAGTTGCAGAAAGTCAGAGAGAGAGAGAGAGACATTTAAAGACAGGGGAGCAAGAAGAGCAGACATTCAGGAAGAAGTCATGGGGTAAACAGATTAAGAGATACTGTACAGATTGGTGGATGGACAGAACAGTTGGATGAGGAGTAAGGAGGTTCCTGAGAGAAGGGGAGAGAGAGGAGAGTGGGGGGACGGAGCCAGACCTCTAACAAGTGATTATACTGAAACCCCCCTCCTCTCCCTCTTTCTCTCCCCCTCAGGGCATGGGGACAAGAGAGCAGCAGGCTGGCAGTGTCTGCATGTGTGTGTGCACGTATGTTTGTGTGTGTTTACGTGTATATATGTGTGTGTATGTGTGTGCACCCTGCCTGTTTCAGCATATTGTGCCCTCAAACACAAAAAGATGATTAGTGGGATTTTCTGTGGGCTGAACAGCATGCCTTTAAGACTGCGACAGCTGGTAAAGGATGTTCAAGATGAAATGGTCCTGGGGTCTCCTCGCAGCCATTCCACTTGAAGAAAAGACAGAAAATAAAAACTGTTTCTGGCCAACTAACAGTGGATCTATTCATTCGCTGTGTTACATATTCCAATGAAGTCAGCTCACCCAGGTAGCTGAGGATTCTCGCTGTGATGGACAGGTTGGGATAAATGTATACACCTCTCCATTTCCCTCACTTTCTCCATCACAAACACACACATTTAAGTACACACCATTACATACACACACACACACACACTAAGGTGTCCCTTTGGCCCCGAGGTTCAAACATATTGACTTTAATCAAACTAAACACTTAAAGCCGGGCTTATATTAAAACAAGGGGCGAATCTCTGCATTCCCTCAAAGCTCATATAAATCCAACCAACAATATCTATTTATTCCTTTATGCAATATGCCTTTAATAAACATAGTGTCAGAGGGAAACCAAATCATCCGCGGCTGAGAGCATGTAAGAAAATCAATTAAAATGAAGTCACGGAGCTGGCCGCCCAATTGTCTGTGGCAGTTATTTGATATAATATGGTTAATACTACTGGCTGGGTAAATTAACACAATTTTGCCATAGTAGACTGTGTGTGTGTGTGTGTGTTAGTGTGTGTGTGAGGGTGTGGGGGGAGGTTTGAGGGAGGGCACTGGGCTCCCAGGGGACTTCTGGGAGTCAGAGTAACACTTGAAGTAAACAATAGCAGTGGCTGACCAGAGAGGACCTCAGATGCTCATTGAATCTACCAGTTGTTTTACACATGCGCTACGGATGAATGATTCATCGTTTTAAAATGACTAGAGCCACAATTTTAATGGTAACTTACACAATTAGCAGTGTTTCAACAAGCTGTTGGAGGCGAAAGGTTTAGTTAGCAGACATCGATTGTGCCAGCTATAATAACAGCAACCAAATTTAATAGTTCAACATTTTGGGAAATATGCTCATTCAACTTTCTGGTGGGGAGTTTCATATTTGCCCATTAAATATAAAACTACAGCCAGCAGCCAGTTAGCACAACTTAGCTTAGCACAAAGACTGGAAACAACTAGTCCAGGCTCCGTCCAAGGGTTACAAACTTCTCCCACCAGAACCTATAAAGCTCACTAATTAACATGTTATTTCTCGTTTGTTTAATCCATACAAAACAGAAGTATAAAAACAACAATTTGCTGTTTTATGGGGGCTTATATGCTAAAGTATTTCTTGGCTCTGAGCAGTTGCCAGGCAACCAGTGGAGAGTCCAGGAAGTTACTGCTCCCAGCCAAGAAGTAGTCCAACACATAAACCCCTGGAAAACGGCAAATTGTCGTTTTTACACTTCGTTTTAGATACAAAGGGTAGTTTAAGTATTATTAGGCAGCAGAATGCCCCCTGTCAGTGTTATATTGCCGTATCATATATAATATTATCAAGATTATTATTACTAATATCATATAAGCAGTATTTTATTTATGTGGCTGTTCAAGGTGGCGCTAATTTTAACTTCTTTATATATAGTACTGTTGGGTAGTTTAATCCTTAACAATGTATCATTTTATAAACTCATCCTAGGTTGATGAGTCATTAGTTACCTGAAAAGTAAATAAGATAAATGTAGTAGAGTAAAAAATACAATATTTCCCAAGCATAAAATTGTACTTAAGTACTGCACTTAAGTAAATGTACTCAGTTACTTTCCAGCACTGGTATCATTTAGTATTAAATATTGTACGACAAGACTTAGTTGAATTACTTTTATTATGTCATAGAACAATATACATTGTATACATTACACAATTTTTCATTATTACCAAAAGACGACAACTATGTAACTGTTATCAATTAATAGAATGCTATAACGCTATATAACCTTTGAATGCAATGACTGAATATTATTGAGTAATGTTAGGTATAGGCTACCACTAATGCAATATCTTAATAAATGCGAGCTTTATAGAAAACTAGGCAAGTTTACTTAGAAGTCGACTTTTCTCTAACTGACTGACTTGAATCCTGGATGACCTCAACAATAAGAAACTGCATTATTTTATCTGATTCTATTCATGTACAAACAATATAAGTTGCTGATTATGCTCGGTACAAACATTTAAAACAATATATATCGCAATCTGATTCGCAATCGCAATATTTGTTAGAAAACACACAATTAGAAATTCTCCTTTTTCTGCTTCCTTGTCACTCTCTTTTCACTTTCCTCTTCCATTTCAATTTTATATATACCTGTAATAACTCTCCATCTTATTCTCGCTCCCTCTCTCTCAGTCCCGAACCACATGGCTGGTCATTGTTGGTGGTGCACTGTACTGTGATGCATGGACTTCAGTGGATCGTTTATATGGTGTTGCAGAGGGATTGATTCTGGTGGTGGTGGAGGGGTGGAGAGGGAGGCGGGTAGAGGGGTGGCGGCCAGGCCCCCCACAGCCTGCTGGGAGAGGGAGTTGGAGCCAGGCGCTGAGCTGGAGGGCAGCACTGAGGGTCACAACACATTGTTCTCTCCTCTCACCTCGTCTGTAACCTGTCACACACTTGTAATGGATGGTGAAAGAAAGACTGTGGAGAAAAGAAAGGGGGAGGAAGTGAAAAAAAAGAACAGTTAGAGGTACTTTTTGGATTTTTTTTTTCTATGACTGTGACAAATGAGGGATCAATCAGGCCTTGAGACTTTAGAAACAAGATGATAGCAGTGCATCTGTTTTCAGGAAAGCAAGTGTGAAGCAAGAAATATTATTTTTACTTCCCCCATTTTTTCCTTTTCTTTTTTGCTGGATTTGTATTTACTTTTTGTACTAGCAGTTAGATGACTTTTTTAAATCAAACTTTTCTGAAACAAATTTGAAATAATCCTTCACTTGGTTAAGGTTATGGAAACACCATGGTTACTGTTAATAAAAAAGCAAACATTGATTGCACAGGACACAAAGGCCGGTCTCCTGCATGAAAGTCAGATCCGCTCTGACTTTCGGCCTCGCAACATATCGGACACGCCACTTCTTGCATTTGGATTGAATGTTGGCATTGGACATAAATCATGAAGTGTGAAACCGTCCAATATGGATGTAATTACTAAGGATACTCGGCTAAAAAAATCCTGATCATTATCACTACAACACTCCTCATAGACATAACTACTATATAAATAAATAAATAGAACAAAGGCAACTTAACATTCACCTCTCTCAAGTTGGTAACTGTAAGTTGACTTTAACACAGATGTAAACTGAAACCAATGGCAGCCTTAAAAGGAATCGGCTAAAAAAAGCGGACTAGACTAGCTAAGAGCGAGTGTTGTAGTAAGACAACAGCGGTTCAGTCATTTTCCTGTGGATCAAAAAGTGATGAAGGCGGAACAACCACTGACAGATCTGAAGGTCCTGAGAGTATCCCCAACACAACACGTCTCATCAGCAGCCCCAAAATGAAGACATGGAACAGGACACTGGATGACAGAGGCTCCCTTGGTATGTGTATGTGTGTTAGTGTGTGACCGTGTACATCTGTGTGTGTTTGTGCATAGGGTAACTTGGGCACTCTGGACCTTGCAGCTGTGGCACATTGCAGAGCCAGTGTTCCACGTCAACATCAAGGAGCCATGGGTGTGTTCAACATGCAAATGATAGCAGATCAGTGAGGCCAGTTGCTGCCTGCACTCTCCTGTGAGCCGCTGAACAAAAACAAATCCCTACAGCACAGCCATTTCATAGAATGACAATATCTGTCAGATTGTGTGACATGACTCACTGAGATATATCACATGGCTCGGTGTGTAAATATTAAGTCCAGCTCTCTCTTTCCCTTCCCCTCACACAGTATTTCTTTCATGTGGCATTGTTCTCTGGGCGTTTTTCTGAGGTCCATTTGAAAGGGGGCATATAACACAAAGGCAATGAGGCTTAATTAAGACACTTTAGCGAGCGATCACAGTGGGCAGATGGCTTTCTGTAGTTGATCCAAGCTCAACCACGGGACACTGTGAAGTTGAAAAGAGCTGCCAAAGGGGGCACTGCAAGTGGGCTTCCCTACTTACCAGCCAAACGGGTGGAGGGTCAGGGGAAGGATGGAAATAGAAGATGTGTGGGTGAGAAGGGTGAAGTGTGAAAAGGAGACCACCCTGCTTTCTTTTATTAAAGGGAAAATTACCCTTATGGGGAAGTGTGTTAAGGATTGATGATAGTTATTAAAAAGATTGTAAAAAAAAAAAAAAAGAGTCCAGGATGTGGAGAAGGACAAGTTAGGTGCTTTTTTGTCTATATCTCTGACCTGGGACCTCATGGTGCTGTGGGATTTTTGTTTCGAATAGGCATCCATGTAGACAGGGTTACCACTCACAATGGCTGTCGTCACTGCTCTCTCTCTCAGCCCTTTAAGACAGCATGGCGTGTCTCATTTCTAGCTCAGTGTGTGTTTCAATCCTCAGCTGGCCCTGCTCCAGCAGCAGACAGATCAGAGGATTATGTAAGATGGAGGGGCCTTGAGCTAAGTGTGCTGAGAGTTACTCAGAGGTGTGATTTGACAATCTACGTGCCAAACCGTCGCCCAGCCCTCAATACATGCAATAGATGTTAGTTATCACATATCCAGAGGGGTAGAGCGAGCATAAAGAAAGCAAACCAATATTTTTGTTCTGTTTACTCTCAGTGCTCTTCTTCTTTTTCTTCTCCTGTTTCATTTATGTGAGTTGAAGGGAGGCGGGATGAATGGAAGATGGATAGAAACAGGTAAAAAGTGGCAATTCATCTTCAAGGAAACTGAGCTGAGACTGTAAAGAATGTTTTTTTTTTGTGGTAGTGTGCACAGATAAAATACTGCAGATTGCCAGTGGCTATTCTTTATTCATACTCAACTGTTAAAACAAGACTAAATTGTCAGCACAAGAATCAAGCAGGTGAATCCAATTCTGTTTTGAAAATATGGAAAATTAAGTATAATAAAGTGTACTTTACATACATGATCATTTAAACCATAGCTCTACTTTAGTTTGCATGATCAGTTTTACTATATAAGAAGCCCAAACCATAATTTCAGCAAGGAATCTCATGTTGAGGTTTAACCATTTATTGCAACAATAACACACATTTTAGTTTGGCAGTGTGCCGCTGCTCGTGTGATCATCTGACACAAATAATTCAGGAGGAGGCTGAGGAGGTGGAGGCAGTTAAATTGCTGAAAGCAGGCAGCAACGCAGTAAGGATGCAGAGTTTAGAATTTGTATATGCAGATAGAATGCCAAGTATTTATATGGACTGCCTATTGTTATAGATAGGGCCAGGGCCATGCAGGATTTTAGAAATACCGAGGTCATAATGTAAGTCCAAATTGCCCCAATACAACCCAACTAAACAATTATCAGACTGGCCACCAAAAAAAAAGAAAAGTAAAATTACTTAAACTAAAAAAAAAATTTAGTTTATTTTGTTTTTTGTCTTAAAACAGACAAATTTTAAGGTACTTACAGTAGACTAACAAATGTCAGAATCAGCCTTAAAAAACCCAACGTGTATGTGTGTAATAGTAGAAAATATTAACTCCTTTTGAAGTCATGTCACCAACCTAATTCCCAGAAATATTAGTGGGTACATGACCTCTGTGGTCAACGGTAGCTACAGGTACGACCCTGGATACAATGGGGACATGATTGGACGATATATGGAACGTGTGATTATGAAACGACTTCTGTTCATGTCTGAACTACTTAAAGGTATATTCACATACAGTATATATTACATATTTAATTAAAGAGTTGGACTCATTGGTGAAAAATCAACAAAGCGACCCTCAGACATGCGTTTGGTGAATTTTTCATTTGATAATAATTGGTACAATTAGAGCTAATATGTTCTTTGGTTAATCAAAAATTAATCTGTAACTATTCTGATTAATCATTGAAGTGATTTTTCAAGCCATCATTCTCTGGCTCCACCTTCTCAAATGTGAGCTTTTCATTGTCTTACATTATAGTTAATTGAATGTCTTTGAGTTTTGGACTGTTGGTTGGCCAAAAAAGCATGTTAAGGACATCACCTTGGGCTCTAGGAAATTGTGATGTGCATTTTTCACTGTTGCTACTATTTTATAGACCAAATGATTAATCAGCTTATCAAGAAAATAATGGACAGATTAATCAATCAATAAATTACCCATTCAGCCTTGGAAAATATAGATATGTGTTTACAAGCACTACTAATGTCAACAAACCTTTTATCAGAAAACATGAATAACATTTTTGGAGTGAAAACTGATGTTTGGAACTTTGATAGTAGAGTAAATCTTTTGTTTACATTTAGATCACAGATTTCACCTTTAGGGCCTTTGTGTCAATCAGTTGATAGAGTTAACTGTGTAACATTATGCATAACCATCATGTTTTACATTTGTGAATGTTGGTGAGCATCTGAATGATTACTACCTCACATTGTCCAAAACAAACCATTTATACTGTATATATGCATACATGTATGCTGGTACATTGTTTGTTGATGCAGAATGACTGTTGTGAGTGGAAACTCTCCCTTGAAGTTTCCGCGGTGACAAGCCCCTGAGCTGTGGATGTGGATGAATGGATGAACATGGGCATCGGCAGCCCTGCCAGCGTGGTGCCTATTCCTTTGAAACAGCCAAGGTAAACGTATGCAGCATGCTATTTTCATCCCTCCGTGGCTGTCAACCTAAATCTGCCTCTCCGACTGGTCATTTTTATCACTTGCCAAAACTGCCAACTGGTGATAAACTTTTAAGTTAGTTTTTAAATTTCATTTCCCTAGAGTCAAACCGAGCAAGAGTCAGCCAGAATTTACAATGAATTGCCCAGGGGCAAAAATGTTTTGTTTTTTCCCCCCGCACCCACTCACACAGAAAAGAAACAAATAAACTGAAAAAAAAAGAATAGGGGAAGAATCGTACACAGACAGCAAGGCAAGCCTACAGACATCCAAACACACAAACACACACACATACAGAGCATGCTAGAGTTCTTTTACACAAAAACATATGCTCTATCTATCTATCTATCTATCTATCTATCTATCTATCTATCTATCTATCTATCTATCTATCTATCTATCTATCTATCTATCTATCTATCTATCTATCTATCTATCTATCTATCTATCTATCTATCTATCTATCTATCTATCTATCTATCTATCTATCTATCTATCAACCTGTCTGTCTGTCTGTCTGTCTGTCTGTCTGTCTGTCTGTCTATCTGTCTATCAACCTGTCTGTCTGTCTGTCTGTGCAAGAAGAGTCAGGAAGCTGTAATGGCAAGGCAGCACTTGTTAGAGAGGTAATATCAGGGTATAAATAAATCCTCTGTATCACAGATGGGGGAAAGAAAGAGAGTGAGCATAAAGAGAGCCATCCATCAGTCTCCCAGGGGAGCGGGACAAATTAAAGCCCATAAAAGGGCCTCATTACTGGGGGCAGCTCTCCTGTCTCAGCCTCCCTCATCCTTCCACATCACCTCTCTAGCTCTCTTATTCTCTCTCTTTCTCCTTCTATTTCTCTCTCTCTCTCTCTCTCTCTCTCTCTCTCTCACACACACACACAAAACACCATAACCATCACCACTATCAGGGGGAAATTATACACATAAAACACTAAGGAATCCAGTGCTGCTGCTAATATGTCCATATGACAATGTCCACGGGCACTCGCTGATTCATTCCACACCATTGTGCCGAGCACACACACACACACACACACACACACACACACACACACACACACACACACACACACACACACACACACACACACACACACACACATTCTTTGCATATTGTATTTTAATTGATTGTTATAGCAGGTGATGAAACCACTTTATGACTGTTTTCATGCTTGGTTAGAGCACCTTTTGATCATTCGGACTTATGAGGGCTTAGACATTTGCATTTTAATTATTTTTTACTTAGTGTTGTGGAAAGGTGCAAAACACAGAGCACTTGAACATTTATACCTACAGGAAGACTTAATGAAAGGGTAATTTTCACACATACTGCAGTTGTACATCTCATTCAGGACTGAGCCCAGTTGATGAGCCCATAATGCTGCTGTTGCCACGAAAACCTCATAATATGGTGATTTTCAGGTTGTAGTCAAATGGAGGATTACATTGTTCTCAATCGGTTGAGGAAATCCTCACGTAAAAACTAAAACTGAAAAAAAAAAAATGTAAAATGATACATCTAAAACTACGGACATTCCCCAGAAGCTGAGATTTTGGTGACGCAAGGTTTTACTGAAGTATGATTAAACTGTCCAAGCTTATTAAAGTTACTCAATGATCAGATGCATCCAGAATCCTCTCATTAAAATCAACCTTGTAACATGCATGTACAACTAATTTGAATTAGATTAGAACAAATTTTGTCGGCAATGTAATACAGCCCAGATTGGAGCTGAAACAATTAGAAGTGATAGAAAATTTTGATAATATATTAATCAATTTCAGACATTTCTGTCATTTTATGCACTAAATGATTAGCTGATTAATCGGGGGTAAAAAAGATACATTTATCAATAATTTAAATAATCATTAGACCCAAACAGATTGAGTTTTATACGTAATGAGAAAATGTTTATATTTACCATATTTGCAAACTGCTCACAGCAAATACAA
The DNA here is from genome assembly GCF_020085105.1 of Siniperca chuatsi. NCBI lineage: Eukaryota > Metazoa > Chordata > Actinopteri > Centrarchiformes > Sinipercidae > Siniperca > Siniperca chuatsi. The sequence goes on along the minus strand of NC_058044.1, from coordinate 11,167,548 downwards.
AATGCAAAATGCATCTGCCAAATGTCAATATACTGTATTTCATTAATATCTACTCCTGGCAACTAAAAGATAATGAACAATTTTATTTAGGCAACTCAATGTGCGTGGTTAGCAAAAGATTGCGATCTTGATTAAATAATGAAAACGTCAATGTAGAGTGATCATGAGGCAGGATGCATTGAGTTTTTCAATATTCAACGAAAACCAGAATCACTCCTTAACCTTAAAGCTCCCCTATGCAGTTTTCTAATAAAGTTATGTTCACATTCAGCGTCTCTCACCATGAAACCCCCATTATTTAATGATTTCCATCTTTACATCAGCTGCAGTCTTCTTCTTCTCTGCCTTTGCTATGCAACTGTATATCAAAGCATGAAAGCACCATTGGCGGGAATGTCTGTAGCATCAACGCATGCTTGTTGGTGTGTGTCCTTGTGTGCGAGGCAAGATACAAACAAAATGGGTACCAGCTCCTGCAAACCTTGCTCTATAGCACTATTAATTGTCAATAACTTAACATTAATGTTTTAGTAGCCTTATTGTAACAACACAAGGGGCACAAGATGCATGCTTTGTACACCCAATCATCCACCCCGACCTTGCCAAACATATTTGGCAAAGGATATTATTAGTATATATGCATATTTCTTTAGGAGACATGGTTACTAAAATATATCTGAATGTAGAAAAAGTAGATACATTTTTTCCTTAGCATGGCTGAACAACATACTATAGAATTACAAACCAAAGAGCGCCCGCCACCACATAAACATAGAGACTAGGACAAGGGTGAAGAAGAAAAGAGCGACGTGTAATGAGAGCGATAAGCAGGGAGGCTGAGGAGAGCAGCTCTGGGACCCTTAGTACAACCAAAACCCCACCGGCATTCCTACCCTCCCAAACACCACCAATCCCCTGTTTTCTCCCTCAGAAATTAGCCTACAGACTAAGTACAAAGTTATGTGAGGCTTCTTATTTCATTATAGGCCCCGTGTAAATAAAAGAAATTCGCCATCAATACGGGCGAAAGTGCTGAATCCCATGAAATCCCTGACATGAATTATTGACAGTCTAATGGGACTAAGGGAATGGTGCTGGAGTTGAAGCCTGAGAGCAACCATGGCAAGGAGAAGCTTTAATATAATATCTATTTCTGTGTCTGTGTGACGTGTAACAACCCCCCCATCTCCAACCAACCTCCACACACCTAACAAACCAGCATCAAGTACACACTGCCAGCACCACCTAATCCAGTGAGCAACCTCGTCGTAAATATAAATCACCCCAGGTTGAGTTAACAGCTAGCCAGGGGACTTTAGGGCACAATTAAAACGCAGAGTGAAACTCAGTGCCTGTTTACTCTGAGAAACCTTGTCAATTTACACTTTGACATCTCGTATTACGGCAGCGTGAAATGAGAAGGGTTGATAGGATCTAAATCAGAGAAAGCTAGATGAGATGGTACAGCTCTTGAGGGGATTCATTCCAGCATTCACCCGCGGAGACGCTAGAAAGAGGCCTGTGTAACATCTCACTTTATTTTCCTCAACGCAATGTGAGGCCCCACTTTCTACTTTTGTCTTTCAGCTCAAATTCACACACAAACTGCATACTCAATGATTATTTGCATTAAATTATTAATATGCCAATGGTAACTGTGCTGGGCTTTGGAGTTGGTGCAACCAGCGCACATTCTTTCAAGATGAACATGGCAAGAAGGAACTTCAGAGCTGGTAGCCCTCATTTAAATCAAGTAAGAAAAGAAGACACTATTGATTCCATGCTTTCTCCTGCACATTGGTTTGGCTTGCCTTCCAAAACATAATATTTTTTGCAAGGGAGGTCCCCATAGAGCTCAAAACAAAGAGGACAGACTTGTTTGAGGGTAACACTCTTGTGCACAGCGTGAGACATGCACTAACAAGAAGGAGCAGACTGAAAAAAAAAAGATGTTGCAAACTTCATCCATAGTTGCGAAGCTTCTACCTATGTGGCCACACAATCAGGGCGAAAATATAAACAATTGAAACATTGACAGGACAGCCATATCTTAAAATATGCCATACACAGATGTCTCATCAAGAATGTCCCGCTTGCCAACGATATGGGTACAAACTTCAGGTAATAATAAAAAAAAATACAAACACAAAAATCAGGCACAATTTCCACCCATCAACATGGCAGTATTTGTGATTTAACCCCTTCAGAATTCAACACTTTTCAAAAACAATCCGCATTCATTTCTCCATCATCTTCACAATAATGTAAACAGCCAAGTTTGAAGGTACGGTACAAGACAAAGCAGAGTCTGACTCGCTCAGCTCACGATCAGTAGAAAGGAAAAAGGCACAAACTCTGGAGTCTAATTGATGGTGCTGCTGTGACTGCTGCCCTTCAGAGAACAAGAGCTTATTATTCGCCCGTTGATGATTTGACACAGTTTGATCTGCACATATCCAATTGTAGGGCTTCTGCATCAGGGTTTGTTTACGGATTGACTGATCAAAAGGCCCCCGCATGTCTCTTTGTTTGTTTCATGAACACGTACAGAGGGACAGTTTGGCTTTTATTACTGTAGTGCGAACATTGTAATTTTTGAGTACATTTGATAAACACTGAATAGATTTATAAAACACCTAGCTTTGTGAGAGGCCTGACCTTGATTTACTGCACTGTACAGTAACTGTACTTGCTTTTCAAATAAGAAAATCACTGTGAACTGAGGAGACATAGAAGCTCTACACCATATGTTCATGTATGTTTTTGATCACAAAAAATCAAGTTTAAAGTGACTGAGTTTGGGTTAAAAAAAGAAATCCAGCTCCAGTAGTACAGGAGCTAATGTAATGATAATGGCCTGAACCATACACAGCCAATGAAGAAACACAAACAAAAGTTCCAGTTTATTACAACTCAGGTCTTATTTTTATAGCTTTGGCCATAGTTTCTATTACTTGTGATAACATTGTACTTACCAAGTAAATTGCTAAGATCTGGAAACAAGGTGACAAGTCAGACGGGGCAAGAAACACAAGAGGTCAGGTGATCAGACAGATTGAACAACAGTTCAAATTATCTAAACCTCTTCAAAGAGACAGTGTGGGTAATAATTTTGCCATTCATCTTCATTTTCTCTTCCAAATAAGTTTGGCTAACCTGGCGGTTTGTTTAAAACCTGTCTGATCGTCTGACTGCTCATGTTTCTTGCAACCCTGGACTTATTTTAAGCAATGCCTCTGCATTCCCATATCTCAGCAATTAACTTGGTGAGTACAATGTTAACATAGCCAAAAGGAATGATGGCCAAAACTACAAAAAAAGATCCAAGTTGTAATAAAGTATAATTATCCTTTAAAGAAACACAACATAAAAAACTTTATTAAATGATAAGGCCAGATATATTTTATATATATTTGCTATTATATAAAATCCACAAAAAGACCGATACTTTCTGACTTCCCTACACTCATTCCGTGGCTCTCAACCCCAAGCCCATTTGTTCCTACTGAAAACGTAAATCTTTAAAAACAGGTCACAAACACACACTCTCACTCTTCTAAACAAGTCTAAATAATTTCCTAAAACAGCTGGTAGATTTTAGTATTCATTGCTCAAATAGGAGTAAATAATGTAATTGTCGGGGACTATTTTCAGCTGCTGATTACTTGCTCAAGTGAGTATTCATGGCAGTAGTATGGTGTATGTGGCAACAACTCAAAATAAATTACAGTGCCCATGTTAACTATAATAAAGGAACATGTCACCCAGTGCAATGTTGTGGCTCAATGATGTAGTTTTAATAGTTTTTGGACAACAATGGAGGTCTATGACATAGATGAATAAGCTATATCACACAGAAAATACTTGTTAGTAGTGTAAATTCATTAACATAATAAGAAAAATATAGAATATCACCAGACTTATCCTTTAGGCTCACATGGCAAAGTGGGTAAATTATTTTTAGCATTATCACACATATATACACACAAACAAATAAGCATGCCTGAACACAGAAGCAGACAAACTGTCAGTTTCTGTCTGAGACACACACACACTGTACATTCACAGTCTGGTACAGCATGAATACTGCATGTACAGTATGTTTAAAACACATACGGTTTACAGAGGATCACAACCTACAGATGCTTCCTGCTGGCAGGGCTTTGGGGAACTGCAGTGGCATGATTTGTACAACTGGCACTTCATAAAGCATTTACCAGTCAACATTGGTGTGAACTGTATATTCACAGGGAGAAAACACTTGATAGACGGTGAGAAGGGTTAGAGGATGATGAAGGAGCAGAGGGCAAAAGATCCTGGCTCAGCCGCTGACAGCTGGCACAACTGTGTCTGTGTACAGGAAGGTTATGTGTGTGCATTTATTCATACACATATATTTTGTGGGTTGCAGTTGCAGCCGTGTGTGAGAGTGTATGTGTGTGTGTCCTGGTCCAGGTCATTAGAGGCAGCTTGCTGTGCCCTGATTTGTGCACTCACAGTATGTGAACACAGCAAGGGATCGATTAGTACTTTGTGTGGCATTTCACACAGGTCTCATCTCTCTACCTTCATTTCCTACTGCCAATGGATCAAATCTACAATATATGGTGCGTGTGGTGCAAAGAGAGCGAGAGAGAGTGAAGCAGTGACCTTTTTTGTGTTAGAGTACTGTAGTGCAACAAACCAGTTGAGATGCAACCAGCCGGTGTGAGTGGCTAAATGGATCTTATAATATATTAATATATTCTTTTAAAAAAAGTTTGTTTTGTTAACAATATTGTCAATATTGTCACAATGGCACCTTGTGTTATCGTAGAAACAAAAAGGCCATTCAGATAGCGATGGACATGATCTACTGTAATAATTTAAATATTCAGTCAGTTCACCAACAACACTGAATTGTGACATTTCATGTCCGTCTGTACCTGTAATTCGACCATGCTGCATATAGTTCTAAACCAAATTTGCACTCTTACACAAAACACACAGTTTAGACAAATATCAAAATTATTTATATCTTGGCAAGAGGCATGTGTAAGTATGAATAATATTAGTGTTATATTGCCCAAGTCATTTTCTCACTACATTCCCACCCATCTACCCAAACTGACTTTTGGCTCAGTTTTTATAGAGAGGACAGTTACCAAATGCACACAGGACTTTAGACACTGCTCTTATTATGCACCCATCCCACCAACTGTAGCACAAGATTTCCGTCTCATTTGTTACATTACACAGGTAGAGTAGATGACACAATGTCTGATCGCCATGTAACAAATGACAATCTCGTAGACACAGATGATGTTGAGCATGGCACAGTGAAGTGGGTACTTCAGGAGGTAAGAGGCAAGAGGAAATCAATTTTCTGCTGCTCAGTTAATATTCACTGGTCTATTTACATACACACATCCAAAGTGAGTGGCCCTTAACACGGCAAGGTGCTCAGGAGGCTGCTGGAAGCACGAGGGTGGAAAGCTGAAATCAGCATCACATGCACAAAAAGAAAATCTGGCTGAAACTACACAAGAAACAGAACATGTCTTTTAATGAAGCAACCGTGGTCCTCGGTCATAATTTTCAAAGAAGCAGCCAAGATTAAAGTCAAAGGAGCCTCCCAATGGCTTCAAGTCTGCACTGCTTTGAAAAATACCCCCAGTGTACAAAGCACCCCCCCACACCTCCTCCCACTTTTTTCACCCACCCCATCTTTCTCTCTTTCACGCTCTTCTTGCTCTATGTTTCTCTTTCTTTTCTCCTTTTTTCAAATAACTGGAGCTGCACTTTAGCCACCAATTCTCGCCCCTGATCCCATCATTAAAAAGGCTCAGGCAGAACAAGGGCTTTTTACGTGTGTGTGTGTGTGTGTGTGTGTGTGTGTGTGTGTATAAGTGAGAGGCAGAGAGAGACAGAGACAGGCTGACAGACCTGGGCCTGCCAAGCGATGTGGCGCTCACTCTTTAAGTGCAACAGACACCTCCTCTCCGACTACAGAACTAACACTATGCCACGCGCACGCACAATAGGATGAATAATTGATCGGCCTGGGGCTTCACGTGTTAAGAACAGAGGAGGCGTGCCAGTAGCGTTTTCACTTCAAATTTGTATTGTCTTTAGTCTCCGCCAGCCATCTACATTTCTAACACCTGCCTCAGTCACATGTGTGCTGGTGCACTAGCCCCGGAACTATCTTTCATCTCGCACACACTGTTACTGGAAGAAGAGGAAAAAATACACACTTTCAAGAGATCATTATCTAGTAGGGAAACCAGGACACAAGTTTGATAGCTTCCCTCACTTCCTCCCGCCTCCACCGGCAGCAACCTTTGTTAGATCATTTCAACACCTGCAACATTTTTCAAAACAGAATAGAGGTTTCTCGCTTGCAAAGGTTTTGCACCTTAACTGTAAAAAAACAAGAGGTATATTCAAGTCTAAACATCGGGTATTAAATGTGCTATTACTAGTAAAAATAATCCCCTACAGCAAATAAACGCACATCAAAAAGTCCAAAATGTCCAAACTGCATGTTCAGTTTTGAAATAACTTTCAGTTAACCAGTTAATACTGTGAGTTGACACACAAAGTCTTAGTTATTTTATTGGATCTTTACTTGAGACAAAAATGATTAGAAATTGAAACCTTATTTTAACTCCTGCAAGAAAAGTAAGACAGGATAAACACATGAATGTTTAACTGGCAGAATCACAGTTCACTACTAAAGCTTAGACTTCTTAAGAAGAACTGGATGGTTGATATTCTTGTATTGGCAGTTACCTTCCATAATGTGTATATGTTGTCACTGTTTGTAGAAAGCTGTACAGGCCTGGCTGAGCTCAGTGGCTGGAAAATTTATTACTTTGGGGCACTGGAGTAAGTCATAAGCCTATTATGCGAGCTTATTCTTATTTACACATACTATAACTTCAGATACAGTGCTGTTTGTCTCTTATTATCAGTCACTTTGTGACACAATTTCCCTGATGAAAGTTTTTTCACTTTAAATAATGACACACTAAGACCCGGGAAAAAAAGACTAGAGCTTGTCTATGCTCTCTAGAGGGTAAATCATATCAGGTAAATATTATTTGGTGATTTGAATCAAGGTGTATAAACACATCCTGAATATACATCTGGATACGTTACAAAGAACTACAGCAAATGAGCATCCTGTTTAACATCTGAGCACACTGACATGTTTATTGCCTTTGTTCAGGTTGCAGGTTCTTAAACCTAGGGAAGTGAGTTAAAAAAAAAGTGTAGTGAAAAAGAAAATCTAAAACACAAGCTAATGCTTGTGACTTTCATGCTTCCCCTCCACGTTTTTACCCTTGCTGAAAAGAGGAAATCCCCGAGTAAGTAATGAGTCAAATTTTCAGTCCATATGCATTATACATTAAGATATTAAAAATTCTAAATCTTTACTGTGCCAAACCAACACGGGGTCATTTGGTTTTTGAGGAAGTGCTCCATCGTCTTATCTTGTCTCCTGTATAACCTCCTTTTTGAACTCTTTGAAAGTCTGCACTTTTTTCTTTCAACTTCTGATTTGGGATTTCCCTCTGTCTCTATGCAATAAGTTTAAAATTTCTCTCAATTGCTTCCTACTTATTGCATATGATCAAAAGTATATTTTATCCTTCAAAACTGCTGTCTTGGTGTTCATTTTTCTATGATAGACATGACACACTTTTAAACTTAGAATCCTAACGTTTTATCTGAAATATTGAACAGTGAAGATACGACGTGACACCTAACCCTAACTCAAAAAGAGAGAACCGTATAAATCTAAGGTCACAAAAGCATAAAAGCATCTTCCGTAAATACATTATGAGATGCTAAAGCAATAGTTAAACATTTTGGGAAATACACTTATTTGCTTCCTTCGAGAGTTAGATGAGAAGATAGATACCAGTTAGCTTAGCTTAGCACAAAAACTGGAAAGAGGGAGAAACAGGTAGTCTGGCACGCTCCAAAATTAAGAAAATCCGTCAACCAGCACCTCTAAAGCTCACTAAATAACACGTTATATTTTGTTAGTTTAATCTGTGCAAAAACCGAAGTATTAAAACGGAAAGTTGTGGTTTTATGGGGTTTATGTGCGGGACAATTTATTGGCCGAGCACAGTGACTTCTTGGAGTCATGTCTGATTTGAGAGTGGTGCCGACCTTCTCATCTAAAGGCCCAAACACATGATCACTGGTAAAACCGCTCTGTGCTGGCTGTGCCATTGTTATCCCATGGGGAGAGTGGTGGCGCCCAGCTAGGTGAAGTGTGACCCTTGGCGGGGCACACCACTTGAAACTGCTACAGCGCGCTGCACTCAAAGTTCTAATTATTTCAACTTTGACCTTGGTTGCCGCTGACCTTTCAAAGCGCAACCAATGAGATAACAGCTGTATGTAATGCAGCCAGAAGCGACACATGCAAGAAGGGGAGGTAGAGAGTGATGGAAGAAAAACTCATACTCTGTGTTTGACAGTAAACTCTATAACACAAAATTAAAAACATACCACGATTTCGCCAGGAAAAGTAATTCATGGCGAAATGTCAGCAGTCAGATGGTGCTACCATGTTTGTGAATGCTAAAGTTAGCTTAGCGCACTTTTTGATGACGTATACTTGCCCTGCGCTTTGCCTCTGCAAGTGTCTGAACTATGCGCTGTGCCCTACCTCGCGGTGAGCAAAGAGCACATTTCTTATCATGTGAAGGCAGCTTAACTCTCTGTGAGAAAGTGAATAAAGGAATGCTGAACTATTCCTTTAACCTTAAGGTATGTGGAAGAACATGAAGTTCTTTCTGAAAGTGTTTAACAAGTTCCATCACTGCCTTGACTTTCCTGCCAAGCTGTTCATAACTATGTAATGTCCTCATGCATTATAAAGACCTGGCCACGATTGAAAACAGCACAGTCAAAAACAACAAGTGATCAAAGATCCTGAAGTTGACTGAAGAGGAACTGAGATGGCTTGACCTTAAACATATTTGGGCTCCCTGGTGGACACGAGAACCAACTCCCTCCTCAGTAAACAGTCCTGTAATATTAAACACAAGAGGACGTCAAAGGGCTCTAATGTTTGCTCCTCTCTGCTGTGGATTGGGATGTTTTGCCCAGGGTAGGCATCCCACCATTATGACATCACTCAGGACCCGAGCAGGAGACTATCAAAGGCACTGCGGCGGTGTATCATATTCATCAATGGAAAATATTCATATGCATATACACCCTTGCCACCCTAGAAGGGAAGCATTTCCTTCTTAAAGGCAGCAATCCACTGGCAACACATGAAAAGTTACAAAACATCAAATAAGGCACTGGGAAAAGAAAATTAAAAATACAAAACGCAGGGGTGAAAAGGAAGACGTGTTAAAAAAGGGGAAATTCTTTAAAAGAGTAATGATTGAGCAGCGCCTGATTAATCAACGACGGCGTTCTCGGGTAACTGTCCAACATTACTTTTGATTTAGCGTGCTGGGCGATCAATAGAAAGAGCTTGGGGTGGTGTTTCTAATTAAGGTAATTCATGGTCTGGCATATATGGGTAAATTACAAATTGCTTTGCACATGTAGATACACATCATGTGCAACGCTCATCAATTAAGTTGAGTTTCTCAGTTTTATGTTTCCTGTGTCAGAAACTTCAGTTGCAGGGCAGGTTTGTATTGTAACTATTATCTAGTCAGTCCATTTGGTCAGTATGTCTAGATTGTCAAACTATAAACCACAAGTGAATGATAATGACTTCACTGACTTTACACTTGCACTGATTAAACCAGAACTAGAAGAGAGTGAGTATTGTTTTATACATAATAAAAGTTAATTTATTCTACACTACCTCTCTACACCTTCTCATCAGTCTTTACTGAAAGTTTAAAGCTTAAAGTTTAAAGAATAGGTTCACAATTTTTCAAGTCTTAATACAGTACTCACTTGTCCATATGTTCATTGAAAGAGTTATTGGTCGCTGTAATCATTCCTTCTGGCCATGAAGATATCCCTTCTTAATGTCTTTCCAATTTAAGGTGATAAAATCCACAGTCCTTGTTTTCTGATATGAGGTTTCAGCAGACGCAGTTACTCAGATGCAGTTGGTCAAATTAAGTGCTTTTTCTTTCAAAATTACAGTAATTTCCTCTTTTTCTTTCCTCAGACAGCGTTTCGTTGCTGAGATGGGTGGAAGACAAAAGGAGGGAATGTCACACCCTCTTGATTGGACTAACTGCAACTGCTAAATATTAGCTCATATAGCTTTAGTAAATATGAATGAATTTTTGCACAGAAAGAGGACAATGACTTTTGTCCCCCATCTCTTGCATTGGAATAGCATTAAGAGGGGATCTCTTCACAGCCAGTATGGACAGAAGACTAAAGAGACCAATAACTCTTTTAATGTGAGTATTGTTTTAAGACAGACTTGAGAAAATGGGAACTTATCAGTTTAATTGTAGCATACAGAAACCTAGTGTTAATCTCATTGTCAGGTCAAGGACACACAGATTGAGAAGAGGTGAGTGCGTTTGTATATCGGGGTGTTAAGGGGCCCGGTCCTGCAGGTCTGAGACATCACTCCTGAAAAGCCTGTCTTTTTATTGGCAGCTTCTCCAAAGACAAGATTTAATGGAAACGGTGAATGTTGAACCTACTGAGGATCAAAGAGGCTTGACAGCAGGTGGATAATTCTTCACCAGAGAAACAAAACCTCATGATTCCATTGGTCAGGAAAAAGATATGTTTGTGTCTCCTACATGATAGTACATATGGAGTTTTGATGATTTAATTTTGGAAAATCTCCTTTTCAACCAATAAACAGATTTACTCTAATGAGAAATCATGTTACATAAACATGTCAAATGCAAAAATTATTCTTAGACAGATACCATATCAGGCAACATTAGCAGCTAAATTATCACAAATACTCTTCACCAAACTACTAGAAATTCTGCATTATGTCCTATTTTCTGGCTTTCAGTAAAGATGGAGAATTTTAAGAATTTCATGATGCAAGCATTCGATTTAACATGGTGTTGGCTAAAATGAAGGTGCAGGGGAGTCTGGAGACGTGATGAAATATAGATGTCTGAGTTCAGGTGAGCGGGGCTGGTTTGTGTGTGAAGCGTGCTCTTTATTGTTAAAGTGAGAAGACAGCTCCATTCAGCATCTGTAAGATAAGGCAGTAAACACCAGTTCACCACTGCAACAGCGGTGCACTAATTCAAAGCAGTTTGTTGTGGAGTGGCAGTGTTTGTCCACTGCCACTCCACAACAAAATGATGTCAATTGAATAACTGCAAATCTTGCTGTTTTGTGTATAATCAGGAAGCATCTTGAGTTACCACAGGCCTCGGAGCCACTATTAAACCTGAAGACTTTACTGTGATGGGGCCGCGATGCAGTGCAAGGCATCAAAAAACAAGGTGCCATGTTCTCAAACAGAGAGGTAAGTTAAGTGGCAAAGAACGGCAGAGAGTGACAGTCATTTCAGAATGCTGCTGCTGCGGTGCATGCTTATGCCAGCAGAAATGGCTTAAATACACCCCCATGAATATGCGATTTCTGTATGAAGAGTTTGACAACAAAGGGCCAACCACATCATTTTTGATGAGGCTAGATTGTCTGTGTTTGTGTGTGTGTCTGTATGTATGCATGTGTCCTACTTACATCTCTGATTATGTTCAATTAGAGAAGAGGAAGTATGAATGGTGTTTAGAACAGCTGATTTGTTTTTGTTTTTATGTGATGCAGTGGTTTCGAATTACCAGAGTCAGTAAATTTGTCACAGCATTATTAAGAAAATAAATACATGAAAAAAACAAAAAAATATACATCTTTTCCATTTGTTAGCAACAGCGGCTCTTCAAACAGGAAAATAGTAAGCTACATATGGAAAATGTTTCTTTTTTTCTGCTTTATCACTGTCCTGCAAATACAGGCTGATAAACCTCCAAAAGAATCAAGACTTCATAACTCTAAACGATCGGAGGTGAGGGACTCTATGCATACAGCCTGCAAAATCAGCACTGCACTGGATAACAAGGTAATTAATCTTGAATAACATAATGGCATATTTTTTCAAGAATATTCAAGCTTTGTTTTTCATTGGTGTAAACTGGTCAATAATAATACTCTTAAATGTTAAATGTATTTATATATAAAATGTATAGCTGGTGATTTCTTTTTGTAGGCCAAGCCATAAGTTACCACAATGCAGTATTCACATGGCAAAGAAAAACTTATGAGGAGACTTATTATACACATTTTGTCAATTAAGATGAACACTATACTAATCACTTTCTAATGCACCCTTTACAAAGGGTTTATAAGTCGTAACTGATGGCTTTATTTATGGTTAATAAATGATTAACAAATGTGTATACCAATCAGTGATAATCCATTAATAAGAACAGTTATGGGGTTGCTAAATATTAACACTTTTTGTACTTCAACCTTTGGGTTTGACAAAAAAAAAAAATCAGGCCTAGAGGGATAGAGATTTTATTTATTTTTCCAATACTGGATACAGATACACAGTGACTTTGACTGCTGCCTATTAAGTTCAGCAAATGTTCAGTCCTGTAGACTTAAGCCTTTCATTAGACTTTTTATTTTACAAATGGTGTCCCAACTTTAAAGCATTGCATTTGTGCTTTTTTGCATTTGTGCTTTCCTAAGCCATTTGCTTAGGAAAGCTGAAACAGCCAATGAATGATGACGTGTTGGGTCACTGTGACTGATGTGGTTAATGTGACTAAAGCAGTGACATGATGAGGGATGAGGGTGACCCATGAGAATTAGGAAGAAACTCATGTCATGAATTTTCTACCTCACCCCAATGTTGACCTACTGGAATATGACTAAAATGTGCTTGATGTTGTAAAAAAAAGAAATGTTTTAAGATGATCACATTTTAAGCTATTATGCAGACAATGGTCACATTCTTGAAAAAAAAGACATTTATCTAAACTTTGGCAATTTTAACACACCAGGTTATGCCACATTTCATAAAGTTGATTGATAATATCATTCTTTTTGCAATATTATTTCCAAGACCTTTTTTTCACATCATCTAACTCAAATTATTCCATAAAATCTCTCTGTGCTTGAACTTTATTTCTACAGTTATGCTATACTTTCACTTTTTCCCCTTTAATTTTACAGTTCACTTCCTCTCCAAAGCCCTGGTAAAATAGCTCTCCTTATGACTTAAGCAGAATTGACAATTAGCCTGCTAGCTGGAGCAGAGGTCTCTGCAGTAGGTCCCTGATGGTACTGTACGGCAGATAAAGAGAATGAACCACCACCATCAATGGTTGCCTGTCTGAGATTGGCTGCTGTAATTGGTACCCACTCTGTAACACTCACATTCCATCACACTTTATTAACGCCCCTCATCCAGTCAAAAGCTAATTTTTTATTCTGTTTTCCAATTATTGTAAAGTGGCAGGCTTTAAATGAGGAGGCGGAGATAATGAAATTAACTTCCTAACTTAGAGCAATTCTCTATGGCACAATGATCAGATATTCTCTTGGTCTGGGAAATGTATGCTAATTTTATGCATCTATCATTAGTTATTACCATTGCAGCAACATAAAACACAGTTTTCTTGAACAATTAGACTTAAAATGGTGCATTTTAATCAGTCAGGGGAGGTTTGCATGCATATTAAAACTGCTGTAATTGAAAAGTCTGAACTTTTGACACTTCTTGAAGCAAGTGTTTGACAGCAGTGACAGTTTGTTTACATCCTGCTGTGCCTGTGTTCAGTTTCAAAGATTCTTTCATAATACCTGAGCGCAACCATGGGGAATACTCCAGGGTGTTTTTCTTCTGCTTGTCTATTGTTGGTACTTCAACATTATTTTTTCTTGTCATGAGTAAACATATCACACATTTTAAGCGTTTTGTTTGTCAGATTTTTTCCCTTGTTTTGGGGATCAGCAAAAGGATAGTTTGGCCTTTGTTAATGCAACAATCAACAATGCTGAAACCTTATGTCAGGCTTGCAAGGAATCATTTATACTGTCACAAACACGCAACAATAATTAAGACACACAAGACAAACCTCTGAGAAAGCCATTCAAGTAACAGGATCAGGCCAGATGAATAAATGGGGCTTTTTAAATGATGCAATTTTAGGATTTCATGCAGGAGCAAATCTGTTTTATTTCTATTTTTCTGGTAATTTCTGATGCCAAATTACTTGCATGTTAATGGATAACAATAAACTCAGTACATGTGTACCTCCCCTTGTACCAGAAATGTAAAATCACCCTAATTACACTGAAAGAGGATCATGTGTTCAATCTGTCTCAGTTTTTCCTGACAGATGAATATTATGTTTAAAGTATTCCAAAGCTGGGCTTTTCCCAGACAGAGAACAAACTAAGGAAGTAGCAGGTTTTGGTAGTAGCAGCTCTGTTGCACAACAAATTAATTTGGCTTTGCTTAACTAATGAATCTAACACTCAATAAGCACCCCCTCCCCTTGCTTCTTTGCTACAGGCCCACAGCTCCGAGGCCCCCAGATGAGCTACCATCCCCATCCGGCTCATCAGTCACCCTGGGCAGTCTCTCCCCAAACGGGACCCCCTGACGCCCAAGTAATGGCTGTTTGATGACCCTCATAGAAGGAGTCAATGTATTGATGGAGCCCTTTGAGGACAGACCTAATTTGTATAAAGATCAATTCAGGCAATTCATAAGAAAAGAACCAGTGGACAGAGAGAGGGTGGGTGTGTGTGTGTGTGTGTAAGAAGGTTCAAGACTTCAAAACATAACATTACACCTGTGACCTCGCAGCTCCAACTGTGTACTCGCGTTGACATACGCAATTTGTTTAAATGATAGTCTGTCGTGTTGTTATTAAATAATTGAATCCCTCTCAGATCAGATTATCATGTAAAGGACTGCACATTATATTATGCATGTCACTGCTGTCTTACATGCACGGTTCTTTGTGTCATCAATTTTTATGAGTGGGCTGCATGCATATATGGGTGATCTATTGGGCGGTATTATGAAGCTCCAAAAACAAGGTAAAGTCATTCATTCTGTTGTAAACTGAATTCAAGTAAATACAGCGCTGACAGATAATTACTTTATCTATCAAATTGGCAGAACAATCATTTAGTGCATTCATCTACAGATAATAGAAACAGCAAGGCCTCACCAGAACAGAGCAGAAGAGGAGGAGTGACTACGAGAAGAAAGAAGAAAGTTAAATGCTCTTTCACACTTTAGAAATAACAAAAATCTATTCAGGCAATGCTTAATTGAGGCAAAATAGTTCCTTTAACTGCAAATTTCTAAACTCAAACACAGTCCCACACAACAGACAAGAATTCATATTCTCGAGTCAAAGAAAGCTCTGAACTATAAGAGACAGTAGCTCTAATCAGGTGTACAGCTGAGGTGATTCTCCAGATATTACTCTCAGAATAATCAGTGTGTCTAATCAGGTGTATAGCTGAGGTGATCCTCCAGATATTGCTCTCAGAATAATCAGTGTCCGGGTGAAGCCCTGCTGCCCTGGCCTCCGCTTACCTAATGAGACCCCATGCCCGTGATTTCTCAGCGTGCTTCGGTTCGCCAGGCCACTCCTGCTCCACCCAGGGAAAAGAAGAAGAAGACGAGGAGGAGGAGGAGCAGGAGCAGGAGCAGGAGCAGGAGCAGGAGCAGGAGGGGGAGGGGGCAATGAATCCAAACGGAGCCCCCTTCCCTCAATCCCATATCATTTGCATGTGCAGAATCAGGAATGATATCCACAGAGAGGCAGTCAGGAGGGAGAGCTGGGGAACAAAACAAAAAAAAAAGACAAAAAGGAAGTAGGCAGGGAAAAGAGGTGTGCTCCCTGACCACGCGTACCTCCAGAATCAGGTCAGCCTTTTCTCTCTTCATCTTCAGGAAAAGTGAAAGAAATGATGAAATTAGCCACGAATGAGTTTCCGTCTTCTGAAAAGTGATGAGGGTGGGGGTGGCAGGTGAAGTAATAGGGTAGACAAAAAAAAATAGGCAAAAAAGAAAAAGCAGACAGGTAGGGGAGGAGGGAGTGAGGGAAGATGGGAGTTTTTTTTGAATGGAATCCAATGGCAGGTCCTGATGGTGAGGAGAGGAGAGAGTGGAGAGCCCCAGTGTCTGCAGCTCCAAAAGAGGATGTGATGAGACTGCATAGCTAATGAAGCAGCGCTCCTCTCTGGCTCCACAGAGAGCCCAGCCTTTTCTTATTCCCATTCATCATTAATTCAACAACGTTGATAATTTCATTAGTTTTTTTCCCCGCGCATTTTCCAGGGCCTTTTATCAATAAATGATGGGCAATGGACCAGGGGCTGCCCCTACTTAGCTAAACACACACTTCTCTCTCTCTCCATTTTTTTTCTTTTTCCTTCTCTTTCATACCAGCAAATGTGAATTTGTATGGTATAGAAAAACGAAAAATTTAGGGATCTTGAACCTAATTCTGTATAAGCTACAAGTACCTGTCTTCAGTTGGAGTCCCAGCATTTAAATCCAGAATTAAGAGCTGGCTTTTTCACTTAACATGGAAGTCATGGCTGACAGCTTTTCTCTAGTAATGAATATCGGCCTGGTCGATTTATTGGTCTAGCTCTAGTATGTAACTTTGCTGATCATCAAGAAAATGTATCGCTTTATGAGTGGAGATTCTTCTGTATCTACTTATCTTACGGATGTGTAAAAGTTTGATGACGTAGTTACTGTGGCATTTGTCAGAATTTATATTCCACAAAGCAAATTCATGCAATTGCTGGGCTGGATGTAAGGAAGGAGTATGTCAGGTTAGTACTAGCAGGTACTATTTTTCTTAACCTAGTATATATATATATATCAGGCTTTACTTAAAAGAGAAACCAAAATCCTGGGTTTCAAACAGGCCAGGATAAAACTAACACAGGGCGTCAAACTTAAGTGTCCAAGTCTCGTTCTACAGTCTTTGCTCAAGACCCCTTACCTGCAGTCATACAATCATTTCTATTGCAGATGATACACACACTCACACAACTTGGTCTGTCTGCTTTCTCAGTAGTTTTTGTTATTTTTATACATATATATATGTGTGCCCATTGTTTCTAAACATGTTTGTAAAACCAAGAAAAAAAAATCAGGCCTTGAATTAATTATTTATTTAATGAATATACAATATTGTATGTGACTAAAATTGGAGCGGGGGGTGGGGGTGGAGGGGGGCGGGGGGCGCGAGAAGGTGCATTCTGGGACCATCCTGGGATCTAACATATGGCGCTTGCAGTGACACAGGGGGCATCTCAGGTAAATAAACCAGTATCTGGCACACTACAGTAGAGTCTGCCTTGGCACGATTGCGGTGACATAGGGAGTTTGGCCAGGGTATGCATGTATGCATGCACGCACACGCACACACACACACACACACAGAGCAAGATTGGGAGCTCTGAGGGGCTGGATCCAGGGATTACTCTGACCACATTTATTTATTAACTCTCAATTAAGTATAGGTGTCCCAGGGCTTAAAGTGGCTTAGTGAGCAAGTGGGACCTCAAGCACATTTTGATGACAGTCAAGGCCCCTGATCTCGGTTCACTCCATTTTGCTGATTAAATATAAGCTTTTCATCTGTGGATACAATGCTATTAATTAAATCATTAGATGAGTGATTCACTTATGAGCAAAGGGAGCAGTGAAAAGAGAGACTCACACGAGTAGCTCGCTGCAATAACTACTGAAATATTCATTAATTAAAAAAAAGATTGCCTAAATTCATTGACAAGGATTACATGTGTAGAGACCCTCTCCCTTCCTTCATTGGGCCAGCCCCTTCTGCATGGGCACGCAGTCCCTTTTTGATCACTAGATAAAGGGATCGAAAAACGCAGGAATCACACACACTAGTATAATGGCCGTGCGCTGCTTCACACACATACACACAAAGTTACAATGAGCCTATTAAGAATGTTGCATTTTAAACAGTTCTTTAATGAAATATGACCATGGAGTTGTAATAGCTTGCTCAGGGGAAGTAGGATCACTGTAAATGAAGAGGGTAAAAACAGAGCTGTGTTTTCTGTTTCCCTGCTGAATTACAAACCAAACATGATGCAAAGTGTCCGTATTTGTAGTGCATCCCTCAGCTGATTAAGGGCCTGTTCACACACAGACGCATTGCTTAGAAGAAACGCATCTGAAATCCATGTATTTCAATGAAAGAATGCGACTCATAGAGTTCAGGCAGGGGCAGGGAACACTGCACTCAGCATTTTACAAAATGTTTTATATAGTTCAACTTTTGAAGAGACACAGTGAAGATCACCTAGTCAAACCGCAACAGGCAAGCAAGTAGAGTTTTAAACTGCAGGCGGTCGCAACTCATATTCTTTTTTTCTCCTCATCACTTAGCGCCTTCAGCGCACCTTTTTCTGTCAATACGATGGTTCTAACTACTGACTAACTGCCTTAACTGACAACATTAATGGAAAAAAGCAAGTAAGTGAACCTGGAGTTTAGAATATTTAGATATGTGTTTCCAAGGTCATGAATGAATCTTCAGGCTCACAACTTCACTGAAGGCAGAAGGAGCATTCGGCAACTACCACAACTGATTGTGGGCTGAGACGCCGCCCATTATGCAAAGGAATTTCTTTACTTGCTGTAAAGAAAATAATATTTACTGTGTATTTTAAGAGAAAAAGGGTTTCCCCATCCACTTCGTAGAACCAGCATCTAGTGGCCATTGGAGGAACTGCAACTTGAGACATTTTGGTACTGTCTTCAACATTTCCGGTTTTTGCAGCCTTCTAAAATTATTAAAACACTGAGGATTAGGCTTTCACGTCAGTAATATGTAATTTGCTATCTCATTATCAGTATTTTTATTTACTTTAAATGGCCATAAAGTTTTAATTAAACCAAGAAAATAATTTGACCTCACAATGTATTTTGTATCAATCCCTACACCTGACATAAAATTATACAATATATGTATGGTACTGTCCTAATTTTCTGTTGTTACATATTATATTCATGCTATATTTCTATTACATCTTTAAATCACTGAATGGATGGATTAGGAATATACCAGAAAGTAATAGAAAGGTATTTGTGTGAGGTGGAGAAAAGGTTTTGTGGGAGGCAGTAGAGGCTGATGGCCACAGACAGCTACAGCACTCTGTGAGGTGTAATAAGGAACAAAGCTGCAGGTTCTTCTTTACTGTAAGACACCTCTTTCACCTCTCGCTGACATGAGAGCGCAGGAGTTGGGAGAGGAGTTGGCTTTGATAGATGGACAGGCAGAGTGAAAGAGATACAGAGAGGCAATGGAAAAATTGGGAGAAGGAAAGAGATAAAGAATTAAAGAGAGAGAGGGAGAAAGGCTTGTCTTTCAGGAGCTGACGTTCTGGGAGGCCTGTCGGAGGAGGTGAGTGCTGTCGAGCAGATAGAGTCAGACTGAACGAGCAGGTGGAGTACATCGAGACAGAGCAGGTCAGAGCTTCAATGCTGCCACCCGGGAAGCTAAAGGCCAGACAATCAGCATGGCAGGGACCACAGCTGTGTGATGCTATGATGGCTGAGCTACTGAAAAGATCCTGACAATACAGTGCGCCTCTCTGCGTTGGCAGCAAACAGTATTGCAGTTCATGTTCTTGATGGGGAAAAACCCAGTATGACATGCAGTTATTGAGAGAAGAAACCTCATCCAAGTCTACATGTGTCTGTGCCAGATGCCTCTTGTTAAAGGGTCAGTTCACAAAAACTAAAACATTTTCTCACTTACCCATAGTGGTTTCTGGCCATGCAGATAGTTTGGGTTTTATTTGTTGAGATTTTGAGATAGCCTTCTTTGAGATCTCTGCTGCTGCTGCTCCAATACAATAGAAGATAATGAAATTTTGTCTGTGGTGCTCAAAACACTGACAAATACATTTAAACAAGATACAGCCACCCTAGCAGCTCTCTGAGGTTGTACTTAGGTACAGCAGTGTAATGTAGTAATAAAGTATTGGACAAAGTGAAATTTTGACCTGGAGATGGCACTAAAATCATGAAAAGTTAAGGATTCATCAAAGGTATTGCAATTCATCCATGGGAGTACATGAATGTCTGTACAAACTTTCATGGCAATCCATCCAATATTTGTCAAGACATTTTATTCAAAACCTCACATCTGAAACTCATGGTGGCACTAGAGGAAAAGTCAGAGAATCATCTAAATCAGTAGGCTTCATCCTCTGAGGACCTTGAATGTCTGCACAAAATTTCATGCCAATCCATCCGTTCATTAGAGATATTTCCGTCTGGACCAAAGAGGCCCTGACTGACTGACAGACCGACATTGCCTAGCATGGCTATAAATTCAAACGCAACATTTCTTTCCAGAAAAACATACCCTGGTCACTCTGAATAATCCATATCCATATACACTATGAACAGTTTTCATTGAACTACTTTCTACCAAAGAAACAGTCTCCATGAAAACCGTTCACAGCATGTTCTGTAGATTATTCAAAGTAACTGGGACATGTTTCTGGAAACAGATATTGCTGTAGACTTTGATATTATGTAAGATCATTTAACAGCCAGTCCCATATGGTCTAGCGGTTAGGATTGCTGGTTTTCACCCAGGCAGCCTGGGTTCAACTCGTGGTATGGGAACTACAGTTTTACGACGCCCTCAAGGCGAGATGAGCATCTAAAGGGGGTTATCATTTAGTTCTGAAATAAATAAATGCTGGTAGCACCACAAATTAAGAATGGCATTAGAAGTCTCAGAAGAAACCAAGGACAAATGGTCATGACACCAAGACTGAAGAATGCACTGTAAATGCAAGAATCAATGGCATCAAGAATACAAATCTACAAACGACAATACCTTTAAAACTAATGTCTGGTTCGTGGCTGCAAGGGAAACTAATGGCAGGCGTACAAAAGCAGATGAGAAGGATGCTCCTCCTGCCTACATAGAGTTGTGTGGTTTGAGCATCTGCCAGTTCACCACCCATAGGGGAGTGTTGGTGGGCTCTTCAAACACCCTGCGTGGGCCCTCCTCCTTTTGATGCTCCTGGAGAGGGAGAGGACAGGGGGAACAGGAGACACTCCTCCACACACGCTGCTGAGCTCTACTGGACCAGATGGGGGGAAAGATGTAGGAAATAAAGAGGAAATAGAAACGTACAGAATCAGCTGGTGTATATGTGAAAGAGAAACAGGAAATGGGAAGTGTAACAAAGTGACAAAGAGAAACTTGAATGATCAGAATGCAAAGTCTTCACAGCTTCAGCTCCCTGTCTCTAAATTACACGCCCAGAGTCCAAAAACATGCAGGTTAGGTGAACGGAGAACCGTAAATTGATTGTAGGTGAGAATCTGAGCGTAATATTTTGTGTGCGTGTCTATGTGGTTACCCTGGAACTGATCCTGTGATTGACTGCATTTTTTCTCCAGAATTCATTGAGTCTCTACGTTCATGACATTCAAGGACCCATATCTGTCCACACCTAGGTTTTCATGGCAACAATTTTTCCATGAATAACCCCGATACACCTAGAAGGTGCTTATGTATAAAAGGACCAGCTCTCTTAACCTTAACAGTAAAAAAGTGAGAATGAAAAGACATCCTGGAGTCTTCTTGTCACCATGAGATTGCCAGGAATGTAGATTTTGTTACCTTTGGAAAGAGTTAGGCTAGTTGTCTCTCCTAGATTCCAGTCTTTACGCTAAGCTAAGCTAAGCTAACCGGCTGCTGGCGGTAGCTTTATATTTACAGTACAGACATGTTTTAGATGTTTCACTTTGAGTGATTTTATTGATGATATAGGCATTTAATATTTTGGTTTGCTGGTAGTATGATGTTGACTCCTGCATCTTTGCAATCATTACATCAAGGACCACAATAGGTATAAAGCAAGGTAGCTTTATTTATACTTTATAGCACATTTCAAACACAGATGCAATTCAGAGTGCTTTACATATTCAAAGAAAGCATTAGAATGACATTAAAAAACAATAAGCAATAAAAACCCAAATAAAATCAATTAAGATAGAATAAAATTAGATTTAAAAAACAATTTAAATGATATAAAATGCATAACATGAAATAAAACAGTAGACAAATAATAGACAAAAATAACAATAGATGAGAAATACAGTTACAGTGCAGTAATAAGTTGTAAGTTGCCCCAAATTCAACAAAGGAAACAAAAGTACAGTAGAGAAACCAATCAAAGGTGCAGGAGAATAGCAGAGTTTTTCATTTAGATTTGAAAGTTGGGAAGCATTTGAGATCATCAGCAAGTTCCAGGAGGTTCCATCTATGTACAGCATAGTATAAGTCTTGGACTTTGTATTGTGCTTGACATCTTTGTAGTTAGGGCATGATTTAATGTCCTTCTCATAATGTCAACTAAACAGCTAATAAAATCTTGCAACATCTGCAATTCACAACAGGGTCGTTTTGCTTTGACACACACACACACAGCAAGATCAGGGGGAAAGCATCACAGGAAGGGAGCAGTAAGGGGAAGGGAATACCTTCTATAACTTAGAGTTTTTCTCTGTGTTTATTGGCTGTTGAGAACAGACCCATACTCAGCAGTTTTATATCTTGGAGCTGTCTTCGGGATAGGTTTAAGGCAAAACCTGCACTCTGACTGTGCCTGTGTTTGTGTTGAAGTGGGGGTGGTGGGTGTTAATCTCTGGCTTTATTCAGAATTCAGAGCATCCAATACCAACAAACTCCAAACAACGCACACAGACACACACACAATCCTATTTGGACGATTGGGAGATCAAAAATGACTCCTCAAAGGATAACTTTTTTGGGTAATTGACAGGATGCTTGTAAAAAAAAACAGAGAGAACCATAAATAAATGAATACATGAGGCTTTTGTGTGGTTTTGGGTGAGCATCTGGTATCAAACATACTCACACCTTGCAGATAAAAGCCACTACAAAAAAATTACAGCAACAATCAGTTAAACCCTGTACAAGAGGAAAAGCTGTTTCTCACCGGTCTCCAACGGCTATCGTTTGACTGACAGGTGTAGGTGAGAGGTAAGCTATGGAGACCAGCAGTCAAATGGACAATGGAAGTCTCACCCGCGCTGACGTACAGATAAAAACATCTTACGCTGTCTGATCTTCAAAGACAGAGGACTGAGGAGCAGTCATGTTGAAACAGTTCAAAAGTGTTTCTGAATTATTGAAGAGCTCCGGGTCTTCTGATGACGTGATAACAAACCAACGAGCTTAATAGTCAGATGAGGAAAAATTATCTTGTTTAAAAAGCTCTGTGTATTCAAAACACAAAAGTCAAAACTGACATTAGAGTGCTGTTAGATAAAGTGTTATTATCTGAACATATGAAATAAAAGACAACACTGATGATATCATATCTACAGCAGCAGGCACAGAGCTGAACCAGCCCAGCTGACTGGTGCTACACCACCATCTGTGATAAGGGCATTGTAAGGGATGGATACTGGGAGGCAGACATGAATCATATGTCTGGGAATTATGTCCACAACATTTAATATAGAGGGAGTGTATTTCTGTTCACAGCCATGTGGTCCCAGCAAGGCCTAGACGGGGAAAACAAATCGGTAATGGGCGCACAATTGAATCAGGTGTCTGGTCCTCTTAAGGAAATTAAGTTGTCGACGGAGCGGGGCCACTTAATGAGAGGCAGGCTTGCGGACAGTGACGAATGGAGGGTGACACTGGCAAGAGTGTGAGGCCGCCACAATATCTGCATTTGGACTGGTGATGATTTTTCATCCATGAACCCCCCACCGTTCTGTTTCTTTCTCTCTCCCTCAAACACACACACACACACACACACACACATACACACTGCCTTGCCTTCCATTTCCAAGGCTTCATTGGGGACACATTTGCTCCCTGTGTGATATTAGCCATTTATTTGCACATATATTCAAGGAAATGATGACAGCTAATAAAGAGGAGAATCTTCTTTCCATGTGTTTTTACTTCATGGTGCACCTTGATGGTGGCCGTTATGTTATTTTGATAGATGTCTCTCCATAGTCACAGTCACTCGCAGCAGAATGTACACAGCATGCCCTCCAGTATGAATACAGAGATATACAATACTATTAAGTTGCAAGGGAACCCCATTTTAATTGAGAGGTACTCTAATGCTTATTTTTATTACTGGGTTTGATCCATTATTATGCATTCATAAATGAACACACCAAGGATCTTATCCTCAACCTTTATGCATAAAATATTCATAGACAATTATAACTCAGTAATAATAGCATTTTAAACAGATATTATATAAAAACTGTTATTGTAAATTATACTCCAACCAAAATATATTTTGTATATTAAGTATCAGATACTAGTACAATAGACATTGCTGTTGAGTTTTTCAAATTTATTTTTTTGGCACTTTGAGCACCACAAGCCAATACCATCTAGTTCCATTATATTAAAAAAAAGGCAGACATCTCTACGACCGTTATCTCCAAAACTTGGCAACTCACACCAAAACAATCTAGATAGATAAATAGCACTACAGGTAAGGTTTTTGATTTTGGGGTGAATTGTCCCTTTAAAGGGTGTCATCTGTGGTCAGTTAGAATTCATGTCACATATAATGGATTCCAATAGTGATAAGTAACCAGTGATGGAAGAAGTATTCAAATCATTTACCTAAAAGAGCACTGCACCGATTTAAGATTGCATTTCTGTAACATTGTTGGACTCACAAAGAAGAGTTTTTAAAAAAAGCATCAAAATCAATGCAGCAGAACCAGAAATATCGTCTTTTTTATTCCACGCAGTCTACTTCCTAGTTTTTACCCACAATGCAACTTGACCGCCAACAGTTCAGTCAGCGAGTTGGGTGTGTTATGCTAGTAGCGGTTAATGTAGCCTCGAGCTGCTGGTGTCAAGCAGAGAAGAGGACGGCTACAGAAGTCTGGTAATTATTATTATTCATGATGCTACCTACAACATTGTATAATAATTGAAAAGCTGATTGTAAGTTTTATGTAAAATTTTAATCTGCAATGTAACTAGTAACTACTGCCATCAAATATTTGTAGTCGAGTAAAAAGTACAATATTTCCCTCTGAAATGTGGTGGAGTGGTAGACAATGAAAATACAAAATGAAAAGTGGTAGACAATGAAAATACAAAAGTAAATGTAGTTTGTTACTTGCTGCTACTGTAAGTTACAAAATATAAAACAATATATCAAAGTGTTCATAGATGCTCAAATTACTGCTGCAGTAGTATAAACAGCCATCTGTTTGTTAAAATACAAATACCTTCTATGTCACCCTCCTTGAGACATATTTAAAACATATTTATCTGTTTTGGCGAAAGAAAGACAGGAAAACACAGAGAACATGAATGGACAAGAGAAAAGTAGATTATGTTGCAGGAGTGCTTTGAGAAGTTATATGGATGTTTTGATTCTTGGTCACATTGCAATCTAATTAAAAGCAACTCATGAATTAAAGCTGAATCCTACAGACTTTTTATAGAAACCTTTCCACCCTACAGGGGTTGACTGTTTGATACTCAAATTATACATGGATCATCACATACTCTGATCATTTGTGTAGATACAGTTAGAACTAGATTTGTTCTTCCCCTTGTACTTGAACTATATATAATGCAGACTGATATGGAACTTGTGAGTGAAAAGCTCAGCAATCTGTCACCTAAATAGATTATCCTAACGTCAGAGATATTGCTACTAAACATGGAGACATGGAAATTTCTGCTACGGCAAAATGGCCTTGAAAGGAGGAGTTATTCTCATTCCCATGGGTGGCTCCATCAATGTCTTCAATCCTGTTTTAAATGGATGTGAAGGGGAGCATCTAAATAGGTTTGATCCTTATATGCTGCGTTGCCAATGATCAAGTGCTCATTTGTTTCTGACAAAAACAAGAAAGCTGCCATCATGATCCCCTGTGATGCTTCTGCTCTTGAGAAGGATCTTGAGTATTAAGAAGCATTTCCGTTTGTGTTTGACCTCCTCCATTTTTTACAGAAGCATCTACAATGCTAATTCAGTAACATAATCAATGTGTAGCACAAACAGACAGGACCAATACTTGACACTGAGGCTCTCCACGTTGAGTAATTCTCTTTGATAACTGAACCAACATGGTCTACTGTATGCATAATGACAGTACTTGGAAACAGCTGTAGTGTGTTGACGATCAATGTCTGTCCTTTCAACACAGTAATTGTGAGGCCAGAGAATGGCTGAGTAGCCAAGGATACTGCTGCAGGATGGCCACTCATGTATGCCTTTTAAAGTTACACTCCATCCATCCAGACAAGACTTGGGCTTAGATTTAGTTGTGTGGATGGAGGCAGCACTGCAATAAAAAATCATTGCGCGCTGTGGTAGAATTGAAGGATTCGATGATGCTTCAACACCCCTCCTCTCTCGCTCCATCTCTCCCAGCTGACTGGGTATGAATAATTGACCCCATAGTCTGGACCCCTGCTCATTACTGGGGGAAGTGTCGGCCTGGTTTGTGATGCTATGAGGGAGGGTGTGAGCGCCAGCCATCCGCATGCCTGGCTTGGTTTTCCCCTCTACCTCTGACCACACACCAGTCCTTCATCTTTAATGGCCTGCGCCGTGATCGGACATCCAGCCTCTCCAAACTTCCAGCCTTGCCCACTTCATCAAGAAGGTGAACGGGTTGGCAGTAACACATCTACTGCCAGAGAGGAGTTTTTCAAGAATTCTTAAGAATTCTCTTGTGAATTTAAGGGGTTTTGGGCAGAATTATCAAAGGGTGCAGGTGTAGACGGGGGAGCGAACACTGACATCCAGTAAAGTTCTGTGGGAAAGTTTTCAGGTACACACTCAAACTAGAAGAAAACTAGTCATGGTCTTAAGGTGAGTACTCTACTTGCATGGACTATTTTGATATGGAATATTGGGAAAGTCATCCGAAGAAAAGTTGCGAGGGGCAAAGCAGTACATTGGCTAAAATACAAATACTAGGGCTGCCCCCGACCAAAGATTTTCCTAGCCAACTAGTAGTCGTTAGTTCAAACCATTATTCAACTAGTCGTCGTACGTTTATGATATTAATTTAATTATTTAAATATAATAATGACTCTGAATGCGTCGCAACAACCAGCAAGGAGACTGAACATTTTGTTAATTTATTTCAACTCAGATATAACATCGTCACTCCCATGTCTCAGTCAACTTTACCCTGACTAGCACCAAAGATAGGCTAGCATGATAAATTAAACATTCACTGATGCTTAGCATACGGATAGGTCTATGTAGCGGAATCGTGCTTACGTGAGTTCCCTTGGCCCCGAGACACACTCTGAGACCACGTTTCCAGTTTCCAGTTAAGTTTTTTTACTGGAACTCTGGCCAAACTGATCGAATGAGCTGATTTTCGGCTGCGGACTCAATGACGTAGCGGTAAGGAGACAGGTAGGCTGAGTCGGTCCTGAGGAAAGTCATATCCATGATCATCCTCCCAAAGTTACAGGGAAACTGGTGAAAACTATCTATAGCTAGAACTGAAGTGGCCATGCTCACATGGATGTATAACAAGAACTGGACTTACAGCATGTTCCTGACCTCCGTGTTACAAGAGAAAAGGTCCGTGTTGCAGTTGTCCCCCTAATACTTTTGTCCCAGCCCTAACAACATGGCACAGCTCCTGAATGGAGTTTGAGGTTTGTTTTTTTGTGACTAACCAGCCGATGAAAACTTAGAGTTTTGTATATAACTATAAGGGGGCAGCCCTAACAGATAACCCAGCAAATTCACAGCACACCACAATTACATTTAACTCTAAAAATCTTCATGTCAGACAAAAGAAAAGTAAACCCTGTGCTTTAGTTACTGTTCATAGGTTACAGAATTTCTCCCTGCAGTACAGTGAATCTGACACATCCATATACACATAAGAGGGACAGATAAGGCTGCTGAGTGAAGCCACTGAGTGCTGGTGAGGAAAACAATAGCTGACGAGACGCCCCCCAAAACATCAATCAGACAAGTCTGTCAGCTCAGCTCCCTGCAGAGAGATCCATGGGAAGCAAAAGAGGGACCACACAAAACACAGAGCCTGCAAATGAGAAGCCACAGTATAGATTGCTCCGTGATGAGCAGCCAAACTAGACAGACAAGGGATGAGGAACATGTGTGGGTCATGTCTACAAGGACAGTTAAATAGTGTGTGGGCAAGTATGTGCCCTGTGCAGTGTTTAAGAATAAAAGAGAGTCATTAACTGCACCATTAATTTTAAATGAATGGTAATTATGCTTACTGAATATATAATTTTTGTAGCTGACTTTCATTGATAATATTGTTAGTACTTAGTGATAGTATTTGTTTAAAACATTTTTTGTGTTTAATTTCCATTTACTTCAAAAACAGTTTCAGACAGAGTATTTTCATCTTGCAAGCTATTCAAATATACAACAACACACAATGTTCAACACTGCAAAGAAAAAATCAAGGTATGTAAGAGAAGCAGTAAACTAAAAATAATAACATCACTCCACTAAATCAAGAGCGCCCTACAGGCGGGTTTGCTGCCCATAGAATTTCCTATCAGCCTGTCATAGGAGCATCATTCAAGCAGTATATGCCCCAGCAACCCCACACTAAATGTATCATGGCATGTACTATATTCAAAAATGATTCCAGTGTTAACACTGTCTGCACCAGAAAAACAACAGCATTGGTTGGTTGTTCAAACAACCTGTTTCCTGACAACTGACCCTTTTGCAGTTATGAGAGTAGTTACTTTCCTTTCTAAGTGGCAAAGGTAGACATAACGTGTTGTTTTTATCCCACCACCTCAGAGGGAGAAGGTTCGGGCAGATAGTCATCAGGAGAATGCGGTTCACATCCGGTGTCGCACCAACAGTCAACATTGGTTTCTTTTAACCATGACCATGATTTCCCCCTAACCAAGCAGTTTTGGATGCCTAAACTTAAAGGTACCCTGTGGAGTTTTTGACCACTAGTAACGCTATGAAGCAACATTTTGTCGGTTCTGTTTTGTTATTATCCTGCGCATGCGCACAAGGAAGCACATGCATGATCGTTGGTGGCACTGACATGCCAAGAAATGCAGAATGCACCAACAAAGGCAAGAAAGAAGACTGCTAGCAAGCAAACATGGATGTAAACAATGCAGGTTTCAAATTCTTCCAAAAATCATCTCTGCAAATGTTGTATCAGGAAGGAAATACATTCACCATTAGTCACCAAGTTAAACTTACTCAACGACCACTTTCCCATGTGACTAGAGATTGGCAGATCCTGGAAATGGCCAGTCCCACTGGATACATATGTTGTGATACATCTGTTTCTCTGTAGGAGGCAGGTGATGAATGGCTTTACAGATCATATTATTTTGCCAGGAAAATTTAGTTTAAGACATGAGAGACATAATTTATGAGGTTCCCAGTGACTCTGAGTGCTATTTAGGCCTAACTTTTGTTCATATTAAGCTTCTTTTGATTTTAAGTCAACAGCAAGTCCATAGCTCAAAAATCCCTGAATTCATTTCCAAGCATCACACGCAAAATTCTGAGCATGCTCAGTACAAAATGTGTGAGTGGCACAAGTTTCAGTCCACAGAAACAAAGAAGATGAGAGAGTTGTCTTACACACAATGTGGATGAATGAGATTATCAGAGCTGTTCCTGGTTGTTTTATTGGTCGCAGGCAGCCAAGGATTCTGGAGGAGAATATCGCAGAGCTGTCATTGTGTTTTCGAGGAGGGAAAGAGATTGTTTGAACTGGGAGTAAACGCTGTGAAAATGGTGGAGCTGGCATATTTACACCCAGGGCCTGCACAGGGGGATTACATGCAACGTTTGTATGTCACCATTTGACAGCATCATCTCATGGAGGTTTTGAAGGCTCCCCCTCATTAGCTGGGCTGGGGCTGCATTTAACACAGCTTTGAGTTTATAAAGACAATGGCTGCCAAACCTCAAGGCCTTTAACATACAACAAAGGAGAGGGTAACAATCAAAGTGCCCCTGTTCCATCTTGCCAAGCTTGAGTGAAGAGTCACCATCTCGTAAAAAAATGACATTTACATGACAACTGGAGAGCCCCAAATGGATCTAAAGGGATATAAGTGAAAAGTGAAGTCAATCTAATTGTGCCTCAGAGGGCTTGTATCTAGAGTGTAGGCATACCACTGATTGAATGTAACTTCAAAATTGAACTGGTTATTCATTCTTCATTCCTCTGACGATTTTGTATTTGTTGCATTTATTCTCTCTGGTCAAGAAATTGTATCACAATCAGACCCTGGTGAAAATAATAACTGTAGGAAACAAGTGACAGTGAAAAATAACAATAATAAATCCCATTACAACTTGAGAAACATGAAATGTGTGTTTCTAGAATTATCTCCAACCTCAAGCAAACGACATGTACTTCTGCAATTTGTTTCTATTTTTGTTTAGTAAATCCACAACATATTGGATATCTTTGAGTTTATGTTAAAGTAATACAACGTATTTTTGAGGATATCAGGGCATCTAAATATATTGCTCACTGTAGACAGTATAAAAGATGTATGAAAAACTTGAGCTGCAGCTGCAGATTACATTATTATCAATCAATCTGACAATTATTTTCCCAACCTTTTTTGTCAGACGTAACTCCACAGCCCTATCAAATGGGCCTAAGTACCCTGATATCATACCCCTTTCATAAATGGGATGGCTTTATGGTATTGTTAAATGGTATTTTTTAGTAGCTTTGGCCAAGTTTGCATTTGTACTACTGTTGTTTGGAGTGGTAGAAATTGGTTGTTTCAACCATTTACAGTATCTTTACTAGGGCTGGGCGATATAGCTGAAAAATCTCTCATGATAAAATGTTTAATTTCAGTCGATATTGATTACTGATACTTTTTAATGACCTATTTTTAAAAAGTGTAATGTGTAAGAATTTAAGGCATTCAAAAACAGAAAAATTCAACCATAAACCTTTTGAATTCAAGTTTCTCTCTTTTACCAAAAGGCAGCTTAATTGCCTTGTTAACTCACTGTAAAACACACTTTGTTCCAACTCGACAGAAACAAAGTAAAACTCACCAAAACCATCTTGGTTAGTCTTTCCACTGCTCCAACAATCACCAACTCTGGTTTGGTGGAAATAAATCCTTAATTCACAGAGTTAGATGTGAAAAATATTCTGGCTCTACAGCTATGCTACCTCTCTGATGCCCGACCTCCCTCTCGCTTGACGTCTCTGTCTCTGCTTGAAGCTGCCGTGACTTCATCATCCCTGGAGTCAGAGTCCTGGTCGGAGCCGCTGTAAATCACCTCAGTACTGTATTCCTTGTCGTCAAACTGGCCTCCGTCTGTCTGTCCCGGTCCGACCGTTTTCAGTAGGAAGCTGCCCGCTCGCCCAGCTCCAGTGCCCATTCCGGCGCCAGTCAGCATTCCCCGCTTTGTCCCCCACGCCCCGCTCCTGAAAACCTCCTCCTCTCGGCCATCCAAAGCGCCTGTGCTCGAACTGCTAAGTTAGCTGCACAGCTAACTGAGCTGTTTGAGCATTTGTTGTGTGCTTTCATGGTGGTTTGCATTTAATGCATTAAAGTGAAACTATCGAACATTCTATCGAACAATTTTCATATTGCCATTGATGAAGGTCTATAGCCTGTACATATCGGTATCGTTTTATTGCCCAGGCCGAATCTTTAGTTAGTTTTTTGTTGTCTTTTTTATGACTAGTTTTTCTGCAGTTTTAATCAACTTACAATTCACACAAATTTGTAATCTTACTTGTGTGTTGATATTTCTCCTAAACACAAATATGTGGATATATATTTTCAAATCATAATTTCTATTTTTTCAAATAAGCTGAGCTTCACAACTTTTCCACATAACCCCTGATAACTGCATAAGTACCCCTGGTTGGGACTTTCTACTTAATTTATCTTACCTGTATTATAGTGTATTATATTTTGATTTGCTTAGAACTTTTATCCCTGTGTGCACTGACGTGATAGTGACCAGCTGTAACAAAAAAGTTTCCCCTCAGGGATCAATAAAGTATTTCTGATTCTGATTTACTGGTCTACGAAATGTCAAAACAAAAAAATTGTGAAAAATGCTCTTCAGATGTCTTTTTTTGTCGAATCAAAAGTCCAAAACTCATTATCAATTGATAAACAATTAATTGTTTCAGTCATTTTTCAAACAAAAATGCCAAAACGTGCTGGTTCCAGCCTCTCAAATGTGAGGATTTGCAACTGTTCTCTATTTTATGCTTTTATGCATATGTGAATATCTTTGGGTTTTGGACTGTTGGTCAGGCAAAACATGACATTTGGAGATGTTACCTAGGACTCTGGGAAACTGGGATGGCCGTTTTTTAAATCTGCAAATTAATCAACAATGAAAATAATAGTTGCAGCCCTAATCAATTTAAAATGGTATAAAACTGTGAAAAGCACCAAATCCTCACATTTGAGAGGCTTAAACCAGAGAATGTTTGGAGTTTATAGTTTAGAAATGATGTAAATGAGCAGTCACTCGCTGATAATCAATATTCTGTCAATCGACTAATTGAATATTCGTCTAACTGTTTCAGTTAGTGGATGTAGGCTGAATCAGTCACATCTCCAAATGGTAAGCATGGAGTTGCAAAATATGTAAAAAATTTAAAATAAGTTCACGCAGTCAGATCTTGATATAAGAGAAGCCAGAACAATGATTTAAGATATTTTGTTTGATTATCTGGAAGAAAATCAGGTAAGAACATAGCTTAAATGGCTTCTCTATTTACTCTTTGTCTTTCTTTGCCTTCTCCTCAAAAGCAACACAACAACCTGCTTGTGTTACAACCGTTCTTGCTCTGACGTTTAGTCACAGCAAAGTATTTACCCACCAATTACCCACAGATACCCTTCCTCTCGTTACAGCTGGCGCCCCATAAAAGGGAAGAAACAATAACAACAGTGAAGGCTCCTCAGCAAAAAGAGACACATTATATCCGGGCAGACATGAGAAAGAGGGGTGTGGAAAGAGCTTGTATTGATGGAGACAAAATTGAACTTGATTAAAAAGCAAACAAAACAAACTCCCGACAAAACACAAACACTCCACACACTTTGTGAATGGGCCCGCACAAAGCTAATAAGTAGCTACCCAAGCTCTACTAAGGAGGCGGGATGAAAAAGACAAGTGTTTAAAAGGAGAGATCTTCCTCTGTTTGGCTGACATATTTACACAATTATGTGCAGGATCCAAAGCAGTGCAACCAGCGTTTCTCTTTCTCAACAAGTCACAAGAAGTTTCTGGGTTTTTTTCTCTCACCTCCCTTTTTACTTTCGTATCAAGAAGATTAAATGAGAGTGTGTCACATAAATCTGCAGGGTAATGCCATCTGGCAGAACAGTGTCATCATTTTTCCTGATGGAGTTACACTGACTTAACCAACTCTCCATCAATTAATATTAAGGCTGTTGCACATTACTGCACCTAAATGACACACAGACACCCACTGAAGCTCCCCTGTTGCATTTCTGACATCTTAAAATAGCAGTTTGATTGAATGTTTTCACTGACAGCACTCAAAATTAGAGCTCACCTAATTGCTTTATTTACATTATGAACTACATTAAACTAAATCTTCTCTTAAGTCTCATATTGTTTCGTACAGGATGATTAAAAGCATCACACCATGGCTTGTTGGGTGGGAGCTAACATATTTACAGATGTATGTGTCACTGGCTCATAATGAAAGAGTCCATGCAATAAAAGTACAATAAAATACATGGCATGAGATATAATGCTAAGGGCAATTAAATTCAGCCGCACATAAAGGACCACACAGCCCTTATACATATTCACTCTCCCACTGAAATCCATAGGAATTGCTAAGTCATCTTCCATGTCTCTGAGGCATTCAAGTACAATGGCACTTTTATCATATGCTTATCAGTGGTGGCCCCTCTCTTATAGAGCTCGATCTTTTGGCCCCTCAATCACGGAGCATATTACTCCTCTGTCAGAGCAAAGCACTTCCTAACGACAGGGAGGCCAGCTGGGACTGAGGAGAGGGCAGGAGGCACATGCATTAACATAATAATCCAACCACACTCCCACAGGCCCCGGGGCCAGACAGCATATTAGGTAGGCCCCCCTCATGAAGGTCCTTGCAGAGAAATAAAGCTGCTTTATGGTGAGCCTGTCAACCTGTGGTGAAGGCTAGGCTTTACCTGTGCTAATTGTTGACTGAAAAGAAAAAACATGGTATTACTATAGCCCCACGTGTAAATAGTGATCTTGTTACATGCTCAAAAGGGCTATGTGTTGGGTAGCGTGAGGTATAACTTAACCTAGTTCTGAATATCTCATGATGGATTAAAGAGAATAAGTAAGGCTGTTTCTTTCTCTCCCTTTCTGTGCGCACTTGCTTTGTTGCCCTCTACATCACATTGCAACACAACATAACCCAGTAGCCTGACACATATTTTTGAGTATAGGAAGCATCTCCTCGTCTCCTCATACTTACTGAAGTGAAATGCGGAGAGACACAGGCTTTGAGGACAAGAGAGACCGAGAGGGGAGAGAATAAGGGGGTTGGGTGTTGGTTCCGCAGCCTTCCCTGTGGCATAAACTGGGGAGCGTTAGCAGCATGCACTGAGGCCTGTGATCCTTTGGACTGGGGTCCCATGGTACCTTGTGTGGCCTGCATATTTCTAACCACATGAGACACTTGCTATCATTGCGTCAAAGCCATCATAATAAAGCCATGCAGCTATAACACACTGCTTATGCCTGGAGACACAACAAAAAAAGCCAATACACCAGCAACAAGAGAAAGTGTGAAAAAAAAGACTCAAGTTCAGCTACTCTGAGAAACTTCAGCTTCTGCCAAACCCAATTTAGCGTCACATCGACTGGTAGAAAAAAAAATTCATACAGAGAAGAGAGCCAGCAAGTTATGTATTAGGAAACCAGCAGCAAAGAGCTGTGTGGAGCATTTTCATTGGGAGGCCTGTCTGGCACAGCCTGACTGTCAGAGCACCTCTAATGTGAATGTCCCACTGACTCCTACTGTAAGGCTGTCAGTCGCTGGTTGGGGTCCTTGACTGAAGACTCTCACTAGCAGTTCACAAACAGTAATACCTCAGTGGCGAGAGAGAGGCAGGCAAGGAGGAAGAGAGGAGTGAAGAGAAAAAGGATCTCCACAAATCATTTTGATCAAGAGACAAGGTAGCAGTGAGGTAGACCTCCCCCAGCCCCCGCCCCACGAGGAGACAACTCTCTAATTGGTGGAAAGGGCAGCCTGTCCGTGGCCGTATGCTCTCTCAGATCTCTCCCAGGACAGCCCAGGCAACGTGCCAATTACTGCCAATTGTTGGCCTGTGGTTGAGATGTGGACAGTTGTCCGCATGGAATAAGAGTGAAGGCTGGCAAACGCTCCTGCTGATGCTGATATCGTACAACAGCAATATACTGTAATATTGCACTGTTAGCCCACAAACTTTCATAAAACAAGCCATTACTATCCTTTCTCAGTTCTGTTTGACTTAGCATGTGGATTCAGTGAAAAACTCAAAAATTATGAATCAATCCACATTTCAACACATGTGGAGTGTAAGCAGCTATTTCAAGCCAGGCGCCTTAAACACCACCTGAGTGAGCCTGTACTTTTTAACAGCCCAAATATAACCTATGTTTGGTGGGGACAGTAGGCCATTATGGGGGTCCTTTCAGCAGAAGTTCTGCATATACTACTTCATCCATTATCCATTAGCCGCACATCATGGTATAGGTCAGACCTAGAGCACAATCTCTCCTAGCAGTCAGTCAGAAGCAGAGAATAGCAGGCCTTTAAAACTCCGCTCACCCACAGCTCATAACAAGGAAGCCAGAAAGTGTAGCAGAGAGGAGGGAAAACAGCCATAATTCTTGTTCAACTAAAAATCACTATAATGCTCTTTAATTGTGTAGGCAAAAATCTTTTCAAAAGAGCATGGTAATTTTACCCAGTTAAATTATTCAGCGCACATTAATAACGGTCGGGGCCGGGGTGGATGAGAGTGGCTGTTTTAGGAGTGATGAGCTGCTGGAGCTGGGAGACAGGCTCTCACTAAGGCAGCTTTAAGCCTCGTTTTAAAGTTACATTTTCAAGTAAACGACATTAAAAAATGACCCGGAGTAACCCTGAAAGGTACTGGGACTGGATGTTGGTGCAGGGCTTTAAATACACTCATAAAAGATGTCTTTGTGTGCAACAACTTCTCAGTGAGAAGCTTGATATGAACAAAAATTGATTATTTAATAACAACTGATGAATATTTTTGGTTCATCTGTTAAGTGTCAGCATGTCACAACACAACAAGGCTCAACTTCAATGAAACATTAGAGATAGGCTCATATAAGGGTTGTTTAGCATAGCATTGTCTCAATATAACAGAGGACTCCTGTGCTAATTTCAGCCACTCCTAAAGTGACCATCTTGTTGATAGTGCTACAGGCTCACTGCAAACAAAACTCGATTCTATCGCCCCCCAAAAAAAGAAGATAACAAAGCAAAGAAGGTTAGCTCCATGGTATAACCACCAAACCCGCATATTAAAGCAAACATCACGAAAACTTGAAAGGAAATGGTGTTCCAACAATATGGAAGAATCTCGTTTAGCCTGGCAACATAGTCTTAAAACATAGGAAAGCCCTCCGTAATGCCAGAACAGCCTACTACTCATCATTAATAGAGGAAAATAAAAACAACCCCAGGTTTCTTTTCAGCACTGTAGCCAGGCTGACAGAGAGTCACAGCTCTATTGAGACATGTATTCCTATAGCCCTCAGTAGTAACGACTTCATGAGCTTTTTTAATGATAACATTTTAACTATTAAAGAAAAAATTCATCACGTCTTGACCTCAACCGGTACTAATTTATCTTCAAACACAGGAAACTTAGAAACAGCTGTAAAACCTAATGTATATTTAGACTGCTTTTCTCCTATCAACCTTCTTCAACTAACTTCAACGATCTTCTCATCCAAGCCTTCAACCTGTCTCTTAGACCCCATTCCAACTACACTGCTTAAAGACGTTTTACCCTTAGTTAGCACTTCTTTACTGGATATGATCAATCTGTCTTTATTAACAGGCTATGTCCCACAATCTTTTAAAATAGCTGTAATTAAACCTATTCTTATAAATCATATCTTATATGCTTCCTTTAGGCAATATTATTAGGAAACACTCCATGAATTTTCATTGTTACGCAGATGACACCCAATTATATCTATCAATTAAGCCAGATGAAACTTATCAGTTAGCTAAAAACCTGGATGACCTACAATTTTCTGATGCTTATCTCTGATAAAACTGCAGTTATTGTACTAGGCCCCAAACACCTCTGAGGCACATTATCTAAAGATATAGTTACTCTAGATGGCATTGCCCTGGCCTCCAGCACCACCGTAAGGAACCTTGGAGTTATCTTTGATCAGGATTTATCCTTTAACTCCCCCAACAAACTTCAAGCACTGCCTTCTTTCACCTATGTAACACTGCAAAAATCAGGCACATCCTGTCTCAAAATGATGCAGAAAAACTAGTCCACGCATTTGTTACTTCCAGGCTGGATTATTGCAATTCCTTATTATCAGGCTGCCCGAATAAGTTCCTTAGGACTCTCCAGTTGATCCAGAATGCTGCAGCACATGTACTGACAAGAACTAGGAAAAGATATCATAGTTCTCCAACATTAGCTTGACTGCTGGTAGTCTTCCCGTGATGCACTGAGCTCCTCTCTCCTCCTCTCCCTCTCCACCTGTATGCATTTTTATCCCATTAATGCATGTTACTAACTCGACATCATCTCTCTCCCATAGTTTTGTGCTTTCTCGTCTCTCTCCTCTCTCCTTCTGTTGCTTTCAGCAGGCATTTCTGCCTTAGGAGCTGCAGAGTCTGGATCTGTGATTTTGGGCCACCTGCTGTCCCTGTGTTCCTGTTCGACAACTGCTACTACCATTGTCATTATTAGTCTTATTACTATAATTATCATTATTATTCCTACCACTATCATTATTACTTTATTAATATTAGCACTACCATTACATTTTTATTATTATTATAAAATTCTAGGTGGAATTTGCATTGTGCCCCCCCCCCCCCGCCTCTTAAAGGAAGTTTTTCTTGCGACTGTCGCCAAGTGCTTGCTAATGGTGGGATTTGTTGGGCCTCTGTAAATAATATTATTAACAATATGGTCTAGACCTGCTCTATAGGACAAGTGCAATGAGATAACTTCTGTTATGAATTGGTGCTGAGTTAAAATGTGGATATACAGTGAGCAAAAATATAGTAAAGGTGAATAGCTTAGGAGAGCAAGATAGTCATGAATTACATATCTCCATTAAAAGCCAAAAACAATGAAACCACAATATGTTGTATGGAAAATTCTTTGTTAGTTGTACATCTGTGCACTTCAAAAAGTGAGAGTCATAGTAGAATAACAATAACATTAAAAAGAGAAAAGGTCACAATCAAGATCTTATGAAGGGCAGTGTTCACTATCGGCTTTAAGGGATTCCAGCCAGCAGATAGCACATTCAAGAGAGCAATGCAAATGAGAATTTGCATGAACCATGCACCGGCAAAGGTAATATGAATAATTGGGGGAATGGGTGGCAGGGTATGAGGGGGGATTCTCCATCAAATACGGACATGAAGCAACACTTTCTATACTTAATAATTAATATAATACAGTGCACACACACATTGCATGGGATGCATATATCCATCCATTGAACAATGACTTTTAAGTGCACTAGAACATAGTGAGCCTGACAAAATATGCACAAATGTGTGCGGGATGAAATACGCCTCTTCCCCCATGAAGATGAAAAAAGGCAACAAATGCCTTCCCTAAACAGAGAGCTTAACTATTATTCTCAGTTCAAATTCAGGGGTCTACTCTAAATATTTGTGTATTAAACATAACACATAAGATGGAATAAATGCAGGACTCTAAAAGAAGTGCAGGGCCTGAAGGAGAAAACAACATGGAACTGCAATGCTTCTTAATGTCAGTCAGACTAACACAAACAACCGTGGTGAAAAACGAGCCAAGGCCTCAAATCATGTAGAAAGTATAAATCAGTGCAAGTCAGATGTTTGGTGGCTACAATTCGTAAATGTACTGGAAATGCTGGTGTAACTGGCCGGATCTTTACAGATTAAGTATCACCTCCTCAGTCCTTAGGACAAAATTTTAGAAAGAAATTAGCCAAAAATGTAATCACTAATGACAATCACACATCAGTTGAATCACTTCAATGTCAATACTTAAAGCTTTCGAGGTATGCATCAAGGGCCAGTCTAAGGAGGCACCATGCAGCATGATTAAATCTAAATACGCTGACTCTTACACTGTTTGTTTGTTTATTGAGGCAAGTCAGGGGGTGTTCTGAGCCTCAGAACTGCATTTAAAGCTGATCTGGCTCCTTCAGACAGTGCTGCATCCGACTTCCTGTTGTCGACTCGCAGTTGCCACAGAAAAATTGCTGCTGCAGCCTTAGACAACCTACAGCACTTTGTATGCCGAAAGAAAATAGTTAATTAGAAATACAAATTCTCCCAGATTGTTATTAATGGGAACTGTGGAGTAAGCAACACATATTTTGTGCCCATAAGTAATTCTCAGGTATCTTTGATCTGTGGCCCACAGCGGATGCTGCTGCGTGCCGCTGTCTGGCTTCTGGGACTCTGCCAGCGCCAGACATCTGGCTACTTTGTTATCATTGGCTGATCTGCTCCCTGGAGGCCACTCTTGTGACACCAGGCAGAGAGTGTCCTGGCAAGGAAAATTATCAGCACATTTTGAGTGGATTAGAGTTCCAAAGTGGTCTTCAAATCTCTACAGGGGTCTGGTGAGCCATGCTCTACTGGGGGTTCCTCAGGGCTCTGTTTTGACAACACTGTTGATTTGAAAGGCAGCAAGGGTATGGCTCCCACTGTTGCATCACAGGTTTCAGGCAACATCTTAGGAAGTGAAAAAAGGGCCCCAATTATGATCTGTCAGATGCAGAAGGGGAAAAATGCACCAAAGACTTCCCTTGATTAGTGTGGAGATTCTGAGTAGCAGCAAATGTTTGTACTAGAGTGCTGTATGTCGTTTATATTCCAGTGTCATATCGGGCAAAAATGTCTGCATTTGTTTTTACTGACTAATGCAGTTTTGTTTTTCTTCAAATTCTGCAGCTATGAAATTTTCAGTCACGTTCATAATACCTTTGCCTTGAGCTTTTTTTTTTTTTTTAACTCTAAAGGTGTTAAATAGGACTCCATCTCAAAGGTTGTGTCTGACAATCCGTCATACAAAACACTTGTTTAGAGGTCAAAGAAAAGAATGCTGCATAAGCACTGGCTTAGTGCAGGAAAAAAAAGCCATGATGTGACAATCTGAACCTTATTCACAGGATTGATTGAGGTATCGTGTCTTCTCCCTTTTTCTCTTGGCGTTTCCATTTGTGAATACAAAGCTGCGGTGACCCATAAATATTACATGGTGTGGAGATGCAAAGCAGGAATTAATGACTGGGGTGTGTGTGTGAGAGAGCGTGTGTATGGCAGGTCCCTATGGGATTCTGCTTAGACAGGCGGGCATGGTGAGGGTGTGGTCTCTCTCTCTCTCGCTCTCTGTGTCTCTCACACACACACACACACACACACACACACACACACACACACAATGTAGACTGTATTTTTTTTCTCCACATCTCTACAGGGCTGCATGATTTTTGGCCAGTGTGCTAACCTGCTTGTCAGCAGCCCAGTGGTCGCCAACCGTTTCAGTATTCAGTTACTCACTAAACTCTCACCAATTATTCTGCACAGAAAGAGGACTCCAGCTTCAAAGGAACTTTGGCTTAGAAATAACTGGTGCTGAAATTATTATTTGGTTAATCAATTATTCAATTAACAGAAAATTTTGATAACTTATAACCATAAATTGAGTAATTTAAGAAACAAAAACAAAACAAACATTTTTTCGGTTTCAGCTTCTTAATTGTGAGGACTTCCTAAGCTCTGTTTTATATCATTTTAAGTAGAATATCTTTAGGTTTTGGGCTGTTGGTCAGGCAAAATAAGCAATTTGGAGACGTCACCTTGGTGTCTGGAAACTTTTTTCCCTGACATTTTACGATTATGCAGTTGACCAGAAAAATAGCCGAGAGGTTAGCTGATAATGAAAAATAATCGTATAGTATTGATTACTATGATTCAAATGCGCAAAGTTTTGACATCTAATGTGTCTCAAAAGGAACTTTGTCTCTCTCTCTCTCAGAGCTGAATTAGCTGAATTAGTCCATTCATTGATTAGTTGATTGATAAAAAAAAAATAGCAACTATTTTGATAATGATTAATCGGTAAGTAATTTTCAAGTAAAAATGGCAAACATTGTCGGGTTAAAGCTTCTAAATTATTAGGATTTGCTGCTTTGTCTTAGGTGATAGTATACTGAATATATATATATATATATATATATATATACATATATATATATAACTTTGTGTTTTGGATGGTTTTTCACTCAAGAATATAATTGGCAGTTTAACTGATGCTCAAAGTAATCATTATTGCAGCCCTAAAGCCCTACTCTCTCTGTTATGCACAAACATACACACCATATATTCATTTGTGCTCAATAAGCACATGATACAACATTAACAATTTGTAATTCGACAGCATGTACCAAGTTGTGGATCAAGCATGCTTGATGCATACTGTATTCCAAACATTGTCGTAAAACATAGCTAACATGTGATCGGGGCACTCTGAGGTAATGACAAAGTAGTTATCTGAGGTTACAAAAAAAGAGACAGACAAGAAGAAAAGTACAAAGACAGAGAGAGAGAAAGAGAGAGAGAAAGAGAGAGACTGAGATCAGCTTTTCCTCCCTGCTTAGCATGATGAATCGGTTGAGGAGGGGCCACTTGACACCTGTCACCTAACCAGCCAGTCACAATTACCTCCAGGGGGAGGACGGGGGACTTGCTAGGGAGTTGTGCATAGCTCCCAGTGAAATAGACGAGCGTTTGAAGATCATTAATGTTACAGGACCTGTCTTCGTGGCCCTGTCCAACCTCCTGAATGGCTTGCTTTGATCACAGCGCTGCGTTTTTGTCAATAGTATGGGTACACCGCATAAATTATAAAGTTATACACACAAAGTCAGCAGGTAAAATGTCACGCTCAATTTCAGTTTCGGCCACAGATGGGGCAGCTGATTGCAGGTAATGAGCGTCATCATCACTCTGCAGACAATAATGTGCGGTGGCTGAGCTCTCGTGTTGCTATCATGTTCAGGCCAATGGCTTCGCAGAATGGCACTCACATGTTCCAAGTACAACAAAAAGAAAAAAATTCAATGTGAAGCTGTTCAGAGATTACAGATTTTAGTCTTGTCTACATGTGAATTTAGATTTCTGTTATCATCTGTGATTGAGAAATTAGGCTTTAAAGTCAGTTATATATGATCTGTGTATTTTTAATACACTGAATTTAAGACTTTTTTTTGGTTGACTATGCCTTTGCAGTTTGATAGTGTGAGGCACAAATTGTAAATAACATGATGCTGTTAAAGAGGAGGTTACACTAGTAATGTTTTTAAGCCTTTAAATAAAATATAATCTACTGTTAATTTGGAGTTGTGATAAATAATAAATGGTTCATATTTTCCATATATAGGTAGAAGTCTTCAGAAATGTATAGGGACATCAGATTTACTTGGTTGAACTAATTCAGAAATGGAAATTTAGAAATATAACTAAACATGAACTAAAACTTAATTCTTGATAGAAAAAAACCCTAATGTTTAGGTTGAAGGACAGTTCAAGATTAACAGTATAGAAGATTTCACGGATGAAATATATTCAGATATGTCACACATACTGCACAACTGCAGCAACGTGCCCTCTTAAGTATTGTGTTTGGCAGTGCACTGCAGTGGTTTCAGTGAAGAAAAATGATCATTATAGCTGATGAGGCAAGAGCTTCGAATGATGACAGTGTGACAGCAGCGAGCTTTTTAATTTGTCGGATCAGATTGTGACATGCTCCATCACAGGACGGAGGAAATCTTTTCATTTGTGCAGAAGAAGGGGGGAAAGGAGGTCAATTAGCATCAACCATTAGACAACCCAGTGACAAGCAATATATTACCGCGTGGGACAGTCAAACTAATGAGAGAGGCAGAAGAAATGTTCATTCAGGTTGGACAGAATTCTGCAATCATCCTGCTACATTAATCACTTGTATAGCACTTGACATACGCATTCTTTATAGTCACATGCTCCGAGGTGTAACTCCTCGTATATGCAGCCTTCTTCGCCATCACATTTGTTGTCATATGAGGTCAGGTTTACTCAAAGGAACGTCATGTCAAATGTTACCCTACGGAACCACGTGCATCAACGCTACATCGACTGCATGCAATTTACAGTAATTCATGCTTTACTATATAGTTACATTTAAAAGGTTTTATTGTTCAAGGTTGATCAGTCAAAAATAAGTCAAAGGATATTTTATCAGCTGTGTAAATGACCACATTGTTTTAAAGATCACAAAGGCTTCCATTAATATATTTGCCAAAAGCAGCATGAGAGAGAGGATCTCATTTTATCAGAAGAGACAATCTCAAAGCGAGTATTTTTTTTCCCTTTGCCAGGCAGGCTTTATTTGACTGGCTGTCAGGTATAACGCGCCTCTCTCGATATTGATCTGAAGTACCTAAAGGTATGTGACATCATTATGAGGCTTGACCTTATCAACTGCTGCCCTGCAGCCTATAGGCAGGGCTGGGCCAGAATCTAATGCCTCCCCCCCAAAGGTTGGTACCTGGCGCGTAATAGGGAAATTGGTGGTGGTGTTATTTGTTTTCCTGACCTCATGGCACACTTCACTCTCAAGGCCTCTAATCAGTCATGGCCTGAGGTTGGCTTCACTACTACACCAGGTTAGCTGGCTTTTCTGCTGGTTATTGTACTGTAGTCAACATAAGTGATG
Organism: Siniperca chuatsi; assembly: GCF_020085105.1. Taxonomy (NCBI): domain Eukaryota; kingdom Metazoa; phylum Chordata; class Actinopteri; order Centrarchiformes; family Sinipercidae; genus Siniperca; species Siniperca chuatsi. The sequence continues at coordinate 11,123,509 of NC_058044.1, read as the reverse complement.
ATATTGGCCATAATGGTCTGGAGAAATATGGAGATATTGTCTGTGTCTAGTCAGCTACAACCAAACTATATAGATAATCAACACTATCGCCAGAATTGATGTTGATATTGGGCGATTGTACAAAACCCTCCATTACGTTAAATGCCAACATTTTTAACGTTCAATGCCAACATTTCAAAATGTTTTTCTTTTTACAATATCTGCACACAGCAACCGAGGTATGGATACAGTTAGGTGAAGATCATGGTTATGGTATAATAACCTATGGTTAAAGTTAGGCAACTAAAACACGTGGTTAAAGCTGAACTAATCCATATTTTTATATTAACAATGGATTAATTGACACTGTGTGATGTGAAAGCTGATACTTGTAGTGACAAAACCACAGAGAATTATCACCCAGCTCCGCGGTTCCCCTCAGCTCTACAGAGCGTTTTAGTTTCTTTCAGCTCATTGTTTTGGTTTGACGACCCGCAACTTTACTGTTTTGGTTCACGCTCACCTCTCTCATCAGCAACGTTAGCAGAAATCAGCTGTTTTCAGCTAAATGCCTCTGATAAACCCATTGTACACTCCCTGCTGAAAATCAAATGGCAGACAGACAAAGCTAGCGACTAACTGGTGGGATAGTGGCACATTTAGTCACTAAGAAGCCCTAAATTTCTGATTATTGCATGTTCTAAGCCTTTTCCAATGTCCTTTTGTTATTTGTTGATCAGAAAGCAGCCTAACTGGCAATATGTCATCATAATCTGCCTTAACACTAGATGTCCAAACATTTCAGGTCTTGTTACCTATTTTAGGAAAAGTAGCTCTATTAAAATGTCACAGACAAACAAGCAGTTCTGTATCAACCTATAAAAAGTCATTAGAATATCTTGAGAACTGTTGATGCTTTTATTTAGCCCTACATAGAGATCAAATAGAAAACCATCTCTCAGTTTGTATACCAGTTGAGCTGCAATTCAAGCGCAGTTTTTGAAACCTCTTTCATTATCTCAAGTGGTGAGCGACTTGTTCCCTCTGAGAGCTACAGTACAGTGTGTGACATTTAGTAAATCCTGAAGGCTTCTACCTTTTGTTGTATGCATTTAAACAACACATTAAAGCCAGAATGTTCCTTGTGGAACCTGTCACATTTCCCAGGTAAAGCAGATGAATAAATAAAGCACCGCTCTTAGTGGCTGAAACAACCCCTTCTTTGTGCGATTTGCTGTTGCCTTGAGATAGATCCTGATCTCTTTGTAGACCCTCTCCCAACAAGCATTGACCTTCTGCTCCGACATGTAAAGAGCTCCACGAGATCAGAAAAGGGAGGGGGAAGCTGTGAATAAAGGCATCACCACTGCGAGCAGCCAAGAGACTTCATCCACTTCACTCCACACTTCTCTCCCTCTCCTCTTCTCTGTCTCTCAGTGTAGCTTTATCTCTGTGTTCAGTCTAGCAGCGGAGATACCTTGTTGGCGGCACAAAGGAGCGGTTCTGTAATAAAAACAGCTGTCTCTGGTGGTCTCGGTGTAATTGGGATTGTTAACGTGGAGAGCTCCTGAGGGAGACTGAGAAGAGTATGTCTTTGTGTAAAGCACACAGACACCTCTGCAGCACTCCTTGATTCGGATGTAAGTAAGAAAGTGAGGAGGGAAAAAAAGCAAACAAGTCACCTGAGTTATATCAAGCCTTGCTGCATGTGCTCTCTCTATTTTACTTGGGCTTTACTTTTATTTTTAGACAGTGCCGATTTATTTATATGTGGTAAAGCTCCTTGAAGTGAGAGAAATCTTTTCTTGCACAATTCTACTGAGGGTTTATGTTTTTAAAGGCAAGATATGACTGCACCTTCCAGCGTTGAGACAAGTCTTTGTATGATAGCAACATTCCCTCCAATTACTTATACAGTAATTGGAGGCCAAAAATATTTAAAACTGGAAAGGCATTCAGCTGACGATACAGTAAAATTTTAAAAAGTGAAAACAAAACCAGCCCAATCTCAAGGGTGTACGATGCTTCTCATTTGGAGGCCTTTTTATATATTAAAATATGTGTTATATTGTAAAATAATTATGAAATGCAGTTATAATCAGTGTATTTGGCTTTACTCAATAAAATCTTGTCATGAGTTAGATTAATTTTTGCTGATAAATCATTTAAGATAAAAATTAATATTTTGCATATAAGGTGCTGTCATAGCCCATGTAAGCCAAAAAATGCAAATTAAACATTACAAAAATAAAACTACATTATATTTTATTTAAAACCATTTCTATATTAGGCAAACAAAGGTCTGTGATTCTTAATGAAATATCGGGATTGCCACTTTCTGTTTACCATGGCAGACCCTGCAAAAGTAATTCTGTTAATCAGTCTGACATACTGTCCTCCCTCAAACGTGAGAAAGCTGTAGGCACAGGAAGTAAAAGCCTTAGGTACATGAACACACACGAAAGTGTTGAAAATGTACTTCAAAGTCAATTGCTTGGGAGCAGCTCGGTCTGATTTATTCGACTTAAGATATACTTTTTTGCGTGTTTCATTGTGGATGAAAATTTCATACACCAATTTAGAGGTGGTGAAATATAAATGATTTCTTTAAAGTTTCATCATAAATCAGTCTGTCGGTATATGTGAGAAGACACTGATTGCTCCTTGATGTCTCCTGAGCCTGATCTCTGTCTCCCGGTGTCTGGAGGTGGCTCCAGCAGCGCCTGTTGTCCCGCTGGGGGAGGCAACATATTTCTGCAGCTGGATGGCTCTCTCTCTCTCTCTCTCTCTTGCAATGTAAAACTGCTATGCAGCAACACCAACGGGCTTTTCTGTCGCAGCCGTGGGGACATATTAAATGTCTATGTGCATCAAAAACAAAAAACAAAAACGGTAACTGACAGGTAGTCGCTCACAAAGACCCGACGTATTCAGAAGAGCACGTCTATGCCGCCACATTAACGCTGCAACATCGGTAGCCTCGATTAAAGTGCTTACAGAGTTTTATAGAAGCGGTACACACGCTGTGGTCACATACCGGGGCGGCGATGTGTAGCTTGTAATTAGGATAAGACCATACTTAATAATCTCCAGTGACACGAAAGGAATTTAATGTGGAATCCTTAACACACACACACACACATATATTATTAACAAGTCTAAGGTGATTAAGGGGTCAACCGACTGTCTGTCAAAGACATTGATCATTGCTTCATAACTGTCACACCTTCTTATGTGTGTGTGTGTGTGTGTGTGTGTGTGCGTGTGTGTGCGTGTGTGTGTGTGAGAGAGAGAGAGAGAGAGAGAGAGAGAGAGCATAGAAAGCGTGGTGTTCCTGTGAAAAATTTGAGCCATACAGGAAAAGACAAATAATCCAAGAGGCATTGTTTTCCATAAGAATAAGCTACTTGCTAACCTCCGAGAGACTTAACAATTATCTCACCCTATAGACGTGACCATATTAAACAAATTAGACCACCCCTTGTTAATTACAACGTGATGAAATGTTTTAATTGCGTTACCGATGGTGTGGCTTAATTAGAGGAAATATAAGACAATAGCCTGCTATGATATATAGATTTGCAATTAAATAGTGCTAATTATTTTAAAAATCATTCATTACTAGTATTAAGTAACTTGTGCAGTTGTTGCATGCAAAACACAATGCATGAAAACAATATAAAATAGTACCAAAGAGGTTATAATTTTCTCACAAGTTGACTCATTTATTTTTGGTATTTTCCACAAGTTTTTTCAAGGTTAATAAAATTATCATAGCAACAAAGGAGAACAAATTGCTGGCGATAATATGAAACTTTTCCTATACCTTAAATTTAGATATAAATATAATAATCTCAGAAGTTGCCAATCCTATTAAAATGTGTTTTTAATTTTTCACAACTTTAATTTACACCTTAGGTGTTATAATGTAATCATAGCAAAATATATTTGACTTTACGATAAAAACTTATTTTGACCTGAGTAGGTGGAGTGGAGCTGTCCATGGTATTCATCAGAGACGCAAATGTCTATTTGGCATACGACGAAATCTGTTCACAATATTCAACAATCAAATATTTTCAGATGCAATAAATCACAATTCAAAAAGTCTCTGAACTTCATAAGACGTGGCGGTGGTAACGAGGTGTTGGTGAGAAGTAGAGTCATTTGAAATAAATGCCTTGTCGCAGACTGCCCATGCGCAGAGTCCCCAGCGGCGGCGGCGGCGGTGGTGGTGGTGTTGTGGCTAATGAAGAATAATAAATCATGAAAGGGTTTTTCAGGTAGCTGAAAAGAGCGTGTGTATGTGAGAGGGTGAGAGACTGAGAAGGAGAGTGTGTGTGAGTGAAAGAGAGAGAGAGAGAGAGGGGGAGAGAGAGAGCGAGTGAGAGAGAGAGAGAGAGAGAGAGAGAGAGAGAGGCGGAGAGAGACTCAGTCTGCCCTTCGCCTCAGAGCAGAGGCAGTTCGGGTCCCCGCAGCATTCAACGTAGTCGAAGAGGTACAGTACAGAGACTGTCACCGCCATTACTTCTCACTTACGGTCATTTGAAGACGGAAACTTTTGACAAAAAAACAAACAGGTCAACGAAAGCGGCAACAGTTTTAAACTTGAAGTATTTTGGAAATCCTAAGAGACGGAAAGAAACTTTTTTGATTTTTTTTTTCTGGCGTCGTCTATGAGGAGTTCTGCCACAAAAAAAATCCAAGGTAAAAAAATATATTTGTATAATACAAGGTGGAGACGGTTGAAGGAGAAAAAAAACAGAAAGGTTTTTTTTTTTTTGAACAATCGCGCCACAAGTCCACAAAGGAAAAGGTATCTGCTGCGCTCAGTTGCATGGCTTGTTGGTGCCTGCGATATCTCATTTGCCAAAACGAGAGACACCTCCATACCTCCGCTAGTAATAATAAATAGATGTGATAACTTCAGTGTTGGACGACTGCCTTCAGCCTACACTTTATTCGACAGTGACTTGAGATTCCTGCAAAGCAATTGGGCTTCAACTCCCGACCGAGGAGGCGGAGTCTTAACTTATTAAAAGGAACTTGCCGAGGCTTGGACGCCCGCAAATATGATGATGATGTCTCTGAACAGCAAGCAGCCTTTTGCCATGGCCCACACCAGCTTGCCCGAACCGAAGTACTCGTTGCATTCCTCCTCATCCTCCACTTTGACTTCCAATGCACCCTCGTCCTCCTGCTCGTCCTCCCGACACAGCAACAGCATCATCAGCAGCAGCAGCAGCTCGGAGGCGATGCGCAGAGCCTGTCTCCCAACCCCACCGGTACGTATTCTGCATAATCACTGCTTAAAGGCACATTTTGACAGCCCACTTTTTTGCTTGATGTTTTTTTCATGTCTGCACAGCAAATCACCCAACACCTCCATATTTTTTCCCCCCTCTGCTCAACTTATGTATTCAGTCGGCTTTGCCTTTCGTATTAATTTTTATGACCTGGGATGTTGCATGTGTCTTGTTTTGTGCGCTCCTTTTTTAGGATTTCTTTTTTTCACATTCTGGAAATGTTTTAAACCGAGGAGTGGAGGGAGAATTCCCTGCTGACAGTTATGTGTGCATTCTATTTGCAATTGCAGAGCAATATATTCGGAGGCTTAGATGAGAGTTTGTTGGCCCGGGCTGAAGCTCTAGCGGCGGTGGATATAGTCTCGCAGACCAAGAGCCACCACCACCCTCCACATCACAGTCCCTTCAAGCCGGACGCGACCTACCACACCATGAACACGCTCCCCTGCACCTCGTCTTCCTCCTCCTCCTCGGTGCCTATTTCTCATCCGTCCGCCTTGGCCGGCCACCACCATCACCACCACCATCACCACCACCACCAGCCTCACCAGGCACTGGAGGGGGACCTGCTGGACCACATCACCCCGGGACTGGCACTAGGAGCCATGGCAGGGCCGGATGGCTCGGTGGTTTCCACGCCTGCGCACCCTGCCCACATGGCGGGCATGAACCACATGCACCAGGCAGCCATCAACATGGCTCATGCCCACGGGCTACCACCGCACATGGGCATGAGCGACGTGGACGCCGATCCAAGGGACTTGGAAGCCTTCGCAGAGAGGTTTAAGCAGAGACGGATCAAACTCGGGGTTACCCAGGCGGATGTAGGGTCAGCTTTAGCCAGCCTGAAGATTCCTGGGGTGGGCTCCCTCAGCCAAAGCACCATCTGCCGATTCGAGTCCCTCACGCTCTCTCACAACAACATGATTGCTTTGAAGCCCATCCTGCAAGCGTGGCTAGAAGAAGCCGAGAAATCACACAGGGAGAAACTTAATAAACCCGAGTTGTTCAACGGCGCGGAGAAAAAGAGGAAGCGCACGTCGATAGCCGCACCAGAGAAGAGATCACTTGAGGCCTATTTTGCCATTCAGCCGCGTCCCTCCTCGGAGAAAATTGCAGCAATCGCAGAAAAGCTGGACCTCAAAAAGAACGTGGTGCGGGTCTGGTTTTGCAACCAGCGACAGAAACAGAAACGAATGAAATACTCTGCATGCGTCTAAAATCGCTTTAAACCACCACCCAGGAAAAGACTTGGAACTGTTTAGAGACGATTTGTACCATATTTCCTATCTCACACGTTTTTTCAATCATCGATGACTTTGTGCTTTGAACTTCGAAAAATTCCTAAAATTGAACAATGACTGAAAAACTCGAAAAAACCCCCGACAGTCACGTCTTTTACTCGCTGAGAGGGAGACGTGGAGTCAAGTAAAGCATCGTTTGACAGAGCAAGTAAGAACACTGTTTCCACACTTACTATGCTTCACCTTTTTAATGTCAACGCAGTAGCCTGTGACTTACAGGACTCTATGCTGTAATTTTCATTTATGATTCATTTCAAATGAGGACTACAGTTTGCGTTAGCAGAAACCCCCCCAATGAAAATAGCATTGTTATTTACACGCAGCGGGGCTAGTTTAACTCGAAGCACTTGGTTTGGTGACTACTAGTGTTTATATTTTTGGCTTATAGGATAAGCTACATTTTTCCCTCATGACGATGCTGTCTGACATGTATTCAGGGTCCATGAGGAGATTAAGAGGACAACACACGACTTGGTCTTGAAAGCTAATATTAGATTACTGCCAAATAACCCTCTGTAAATTAATAATTTACTTGCCACACACTTCATTTTGTGTCTAAATGTGTAATTAAGTCCACTTATTTTGTTACCATGTGTCATCAAAGTCAGGGATCTATTTTCAAGATACCCGGGGTTTGGACTAAGGTAGGGTTGTTTATTATTAGGCCTCAGTATGTGGAAATATCGAAATAGTGACTCACTTGGAAGGATTTCACAGCATTTCACTATTAAAAAAATATGATTTCTTGTCGGCTGCAATAAGTTTACAATCCAGCGTGGGCCGGTACCTTATGAACTATTTATTGAGTGAGGTCATGTTTACTTCATTATATATTTATTGGGATTCCCCCCTCCTCGTTTTGCTTGAGAAAATCAAATTGTGACAGCAAGTTAAGCGTGTTGTTCTGGTTTAAAGGGAAACGACTGTGAAATATACAGTCACAAATTTTAATTTACGATTTCTAACATTTGAGATGGTACAATCGAGATATATATGAGATAGTATTCTCTTTTTAAATTATTTTATGTATGTTTTCTGCTATTTATTTGTATAAATATACGCGCATCATTATGAAGTCGTTGCTTGTTAAAATCACATTGTTTAAGTAATGTTTTTTCTTGAAGAGAAAAGAAACAGCTTCATGGAAGTATACGTGTACAATGTAAATATTTCATTGGAACCAGTCGATGCACATAAATATATCCGTACAGGTTTTTGCTGTATTGCTGTTTTAGCTGAGGTAACTTATTTCTGTAATGTATGTTGCTTTTGGTTCCTGGTTAAATAATTCTATTAATTTATTACATCCATGTAATTTTAATTTATTTAATTATTGAACTGCAATATGTGTTTCATTAAAGAACAAACTTTAACATTTAATCGGACGTTTTCCATGACTGCACTGTGTAATGTGGCTCATCCAGACATATTAACATTCTTTTATTTATTCATCTATTTATTTATTGATGAGGAGGATGGAAACGGTTTAGCTGTGGGCTGCACAGCTTTTAAAAGATATTTATGGATTCTTTAAGCTTATTTGACTGCGAGTATTGCCATTTTCTTTAAAAGGTAACGTGACTTTGAGCTTAGAAACAGCCATGAGTCCTGTCACAGTGCCCATGAGCAAGACACCACCAACAACCCCACCCCCACCCTACACCCAATCTGTTCTCCCACTGTCTGGGTAATATAAGAGATGAATAACTAACAGGAAAATGTAAAATGTAATTAGAATTTTTTTGTGCCTTAACACCGTCCTCCTCCAGGCCTCATAATAAAGCAGGCCTTACAGGAGCCCCTTCTTCTCGATTCCATCAATGTTAAAGACACACGTGGCTTCTCCACTGACTTGCTGCCAGCTTATGCAGCTCAATGTTGCCTTACCTGAGAGCAAATGCTAATATTCTATTAGAGTCTAATCAGGGGGTCTATGGAGAGCTGGATGGGTCCCTGGAGCGCAGACTTGCCAGATGTCAGCCCGCCAGAAAAACAGCTCGCCTGCCAATGTGCCCGTCTCTATTTAAATACACACTCAAACATGCCTCGTTCGTGCATGCGGGCACACGGGCTTTGAAGCAAAACCTTTGCATCGAAGTTATGGCTGGATATGAGGAGGAAGATAAAAAAAAAAGAAAAAAAAAGAGGGGAACATTTTGAATGTCATGTCCATAGCAGAGTTGCTGTTTGTGGGCTTCAGGGCTGGCTGGCTGGCTGGCTGGCTGGCTGGCTGGCTTGTTGAGCAATGAGCAAGCGTTTCAGCACCATGGACAGATACCTGAGAGGCTGCACGAGCCAAACATTAGCATTTCTGAAACCTGTCCTCCACCTTTACAGTGATTATTTACAGCACCTGGAATACATTTGCATGGGAGTATTTTTGGATCATTTCAGACTGATTCTAACAGTAGGTTTTAGCAGGAGGATTTTGCAATACAAAAAAAGAATTGATTCTTTAAAAGAAAAATCAATCAATTGTCAGTTAGACGTGTTCACCCTCTAAAATGCTGTGTCAAATGTTTTTATATTTTTTATAACCATACAATTATCATCATGCACCTCCAAGTGTCACATGACAAGACAATCACTTTAGTTTCCACCAAATATTTTAAATATGTTTTTTTAATCTAATCTCTTATAAGTAGGCCTACTTGAATTAATTAAATGTGACACATATATCCTTCGTCAATACTTATCCAACAAAAAACCTTTAATAAAATGGTTCTAAACTGAAAAACAACGCCTTCATAACACTGATCCATAAACCAAACATGTGCAACCGCCATCCTCGTGACAAATTAAGAGTATCAAAACGACCCTTATTAATGAGACAGCTATGATGGTTCATCAATTAAAAGATGCTCCTGGTGAGTGCTTCTAATTTCCCCTAAATGAGCCATTCACTTAATACGTTAATAAGAGCGAATTATTAAATTACACATCGAATTATGAAAACCAGATAATTATGAAGAGCGAGTTAAGTAGTCATTAGCTATCCCTGTTAATTACCGCTGGTCAGGGAGGGCTGCCGAGTGAGTGTCTCATCGGGAATTGAAATTAACTTTATGCAGTGAGCCTCGCTGCTGCTTGACAAGCCGGAGCTCTGCACAGACAGACAGACAGGCAGGCAGGCAGCTTCTCAGCCAGACTGCTGCTGCCTGCTTTCACTTTCACGTATTGGGAGAAAATCGATCAGGATTCTTTGATAGCGAATCAATGTGGCCCCAGCAATGAAACACACACACACACACACACAGAGAGAGAGAGAGAGAGCTAAAAGGCCTCAGCAGCACAATAAAGAAAATCGAAGATATTTTCTTTGATATAATAAATATGTGAACTAGTTTACCTTAAAGCCACAGACACATCTGCTCACATCTGTGCTCCATACATTGAAACGTACATACAGAACGACACTGTGGGAGCTTTCTACAAAACGAAAAGGGCAGCGCTGTTTCCTTTTGTTATAATTACGCCCTCTGTTTTATTTTTCTCTTTCCCCTGAACATTTCCCCCCTTTCACAGGGATATTGATGAAAATTTAATGAGGCCAGGGACTGTCGGAGCTCCGCCTGGGGACCCGAGAGTAGAATATTTTAACTGTACATTTACGCCAAGTGTCTGCCTTCAAAGACGCGACTGCTCTCGAATTAGACGAACTGTAAGCCATAAATTGAACGCGCTACACACTATATAACCCTTTATTTATCATCTGTTGGCTCTTTTGCACCGCCAAAATATTGTGCAACACCCGTCAAATGGCTGCTTGGATGTTAAGCGGCAATCGCCATTTGAGATTGTCGCCGATCAGTTGCTGTTGATGCAATATTAATCAGCCATCAATAGTCATTAGTTTGTTAAGTGTTTTCCAGAAACTAATCGATGGGGCAGCATTGGATGACTAGAAGGATTTTGGTGGGATACTTTTTGATCTAGGGTGGCATGCAAAAGAGGGAAACACTGTACAGCCACACTGTATCTATCTGCCAATGAAATAGCTCCATCTCTCTCTCTCTCTCTCTCTCTCTCTCTCTAACATAATCGCACGCGCACACACATACCAGCCACGCACACACAGACGAGTATTTGCCAGGGGTAGGCATACGCTTTTGTTCAAATACAGTATCTTCCATTTTACCAACGAAAAACATTTCAAATCCTCGCGTTTTATGCTGATTGAAGACTGAATCGGTGATGAAACCGAATGGCCAGTTACTGTGTTGTTCATCACACGGGTTAATGCAGGCTAAATCCGCACCACTAAAGTTTGAGCCTGCACTGGAAAAATAAAAGTTTGCTGGCGTGACACACCCAACGTTACAGGAAATTCACAACTGAATTGAACAACTGAATTAAATTGAAATTATGCTGGGGTTAACCAGGCGAAAGATTTCCTTCTGCGACGTGAGAGTAAAAAGATAAATGCATTATTGGCCAGACAACTTATTTATGCGTTTAGGTGAGAAAAACAATAGTTTTAGGAAAAGGCCTCCGCTGTAACCTTTACTTTGAAATGTAGATGTGCTGCAAACACTGGATACAATCCAGACATGCGTAGACAAGAATTCGTCCCTTATTAAAAATTTATATCGATGTATTCAAACTCACTGCTTTTCCTTTTGAGTTCTGCAATGTAACATCGCATATTTGTTCAGTGCAAGAAATTTTAAAAAGCAAGGTTTTCAGCTGCACTAGCCTGCGTCAAAACAAAACTTTCAGAAACCGATAAATTATGATTTTACCGAAATTTTGACATTCTCGTTACGAATCTGAAAAAAAATGGGGGATTTTTTAAAATAAAAAATAAAAAGCCCCTCTTAATTTAATGCCATTGGAAACGTTCACAGCCTTCATAAGTAAAATAGCTCAGGGGCGTGATTAGAGGGTGGGTGCTGAGAGGCCACAGTCACCCCTGACATGTGGCTGCCTCCAAAATAATGATTTGGATGCATAACCAAGTTTCTACCTTTTCCCCAGAGCTTTTTCATTTCTTTTGTACATTTGTTATTATCAAAATCATAAAGTGTTGTTTAATTTCCATAAGACCCAGCATTATAATTCTTTGTTTTGTAGCTTGTTCTTTATTGTCCATAGTTGATGCCATTTTGTGAATTTGTGGATTTTATTTTTCAACATGAATCCTAAATGAATATTCAAATGCTTTTGCTTGAGGGGGAATACTGTACACCCCGGCTAGACTTTTGCAATACAGCCATCTCCAACATGGCGAGCATGTTTCAGAGTTTATCATGGACAGATTATGTGTGTTGAAATAATGAAGATTATTTCTGTACATTGAAAAATAAAACTGACCTCTCTCCCCCACCACCAATATTATTAACCTTTTGCAATGCATTTTCTTACAGCTAGGGGAGTGTGAGGAACACCAGTTACGAAAAGAGCCTCATTGCACTGTTACACTAGTGTCCATGTAGGCAAGAGGAAGAAATGCCCTTCAAGGATAAAATGACTGCCCGTGAGAATAAAGAATTAAGTCAGATGACATCTCCAGACTTCTCAGATGAATGAACAAGAAGGTCGGCCAAGTTCATAAAAGTGACCAACATCTTTGCATAATTGATTTTCAATCTCTTCTTAAACTTTTTGCTCTTTTTACGCTTACGTGCAGTAAGTACCTGCAGTTAATTATTCAGAAAGGGTAAGATGATCAACTCTACGAGAATATACACAGTGAGAACCAAATGCTCATCAAAATAAAATAAATTTAAATAACTTAAGTGATTTAATCATGTCATTCCCATTTCTTTTTTTTTCTTTTTTTTACCATAAAACATTCCTTTTTCATTTATTTAAAAAAGCTTAATTGCATCTACTGGTGCTAATCTTGTACTGATAAATAAACAGTATTCATTGGAATTGAATGACTATAAAGTATTTTAATCATCTGAAGGACCATCTGAATAATAAATAATAAAGTTTTAAAGAGGTTTCAGTTTTTTTTAACCTTCTGTAAATGCCAAAAACAGTGTGCATACTGTTCCACAGCTTTATATCACAAAATCAAAGCCAAAACTTCCATTGTCACAGAAACATATCCAGTTGAAGCTTGGTTACCTTAAGACTGATCAGCAAAAACAAGGTCAACCAGGAAAAACTTGTTATAAGATACATCTTGGAGTCATATGTTTAAATTCATTGTGTTTTACAAATGATACAGTTAAACTCCCTTGTGAATTGCTTGGTACAAAATTCATCAAACTCTCTATTTGTATCTATTTATTATTATTTGTGTGAACATATGTAAAGCATACTGTGTGTCAAAATATTCATGTTAAAGACTGCTGTCATCACATTTTACTTTAAAAAAAAGATAAAAGTTGCAGAAAGCACGACTCTCATATACTGGGTCTAAGATGAAAGTGTTTTGTTTATAGCCCCATAACATATTCAGTCACTTATTTAAACTGAATGTAAACAATGTGTAATTCTGCACAAGGTGGATCAAATCATGGTAAATGTATTGCACTTGTATAGCGCCTTTCTAGTCTTCCGACCACTCAAAGCACTTCATAAATCAGTGGATCAGTGCTGTGTGATGTAGAAAGAATACATGGGCATACACCAGGACCGTTGACATCAGAATGGCATCTTAATATGTGGATTCCTCATAATGTCTATGAATGTATAAGCTATTAACTAAATGTGTTCATCATTTAATTCAGTCACACCATGTGTACTCAGTTATGTATTATGACCTAATGTGTAAATTGATGGCATCAAAGTGCCTTCAGCCATCAAATATTTAACAACACTGGATGGGTATACGCATTTATGAACAGCTAGGTCTCCTCCTTGCATTCCCTTTTCACCTGATCTTCCTTTTGCAACCATCGAGTGTTCGACTTGCTCGTTCTGAGGCTGTTTTGGTGTTCCGAATGAGTAAGTTGTAGACCTCGTTGAGATTGGACCTTAATGAGAAGGTGGTAGAGCTGTCTAGTGGATGTGTGTTCATTGGGCTTTGACAGCCGTGCTCTGTTGCAGATCTATTAATCATACCCACAAGGAGTGCTAGTCTCTCTCCCTCTCTCTCCCTCTCTCACTCACTCACTCTCAGTTTTCAGTTTATACAGAACAGAATCATTTACATAAAGTCCTTAAGGCAAATAACTGTTGGGGGCTCTAATTTATATCTGATCGAAAATTAGCCGTCATTATGCGCACCATTAGCTGCGTCTTTAATGTGCTTCTAAGCACCATTTGTCAAGCAGCTTGTTAATATCCTTCAAGTCTTTAAAGTTGAGAGCTCATTAAAGACTGCTGTGCCTGCTCTTGATGCTATTTCATGAAATTCTGTGGGAAGGGACAGAGCATTTAAAAGTTTTTTTGCATTGCCATTGTCCAAAAAAAGAGTAGACGACGTACTGCGTGTGCATCCTGCTTGCTTTACGTATGATTAAAAACTGAAAGACAAAATGCACTGTTTTAACATGGGAGAATGTTTCAAATTATAAACACTTAATACATTTAGGCAAAACTATCAGTTGACTAAAGTCTAATTAAACATTTGCTTACAATATGATCACACCACCAGAAACATCTTTAGAACTGCTTTTCATCAGGAAAACCAATTCTCTTTTGACCGTGTAAGACTATGAAGTGCAAACAAATTGTTCTGAAAGGCACACATCAGATAGGCAAATGAACCCCTGCGTGTAAGTCTTTCCATAGTTGTCTTGCCCACAGCCCATAACAGGAGACCCTCACAGGCCCAATCTTTGCCTATGGGTAATGGGAGTTATGCTGCTTTATTATTGGTTAAAACTCCAGTGTCCTTAGTCTTTTTTTTCCTCCAGTATAACAGATTCCTCCAGGCTAAAGCAATAAAGAGAGTAATTAGAATGCTAAAGACAGATGTAAATAAAGGGAATGAGACAGTGGTGAGGGATGAGGCGTCTAGGTCACACACTCTCATCAAAAACCCAGTTGGTAGCAAATGACACAGCGTTCAGTGCCAGAGGCCTGGGGCTACGACTGCAAACCAGAGGACATAATGGACTAAATTATGGCCTCAATGGCTATGCATCTCAAAGCACCCATAAGGACACACACACACACACACACACACACACAACCTCAAACCCCAAACACAGATCTACTGTATGATCGGATTAAATCTGTCTAAAGAATTACATAATTACAGAATACCATATCAAAACAATACGCTATTATTATGCAGTGTGTTCAGTACTCACACCCCACAGAACCAGTGTTAACTGATTGCCTTGTTGATGGCCCCCATTGATAATCCATTGATGTTACGGACTATCATTCATGAAGCTTCTGTTCAGCAATATAGGAGTCATTTTTGTAAAACCAATATCCGATTTCATTCTGGCAGTCTGAGGCTTTCACAAGTACTGAATTTATTTATTTATACATTTATTTAGAGAAATACAATTTGGAAAATAAAAATGTGGAAAATAAGATGAGTATTATAGGATTACAATTATATCGGATGAATAAGAGATGTGTTTTAGAGTGTGTGGAGGCAGACTGCAGCAAGCATCAACACCAAACACTATACACTTGAGATTACATGCATGAAGAAGGGGTTGGGCTAATTAAAATATTATTAAAAATACATTAACTACTAGAATGCCATCATATTTAACAACATGAGACATTAATAAATTAACCAACTTTTAGTGATGAAATAAATACTTCTTTATACTGGACTTCAAGGGGAATTCCTGTGAGTCGCAGGCACAAGGATCAGGTTGGCAAAGCAGCAAGAATATTGAATATCCAAATAAATCAATATTTATTACTTAAGTAAAATCATGAATTTGATTACATTTGAATTTCATTTCTTGTCATCAAGAAATTCTAGAAAAAAGCATCATCAAACATCAGCAATAAGTAGATTTGTGGAGTTTATCATCAGAATAAAAATGTTTAATTGTATCACAGTTACTACTTGCCACTTTGGTTTTGTGCACTTGTATGTGGTGTTGCAGAGGTGGAAACTGTGAAACAGCATCTTGTATCATGTGTGATAACTGTCGTATCTTGGAGATGATTCTTTCCTGATTTCAGGAAAGAACAAAGGGGGTAGGCTCACATTATACAGAGTGACTACGACTCATCAGGGTATTCACAGGAAATAAAACTCCAAAGAGTTTTACGCTACAGAAACTGGCTATAGAGGACAACAATCACATACACTCAGTATCCCATTAGACTGTTTTACACACTTTGGATCTTGCCTTGTTAATGAGACCCTCTAAAAGTTTCCCAAGCGTCCCACACACTATGCTTTATGTCTGGTCATCTCTCTTTTATGTTCCACACTTTGTGTGAGCCACAAATCACTACACTACACTCACATTATGCAAAGATGCATACTGTACAGGATGTAGTGTAGCTATTAGTGTTATAGATTTATGATACGCTTTGTTAATAACGTATGGTTGTAATTGCTATTAACTCTGCTACCTTGACAGTTTTTTCTCTCCTTGTATATTGTATTGGTCTTGCTGGAGCTCATCCCGACCTGTTATAAGTTCATACTTCCATACATCTTGTCCTTTCAAATGCTTGGAAAGGGGTGGATGATATGGATAAGATATTCATGGTGCAATCATAGTACAGATAATTGTCATTATATTGATGTATATCATGGTAAGATTTGTAAGTTTTCAGTTAATTGAGAAACCTTTGTTGTGTGTCTATTTTTGGTTCATCCAGTGAATTAAATACCTAACAAATCAAGGGTACTTTATAAAATAATGAAAAAAACATGTAAATTCAAAAGTACCATTAAATAGTCCTGCTCAGTGACTTGCAACATTGCCCCAACCAGACATATTTAAGGGATAGATGCCTCAGTATAAACGGTACAGAAAGATCTCTGACGGTTGAGAAACTACGAATGATGAAGAATGATTTAACATACATGTACCACCCTGTCTTACTGAACATCTCCAATCTTTTCCAGACTTGCACTTTCATGACTTTGCTGGATCATTTGTGTGTACTAAAACCCTAATTGCCGTATTTCTGACAGCACTTGAAGGCAGTCTTTAATGGCATTATCCTGAGTACAGATTGTTAGCTGCCAATCATGCTGGAAATGACAGACAAATTTCAGCCAGACATTCCCATCTAAGGACTGCTACCAAAAAGCCACATACTTCATACAAAAATGGAGTAAGTATAGACAGAAAGAGTTTCCTGCACAGAATTCTATATTTCTTTATTTTACTGAAATTATTACACATTTTGTGTTTGAAATTACAATATACCAAAATATCTTTCAGAAAAGCTCAAGATATTTCTGCTTGACCATCAAGTCCACATTACAGGCAGTATGTCAACTATTGTAATGAAATGAGAGGTATATAGCATTTTTATTGCCTATGACAAAAGTTACATGATCTTTCCATGCAAATACTTTGCCAGAAGTAATGTCTCAGCAAAGCAAGTTGATGCCACCCACTATATTAGATTACACTGTGCTGTTGAAATGTGTGCTTCAGAGGTGCCTTTGCAAAAGGTTGATTACTTTGGATATATTTCACCTGCCGCTCTGGGCTATTATTGCTTGAGATACAGACTATAGTCAGAATCCTGATGGAGCGATCCTGAATGGTCAACGTCCCTGGTAAAACCATATAAAGTGATTCAATGCGAACATAAAGAAATGTTAATGATCGTCAAAGACCTTTGTGTTGGATGGCTTTCCTTCCAGTTACTCTCTCTTTCTCACTCTCTGCTGTCCTTTTTATTTCCTTCTCACTTTCCGAGTGTGAGCATGTGCAGATTGTACTTTTTCTGTGAGAACGTTTTGAGGAAAATACATCTAATATTGACTAAAATAATAAGAATCATCCCCAAAAAATAACCCTGTTGCTGAAAATCCCAAAAATATATTCCCTCAGCATGTTTCTTTAAAATTGCTAATATTGACAGTGAGCTTTGCTGGGGAGGTGCCTGTGTATCTCAGTGGCTGTGCTGTGAAATGTGGCAGACAGACATAGTTTCTGACCTCTATATAGCAGTGTGGAAGGACCTCAACAGCTGTAAACAACACTGCAATCAGTGTCCCATCTGCTCCCATGTCCCACTTGTGTGGATGCCTTTTTGCCATTTCTTTCACCCTCTGCCAAGCGGCTGCCTCAGGACATCTAACCCAGAGAAAAGAGCTCATTTACCCAAGGAGGAAAGAAGCAAACTAGATTTCTGAGTGCGTTTGCTGACGGGGAAACTTGGTTGTGTCAGAATTTAACAGAATTAGACATATTATAATTTGCTAAATATATCACTTCACAAAAACAACAGTTCATTAATCTGCACTAAAACTTTATTTTTGTGATAAATTAACGTGAAAATAATCAGTGATCAACTAAGATCGAGCAGCTAACCAGCTATCAACGCAGCTTTTACGTGATGATTTAACCTCCATTAACCCCTGTTCAGGCTAATGATGCTTTGCATGGATTATATGAAGTGTGCGCTTGAGCTACACCCACTCCAAAGGTAAGTGGTGTGACTCCTGTCTTGTATAAGTAATAAGAGCCCACCCAGTAAATCTACAAATTTACCATGATACAAGTCATTTTCCAGAAAATACTGATTATAAGACTATTTGCATCTTTATGTATTTTTGTACTTAGATAATAGTAACTAATTTTAAACTTAAAGTTACCCTGTCAAGTTTTTGACCACTAGTAGCACAATAGAGCAATGTTTTTATGAGTGGATCCCCATTTTGTTTGGTTTGTGCACAAGGACGCATATGCATGCGCGGATGTATGCAGGCAACGCAATACACATTCCTGCCAATGGTTTCAAACTATTCCACTGATCTACAGTTGGTGGAGGGAATCCACAAAGAAGAGTAGCAATAAGCCAGCAAAGGCAGTGAAGAAAATACTTGCAAGCAAACATGGATGTACGATGCAAGAAAATAAAAATCTGATTTCCAAATGTTTTTTGAGTAAGGAAATGCATTCATTAAATTTGTTGGGCTTTAAAGAGTAACTTAACACCCCCTAAAAATCTTGTTTTTGCTAACCTCCAGTGGTCTAACTTCTCACCTTGCTGCAGTGATGTAGAAGCGTACTTCAGGACCCCATGACATCACTGTTGGGTAAAGTTACAGATCCAACAATGCACACTTCTAACCACATCCAAACACATCAGTAAGTGATGTTGGGTGTGATCAGAGGTGAAACAGACTAGAAACTTTCAACCATTGAGGACGGTTAAACACTGCTTTTCAGCCTGGCGTTCAGTTACACTTTAAGGATATACACGATGCGTTTTGGTGAGAAACACTGAATGTAATGTAATGTTTACAAGAAAACTCTACTGGACAGCTTTAAAGGAGCAGTGTGTGGGATTTAGTGGCATCTAGTGGTGAAATTGCAGTTTGCAACCACTTTAATACCGCCCGCATCACTTTCCCCTTCCAAGCGTGTAGGAGAAACTACAGTGACTGCAAAAAAAGGCCCTATCTAGAGCCAGTGTTGTTCATTCTGGGCTACTGTAGAAACATGGCGGTGCAACATGGCGACCTCCGTGAAAGGGGATCCACTCCCTCTGTAGATAAAAACAGCTTATTCTAAGGTAATGAAAACACAACAATTCTTATTTTCAGGTGATTATACACTAATGAAAACATACGTGTAAATATTATATTCCATTTCTGCCAATAGATCCTCCTAAATGTTACACACTGGTGCTTTAGGTTTTTTGGATTTACACAATCTATGTAAATTGTTGACATCAGAGCTATTCATATTAAATCAACTACAGGAAATAGTGCCTGTCATGTTTTCTTGTTAAACTTCTTTTAGTTATTTAGTTAAAGCCTGAAGTGTATTTGCTATGAAGCTTAAATACATACATCTATAGGCTGTAAATAGACTGTAAATGGGTAAAACATATTTGATAAGGATTTACCATGTTGTGTGCTGGGTGGGTAAAGAGTGAGAACACATTAATTAACCATTTCCATATATTTGATTTAATATGATTTTTTTTCTTTTTTATTAAACAACACTTCATGAGAACAATATCAAGACAAAGATAACATACAACAAACAAACATAATACAAAATTACAAAGACCGTACAAAACAAAAGACTGATAAAGTAAAACTCAAAGTACAAACACTACCATGAGGAACATAACATATTGAAATCATTCAGATAATGGCATCTTAAAAATGTTTAATTTTGTCCTGGGAGACACCTGTGAGGTTTTCTAAACTGAAATGTTAAGTTAGCAGATTGAGCCAGTGGTTGGTGGATAAATGGGTTCTGTCCTTCCAATTAAGTAATATAGTCTTCTTGGCTATTGTTAGAGCTATTAAAATAAATGGCGTGAACTGCTAGATGGCTTGAAGTGGAGAGATCATCCAGAAGACAAATGGATGGGGGCAAAGATGGATGCTGAGGCCAAGAATCTTTGACAGTTTGCTCACGACCTCCAACCAAAAGGCCTGAACTGGAGTACAGAGCCAGAAAGCATGAAAGAAGTAATTTGGTGAGTTTGGACAATGTGGACATATAGTTATTTGTGAAGCCAATACGGAACATTCTGCGGGTGGTGCTATGAACTCTACGTAGGACCTTATATGTTTAAGTCAGCTGCCTATAAATATGTCTGTTGGAAGAGACACAGTACTGTCTTCACTGGATAAATATGGTTTATATTGGTTTATATATTTGTGATAACACTTTCTTTGGCTTCAATTAATTCAATTTTTGACATAGTGGAGCAGTGGGACTAAGTTGCTGATATCTATTGCAGTTTTAATGCTTTCTTTCCATTGAATGTACTAGAAATAACAATTATAAGGAAAGTCGAGGGTCATGAAAAAGCCATCACTAAGTTGGTGCCCTAGGCTGGCCACTCCTCTCTGTTTCCATGCTGGAAAAATAGAAAGTTTATTGTTGATAAGAAACATAGGGTTATGCCAGATTAGGGTTAGGGCAGAGGGTGAGGATTTGAAATGGAGGATCTGGTTGGCTTTCCACCAGGCAGATAAACTATTTTTGATGAGGATGGTTTTAAAACAGTTTCTTCAGCTATTTTCTTTTCTGGTCCATTTCCAAATGTACAATTGATGTGCAAGAAAGTAATTAGAGAAGTTTGGTGCACCTAGTTGGAGGTTCTGATCTGATGAAGGTTTTTGCCTTTCCAGTAGAATGAGACTTGAGGGAGGAGAGCCAGCCCAGGGACAGGTTAACTGGTGTCATCCCACTGGGACAGAATCTCAGACTTGGACAGGTTGATGGAGTAGCCAGACACCTTACCATAACTGTTAATCAGATTATGGACTGACAGAAGAGATGTTGAGGGATTAGTTAAATAAGATGTCATTTGAATATAGGTTTATTTTATGATGGCGTGATTCTGTTTTAATCCCTGATATGCTATTGCTTTGTTTTATGGATGCTGCAAGTAGTTCTATAAAAAGAGCATCCTGGGGCATCCTTGTCTAGTACCTCTTGCCAGAAGGAATGGTTTTGATGTGAGTCCGTTGGTTAGTACACAAGCAGTGCGGGAGTTGTATAATGTTTTGACCAAGTTGGTAAAATATGAGCCAAATCCAAATCTTTTGAGGGAGCTGAAGAGAAAAGACCAACCTGCTCTGTCAAATGCCTTTCAGCTTCCAAAGATAGAATAATGGCTGTTTGATTGGGGTCTGTTGTGCCCAAACTGCTTTTACAGAGATGAATAAGGTTGGATAATTTGCATATGTTTCCTGAGGAATGCTTCCCGTTGATGAAACCAGCCTGGTCAGAGTGAATAAGTGATGGAATTACAGAGTCTAACCTCCATGCATGTACATACATACTGTAAGCGCACACACAAACCTCATACATATTAGACCTGGACTGAAATCAACCAGGCTGATATATGTTGGCCGATATTAGCTTATTGTAGATATATCGGTATCGATGTATATGTCGGCCGGTAAGTAACAAGACATTGCAGTAGAGAGATGCTAGTTTGTGCTAATTCAGAAACAGTGTCATCATTAACTAGTTTATCCAGCCGAGAGCATCAATAAGTGGATTTTTAAAGTCTCAGCTGTCCTGCTCCACTGATACAGACCAAGGTGGATTATGTTATGTTTCCATGTTCCAAACAAATACTACTGGCAGATATATTTTTATCAGATCTTTTAAACTTCCAAATAGCAAAATCAGTGTCCACCTCAGAAATCCAGTTTCAGTCAGGCTACAATACATACATTCTCACACACATATACCTATGGCATGCATTTTATAATATGACTTTATACCATAAAATAAACTATTTTATACACACATGCTGCCAGTGCCCTCAGTAAAGATTGTATATATATTCGTATTCGGGTGTTGGGGGAAGTTCCATACACTCATGCATGTGTCTAACACAGCTTTCTGGACTAATGACTTGATATCTCATTCATTACAGCCCTAGTATTAAGTGAATGTTCACCATAGGTAGCCAATTAAATTAGGCCCAGGTTAAACTAAATACAGTAGTCCCATTCTTGTCTAAGCATCTCAGGTAATGCAGACACAACACGTTGTGTGGTTTGTGTGGTAAATATTTATGATGATGAAGATGATCACGAATACATGCTGCCCTTGTCAGCTTGATGCAGAGAGGTCATTGTGCCTCAATCAATCCGTATTTCTATGTTCTCCAAATAATTGCCTTATGTTTCTATAACGAAAGTATAACATCTTTACAAGCTCTTCATTCAGGGGTGGGCTAAGGCAAACGTTGTATTCAGTATGCATAATCCATGTATAAATATGCCTCACACCAGAGCCCTGTGTGTTATGTGATTTGAGTGGGGGTCAGAGCCACTTGTATTCCTGTGGGTGGGATTGTGGAATTGCAGTCGATTTGATTGGAGCATTATCCCTACACGAGGGCCCTCCAGAACTCCTATCTGTTGTTCCCCCTACTCATTTACTTTATCAGTGCACTGCTGTAATATACATAATTCAGACAACCGGGGAATGTCTTTGGGCTCCGAACCACCTGCTGGCTTTTATTAGCTAATTAATGGTGATTTATCAGAGCTGCTAATTTGAGTGGGGCCGCTTGCCTTCAGGAGTCTCAGAACACCGTATGAATTCTGATGGTAATTATGCTTATTTGATGGGCAGTTTGCTAAAACAAAAAGTTCTGTCTTTTCTGCCCCACAGGGATGGAATTTCTGTTCTTACGAAAGACGACCTTGTGTGATTTTTTTTTCTGTCTCATTAAGGTCTCACACACAGTTCATTTTAATACTTAAATTCAAAACAGCTTTTTTACCTTTTTACCTGTAGATGTGTGTCCTTGGCAAGGTCTTTTTTTTGATGTCCTTATGTTTCAAGTATATTTACTGTTCAAGGACCGCAAATTCACCTACGGTTTGAGACTGGATATTTGGGCAGCCTTAAAGGAGAATATTAATCAATCAACAAGCCCAATGTACGCCTGCCAATGTGTTTAAAAAAATACTCCAAACGTTTATGATGCATCTCAAATTTTAACATTTACTCACTTTGTTGTTAATACAAACTTGACAGTGTTAAAGGATAAAAATAAACCACTGTCTTAATCAACAAAGATATGCAAAAAAGAAGACATGGATACGATTATTAGAATTTGGGAGGCAATGTGGGTTTTCAGGGATTATTTCCTGAAACAGAGACTTCTATTTCTTCTTGTGGGTGACAGGTGACTGACAGTAATAAGAATAACTATGCATGCAATGATGCAATCAAAGGTTCTACAGTATGTGGTAATGGACTGTGAAGCAGGTAATTGTCAAGTTTGTTGTTCATGTCAAGCAAAAATAAATGGCAAAAACTGGTTTCTCAGAGTATATGAAAACTCAAAAGTCCTTTGTAATACTGGGATACCCATATGTTTCTTCTGGCAGGTAATATTCTACATTTTTATGAAAGATTTTCCCTTAGTTCAATGTGAGCTTATAAACCTAATCACTCCAAGTTTTTCTAGTCTGTGATAACATAATTTTCATTGTCTGGTGCCAGGGTTGTTGCAGCTTGAACTTTTGTCAGAAGCCCGTTCTTTATTAAAGTGAAATAAATGTGATAAATTGGGGTTTTCTTGTTATCAGTGTGTTGATTTCTGGGTAGTGATTAATTTGATTTCAGCAATCAAATCTCAAACCATCATTGGAAACATACATTATACTACTATGCAGTGTAAAATATACTTTACCCAGTACAGGTTACCCTTTATCAATATAGTGCCTACTGGGACCTTGACTCCATCTAAGCAAACGAAGCTGTGCGGCTCCTTCTTGTAACCTTTACCCAGAAAGATGACAAAGTTGCATTGTGTTGTGATAATTTGTGAACATTTGAGACATCTTATATTCACAGCAGAAGTATAAATGTAAAGATTGCTAGTTTAGATTTGAACATTATTTTTAAACACCAAAAATAAAACAAGCAAATGACTCAAAGTTAAATTAATAACATTTTATAATAAATCATATTATGAGGGGTTTACAGATTGTCAGTCATTTAGTTAATAACTATATACTTAATGATGCTTTGCTGGTCATCAACAAGTCTAACAACTATAATGCTTAAATTGAAATGCTTTTGGGTTGCCAGGTTCACGGCCCACATTTAGACAGACTAGAAAAATGCAGATGTAGCACCTCTGACATTTTCTGATGGGACTTATTGAAGCTGGAGTTGGGTTTACTGTTAATCGCCTTCTCATCAGTTGCTTGGAGCGCATAAAAAACATACGTGCGAGGAGCCTGGTTGGAGCTGAGGATGAGCAAGCAGCTACCACAGGAGAGTATGAAAGCCTGAGAGGCCTCTCAATCAAGCAAACATTCCCCTGAATATGCTTACTCTGTAACCCTTAATGTCTTGCCGTTGAAAATTTGTGTGAATTTGTTACATCTGTGATTGATTTGAGTGTAACCAGACAGTAAGTAAGTAGCTGTCTTCGTCTTGTGTATGCATGCATGTTGACTCAATATGACATACACAGCATACCTACAGCATACAGTAATTTGAAATATTGATTTGTTTCAACTCGTAAACTTTCTGAACTCGAGTTCTTTAATGTAGCATGACATACATAATTGATATGTGAACCAACTTTTCTTGTGAAATTAGTGTGATGCCTGAAAATGCTAATGTTTACCCTCTTTATGGACATTGAGAAATAAAATTTTACAAGCTTTAAAAGAATAACCATGCATAACCAAGCTTTACATTAATCACCAAATATCAGTTTCCTAAACTGTTTTCAGTTTGGATTGATGTCAGTTAATTATATCCAATTTGGAAGAATACTGTTCACATAACTCGCGTCCACAACATGTTATCTGTGTATCAGAGATTGTGTGCTGGTTTCACATGTTTTTTTTACACAACCTGCTGAAAACACTGCGCTGAAACTGACAAACTGTAAATGGAACAGGCATCTAACCTGTGCCATTATCTGGAGATAAGCTTAAGTAACTCTAATATTTAAGGTCACATTTTAAAATTATATTAGCTATGTTAACATTCCACCAAACACCATTCATTTGGCAGTATTTATGGTTTGTGTTTCCCTGATCAATGTCTGGCTAGATCATTAGCATTGCTAACTAGCTGCATTGCTAAAACCAAACATTATTGTTCTTGATTATTGAGGAAGACATCACTTACATTAGGTGGATTAAATAAGGGAAGGAAGGAACTGAAGAGTGACAGAAATAAGGAATGGGTAAGGTAAGTGAATATCACCAAATTCAAACGTCATCATGTTCCTCAGCCTCCACCCATAGCCTGCAACTGTCTGTACATACATCAACAGCTCATCCCTACAGTAAATGTGTGTTGCTGACTCATCTTTTATTTGTTTTTTTTGTAACAAAGTTTACTTTTACTCAACGGTGATTTTACAAGAGTGAACTTAAACTTTTAATTTAGCAGATTGCTACACTGGCAGAACTTAAGCAAAACCTTCACCATGCCAGTATTCCTTTAGGAACCTTGAACAAAGTAATGACACTGTCAAGTTGAAACTGTATTTTTTTTTCAAACCCTCAGAACAAACTTTTGCAAGATGTTAACATCTATTGTTAACAACTGTGCCTATTTTGCTTAAACAAGATAGTGATTTCCTCGGACTACCAACACAAGACACGTTGTTGTTTCTGGGAGCGGACACATCTGTACAGATGTTTCCGAAGATCGTACTCCCACTAGTTTACAAGCTTAACTCTTTTTATTGCAGGGGAGACAGCTCTCATTCTGCAGCCTTAGTTTAGCATAATGGACTTAAATCAGAATTGAAGTTCATACAATTTGTCACATACAATCCTTTTCTTCATAAATGCATCTTTAAACACTGACAATGTCAAAATATTTGATCCAAAATGAGCTATTCTTTTCTAGAGAATGCTTCGTTTTGTTCAGTTCACCTCGAACGATTCAAAACATTTGACAAGACAAGTCATATCAGCAAAGATCCAAAGTGTAAGGTAGCAGATGTCTGATTGATGTTTTCTGCCCTCTGCATGCATATCCTTGGGGAAATGCTGTAGACGCTCTCCCTCTTTGCCAAAGCAAGTTAAATCCCAAAAGGCACATGGAAGTATAGAAGTATAAAACACTATGTCAAGTAATTTGGCATGTCTGAAATTACAACCTGGAAGGAGAAAAAAAACTGGGGTTAAGATATGTCTGCCAGCGAACACCTTTTCCTGATCTTTTCATCCCAATTCAAATAAAATTCAAAACCGCAGTTAAATGGTAATATCACACAAGCAAACAACGGTGCCTCCAGCAACATGCTCCATTAAAAGAGTTTGCCACGCAAGGTTCTGCAGTTCTATCTGCACAAACTGAAGTGTTTGCTCAGTGGGAATTGAACACGAATTCTGAAAAAGCCCTTTAATGTTGAAAATCTCACAACACCCTCTCAACACATGGGTTTTCAAGACAATACACATGTAAAAGTAACCCTATTATGTGTCTGTCTTTGTGTTAAGAGTATCATTTGTACATACATCAAAGCACAATTACACACTGACAGCCAAGCTCAATTTGTAACAGGAGGTGGATCTTTAGTGTAAAGACCAAATAACTCCTGTTGGTCATATTCACACAGCTGACACTGCTTGGAGAGTCAATTAAGATGCCAGTCAAGATCTCTACATCAAAGGCGGGATATGTCTATGTAATTCCAGCAATGACCCAGAGAGGTCACAGTGTTTCTGTTTATGTGTACACAATGGGCCACCTCAGCCTCCCTGGGGAGTTAACCTTCAGTATAGAAACATGCAATTCACATGGACGATAGCAATTGTTCCTAAGGTTGTCATGATACCAGAATTTTAAACTTCGACACAATACTAGTATAAAAAAAAAGATACTCGATACGTCTTTTGATACCATTGTAAAAAAAAAAAAGTCCTAGACACACCAAATAGGATAATATTTTTCTTTTTTTTTTTTTATTAACAACCTACACACAGTGCTCGTACAAAAACAAAATCACTGAACATATATTAAGGACTAGTAGATTTTCTTCCCCGTTGTTACATCTATGCATCCTTGGGTTGAAAATCTCATGGTAGATCTGTTTTTTTTAATAGCTTCGATACTTTTGATACTATAATTAACTGATATATAGTTTTAAACACATGGTATCAAAAAAATATCTAAGTATCGATACTTTTGATAACCTTAATTGTACCACAAGGAGAAAAGGACCAATCCTTCCCCCTTCACTACAACATACACACACACACACTCAAAACACTCAAGACTAGGTTTGATGGGGAGAATGGAAATAAGCGCCTCTGTGCCCATGAATGCTATCATTTCATTTCTCTACTCCGAATGCTCCAGGGATCTCTGAGAAGGAGTAGGAGCAATAAGTTCACTTTGCTGAATTAATGCTGTAATTCTTTATCAGGAGAGCCTTGGCATTACCTTGAACCGGGCTGGTTTTATGCAAAATGGTTTCAAGCCTAGTTTTTTTTAAAATGATGGTCCTAATTTGTTGGCTCACTTTAAATTATTAATCTCTTTTATATTCAAGTAGTTATTGTGTGTCATAACTGTGTATCTATGGGGTGAGATTTAATAGCATCTGCTGGACCTTAGGAAAGGAACCAGTGCAGAAATGCTATTAAATATTGATAATTAGCTAAATATTTGCCTTGGCACCTGCTTTGAGCCACTGTGCTAATTGGCATGGGAACAACTGCAGTGGTCACTGAAGACACACAATAAATTGTTCGCACAGAAACTGGCAGAGGTGAACAAATCAATTAGAAAAAAAAAAGATGTGACTGTGACATCCAGAGGATTAGATTGGTGGCTGCTAACAACTGAATATTGTCTCATTTTGAAAATTATCAAAAAATGAAAACATTTGTACAAAAAGCTGACATCGAAAGCTTGCTAAGATTGGTACTAACAAAACAACCTCACCTTCATCCAAGATTTATCTATATATGATGTCCATTCCAAAATGCTTCTACACATTAGTTCTCTGCATGGCTTGTTAGTTTATTACATTTTGCATTAACAAAGAAAACAATAGCCTAGATTACAAGGAGTTCAGTACAGGGCACAGCCTGTCATGGTTATACACTAAGATTTTAGCACATTGTTTATTCTTGACCATGAGATGCGATAAAATGCAAGCAAGTGGACCTACGAGTTAATATTTTTTCACACATACTGTGAATTACAGATCAAATATATATAAGCCAAAAGAGAGATGGCAGTCCATGTAAATATCATACAAAGGGACTTCTGTAGAGATGGTGACCATACACACAACAGAAGAATGAGAGTCAGCGTTATGCATCCATCCATCAGTCAGTCCATCAGACATACCACTGAACCATCTGCCAGCCTCCCCCATCCCTGGCTGAACCCCCACAGCCACCAGCCAGAAGGAGGCTCTCTCCCGGGGCCTGATGTGCTAATGTGAACCTTTGTGGGCCGAGCTAAGTGAATAGCTAGGTGTCTGTAGCTTAGCTGTGGCATACTGCTTGGATATCTCTAAGTATTAATTCATCTTGTATTGAGGTGATGTACATATTATTTTGAAGTCTAACAACGTATCAAAAAATAATTCCTGTGTGTCATTATGGTCATGTATCTGTTCTTAATACGATTTGACAAAAGGATCCAGGGAATATCAACAAAGCTAATTTTTTTTTAATCTATTCATTTGATTTTTTGAAAAATCTTTTGTGTTGATCTTAAAAACAAATCTGAAAGCCTGCAACAGTGCTCTGCATGGCGTCTTCTGCAAAATTCAATTAGACATAATGTTGCACTGCAATCTATTCATTTGAGGCACCCAGTGAGGCAGCCAGTGAGGCAGCCAGTGGGAGTGTATTGATTGGAGTGTGTCATGTGTGGAAGCGAGAGAGGGGTGGCCACAGTTTTTTGCTTAATGGACTGAAATAAAAGAGGCGGGAATGGGCTTTAATTAGGGAACAGTGGCAGGGGCATATACTTTCCCCTCCCAGTAGTTACACTGCACCTCCTCTGCAGAACACACTCATCCACCCATGCATTTTCACATGTAGATGCTCACAAACACACACACAATTCCACTACCAATACATTCACACATACAACAACAAAACTACACACTTGCAGTCTATCACCCATGTACACACACACACACAAACACACACACACTGAGACACACAGGAGGAGGGCAGAGGAGAATCGAGGGGGTGATGGTGGAAAGGATGAAAAAAAAGAGAGTGCTGGGCTCCCAGGGTCTCAGCTGCTGCTAGGGTGCTGCCTGCTCCTCGCAATGAGTTGCAACTGTCAGTTTATTTTATCTCAGGCTTTTCATCATCCAACAGAGCCTGGTTGGAGGAAGCCACCTGAGAGTCTTAGGAATTTGTTGGCTACAAGTCATTAGCAAAGACTGCTGAGATGCGCCAGGGCCAGAGATGTGCGCGGAGTACTGCTGCAGACAAGTGTGTCCCTTTAACCCTTGATAGGCTGATTGGCACAGCAGCTTGGCTTTGATGGCTGGATAATTACATGCAGCCTAGATGACGCAGGGCAGGTAAAGAAACAAGGAAAAGGGAGATGATGTGAATGAAGGCATGAGGAGAAGATTAAAAAGTAAAAGCCAGTTTGAATCTATTTTAACTTAAGAATTGCTGTATACATATAGACTGCAACAGAGGGTGAACATCTTGGTAGGGTGGTAGATCTGTTTCACTTGACTGCACACCCACAATGAGATGGACATGACTTAAACAGATAAGTAGGTAATTAGTTTGCTGAAAAGATGGCTGTCATACAAAGGGGAGAGATTTGATAATTGTTCAATAGGGATTAATGGCACACTTTTGGACAGTCTCTCCTCAAATACAAAAAATGACAAAAATTGTGTGATGAAAAAAAGATCTTGAGAAAGAAGCTCAAACCACGCTTACTTTCTCACCTCCACAAACCTGGCCAATCACAGTGTGAAGTGGGTGCGCTTTCAGATTGTTGGTTTTAGAAAGTTATCGGACGCAGCCCTTCCAATACTGATGTCGGAAGGGTGAAGGGAGAGGGGGTTTTTGAACATCCAACAAGCACTTCTGTTGAACCATAATGACGCCTTTAGACAGGATCAGACAGGTAGTAAACAAGTCTACAGTTTAGCCAGATTATCCAGACCACAATTTTGAGGGAAAACCAAAAGTGAGCTCACCTGAAATGTTGGTAATATGCCCTGTGATGGATGTTTACAGAGGACAGTTTGGGTAATACTTTCACTGTTTACTGCATTTTTTAAAATTTGTATGATCGTCTGAGCGCTCATGTTTCTTGCCCTGATGGACTTCCTTTTAGCAATCTTGCTATGGTTCCAGATATCCGCAATTAACTTGAGTTAATGAAAGTTGTAACAAGCCAGCCACAAGCCATTTATCCGGCATGGATACATTTTTGGCGCCCCCAAAGAGGTTTTAGCCAGCTCCAAAGGAAAATCACCAGTGCCAAAATGATAAGATTTGAGAATAAAAATAGCAATTAAAATCCTCTCCAAATGTATTTAATAAGCAATTTATCAAACAACTGTTGAAAAAGCAGAACATAAACTAAACAACAACAACATCTTTGACTTCCGGCAGTCAACTCCCCTCTCATCCACAGTTGCTATATTTCACACATGCGGCTGGCGGCGCTGATGCTCCAGCTAAACTGGATTGTTTTAACTGGGCCTGAACACTCCGCTGTGAAGCTAGCGCTAATGGGAGAGAGGACTTCCTGTGCTTTCTCATAAAATAAAAGCTGTTTTATTGCACCCCTCGCCTAAACCAAACAGAGTATTTCCAGTACGCGTCAGAGAGAAATAAAAATAAAAAGTCCTTGTTTATGTAATGTTACTAGCTTACAGTGTCTTGTTCTCTTCACAGCACAGTTGTCCAGAGGGTCAAAAGCTAACTTAGCTAGTTAGCAGCTGAACTAACGTTACGAGTCATTGTGATTTTTTTTCCCTGTGGCTGAAAAAAATCACAAGAGAAAAAGCAATCAATCATCTGATTACTCTACCCGCAACTCTAAAACGTATTTGGGAGACCCCTGGTTTTAGGCTATTTTAATTTACGCACAAGACTCCCTTCCTTAAAGGGTGAAGGCTCAGCCGGTAACACACAGATGCAGTAAGGCTGAGGGGGTGCTAACCAGAGATGGAAGAAGAATTCAGGTCCATTATTTAAGCAAAAGTACTAATATCAACCCCACTGTGAAAATACTCCAGTACAAGTAAAAGTTCTGCATTCTAAACCTTACTAAAGGTAAAATATGTCAACATGTTTTACTATTATATATGATGTGTATGTTGCATTTTACTGCTGTAGATGTTTAAGGTTGAGCTAATTGTAACTACTTTATATACTGTTGTTTAGTTTACATTATTGATTATGAGAATGTACAGTATGTTATTCTAGAGAAAATGTGTATATCTATATATCGTATATCGTGGCATATCGGCCTAAAAATATCGAGATATTATTTATAAGCCATATTGCCCAGCCTTAATTGTACGCGGACCGATCATGCATAGTGTCGTGTGTAGTCACACCCCCAAAGGCCCATTCTGAGCCAGGAAAAACCAGAATTATAAACCAGAATTATCCTTTAACAAACAATAGCAAAGGCAGCAATAGGTAGGAAGTAAAGAGCAGCACTAATGTGTTCTTGGACCGCTGACTTCCTGGATGAATTTGGATCACTGAACATGTCATTTCCACTTCACTTACATGCCTGCCAGCTGCAGGTACAGTGAAATGTTTAAACATGTCTGTGTAACCACTGTGTGCCAAGCTAACAGTAGCCTATTGTTTATTGTGTGTAATCTGTGGGAGTCCACCACAGATTTACATTTACTTTTAAAAGGGTACCAGCTCATCTCTGATGCCACAATGCCTTGGTCAAAGAGAGAAAAGTCTCTGTAGCTTCTTTTATGCTGATTTCAAAGAGTACATGTCCAAGTGGGAACACAGTATTAAATATGGATTCTGTTTGGGTCCCACTTCAGTTGCCTCCTCAACCCCACCAAACTCCCAAACAGTGTCAATGTCTCCGTCTATGAATCCATGTAAGTGGATGTTTTTGTAATGTGAAGGCTCCAGAGTGTGAGGCTTACCTTGGAAATGCTGTATGATTACCTAACAAACACAAACAATGGTTGTAACCTTGACCACACAGAATTATTCTTTGGGAATGGATGAAGGGTGAGGAGGAGTAAAATGTGAAATTCCAATGGGTGTCTCTGTGTGTATCTAACCTTGTGAAAACACAGAGACGTGTGTTTGATAGAGTTATTACACATCTGTGGATCTACCATTTGTGCGGCTGAATCTATTACCATGAGAGAGACAGGGCTAAGCTGAGATTCTGTTGGGACATTTCATCACCTCTGTGTCACGGGTCAGGCAATTGCAGCAGCCACTGTTTGCTTTTCATTACTAAAATACAAACTTTAAGGATGTCTTT
This sequence comes from Siniperca chuatsi, assembly GCF_020085105.1. Taxonomy (NCBI): domain Eukaryota; kingdom Metazoa; phylum Chordata; class Actinopteri; order Centrarchiformes; family Sinipercidae; genus Siniperca; species Siniperca chuatsi. Next base: position 11,090,932 of record NC_058044.1, on the reverse strand, counting down.
TTGTTTTTCTTAACAGAACAGTGTTTACTCTAGCAATGATTAGAGTGTTATTATTTCTACTGTGCCCCTGAAAATGTAATTTTAAAAGCTGAGAGAGGGTATTTTGGCTTGGAGAGCCAGCTTTTGTTCCAACAAAGTGCAGCCAGTTTATTGCAGTTATACGCATTGAGGAAAATAATTAGCCAAGCACATGTTGTGTATATTAAGTACAAGGCGCTTCTGTCTGCTCTCTGGAGCCTTTTTTTCTCTTAATGTACGGTAGTTCAAAGAAATAGGGCTGCACTCTACACTGTATGATGATGATGTATAATCACTCCCACATCAGTCAAAAACTGGTGTATTTCATCATCGAAGCAACTGGTAAACACATTTCATGTTGAGATCAACATCAGGCTATCAGTACATTGTGATCATTGTTAGCTCAGTGTGTTTGTTGCTTTACATTGTTAAAGCCATTTAGCTGACATATTTATCTTTCCCTACATAAGCAGCAAGTGATCACTTTCAAGGTGTGTCATATATCCATCAGGGAGGGGAAATAAGATGCTGGTTATCACTGCTAGACCTCCCCTGACAACTGTCCAATTATGTATATCACACTCTGCCTACTGTTTGCACTAGAAGTAATCAATAAAGGACGTGGCTGAGTGCGCATACATTTTGGCGGAACCAAATGCATGAAAACTTAATCATTCACTCAGGCTGGCAGGGAATCAAATATCGGTAGCGAACAAGTAGGCATTGGTTCTTCGTGAGGGGAGGGACTGATTAGTGATTGTAGCTCCAAGTTTGATGGGGTGTGGTGGGGGTGTGGGGTTCTCTCCTGACGCGGCAAATGGAATGGGTGACAGGTGGAAATGGGGATGAAAAGGCGGTCCTCCGTTTCATGAATAAATGTAAACACAGCGCCATGCAATTACTTCGGCTGGTCATCTCTTTTAGGTTGGGGTGGGGGTAAACGTGCGGCTACATCCCTCCAGGTCCAATCTAATGAAAACGCGCAGGTTACTGGGGCGTTTAATTGTATATACGGTAAAGCTAAGAGTGAAGACTGTAGGGGCTTGTTGCGGATGAAAGCCCAACCCTACAACTGGAAAATTTGATTCAGTTTAAACATAGCGTTTCGTTTATTGATCCGCTGTGGAAGGTGAGATCATCACAGGAACACGACCTGAGCAGATGGATTCATTTGAACATGTCATGAGAACACATGGGTCTTGTTGCTCCGAAGAATAACTTGTTACACAGGGATGGCAGCCCAAATGAAATTTTTAATGGCAGTGTTGAAATAAATACTATGGCTTCACATTTTTCGAAGAAGTTCACTATCTGTGATTCTGTATTTTGTCACAACAGATATGTTCAATAGATGATGACTTATTCAGCTATATAAAAAATATATAAAAGTTACATAAAATCTTAAATAGTCTGTATTGACATCTGACTCAAATATGATTCAAACCAAATGTCTTTTTAACAATTAGAAAAGTTGTTAAATAAATGTAATGTATTCTTATTCAAAGAACAATCATACAGACAAGTGCAAATCTTTATCCTATTTTAAATAAATCTTATGTAATCGTCTGCATGCATATGCATATCTATTTGGTATTAACACTTATCCACCACAGAAGAGGCAGGTCAAAGCATACCACAGTTATATCTTTTCTATTACCAAGGTTAATCAATAATTCATGGGTCACAATAGCAGGCAGTGCAAATCGGGGGAAGAGGGGACACCCAGAGATCCTCTCCCTAAGCAGGATCCCCTTAAAAACAGGAAGTGGAAATCAGAGCCTAAAACCACTCTATGTAGAAAAAAAACGATCAGGAAGCTTCCCTCACACACACACACCGCTTTGGCAAAAGGCAGACCATATTCACAATCATCATCACTGACACTATGGCGCCTGTTCAGGCATTCCTTAGTGAGGCGATAACCTTTTCTTTTCCCTCTTTCCCTGCGCTGGTCTCTGAGTAGTACTCACACCATCACTTAGAGCATTAATCAAAAAGCATGTGCCTAATGGCTCCTGACAGCCAGCGCCCATAATGGGCTGCAGTCCAAGCCTGCATCTTCCTCACGCATCTGGTAACACTAACAGCAGCAGCCCAAGTACAGCTGCCTGCCTGGCCACCACTAGATTGTTAATGACAGTGGGTGATACGGTCTCACTCACCATAAAACACTTAGGGCCCTGAGATGTTACCACATCATGCATGAAGAAAGCTTTTTGATAGTATGCTAATCTCAGCCATTACTGTGGGATGATTTACAATCACTTAAACAGCACATGAGCTGGCTGTAGAGACACAGGCTGGCTGGCTGGGATAATAAAGACGCTGGCGCATGTTGATCATTAGAGAGCTCTCTCTCTCTCCCTCTCTCTCTCTCTTTCTCTCCCTTTGTGTGTGTGTGTGTGTGTGTGTGTGTGTGTGTGTGTGTGTGTGTGTGTGTGTGTGTGTGTGTGTGTGTGTGTGTAAAAGCATGCACTCTGGATGCGGTGGCATTTGGTTTAATTAGTAAGCGATTTTAACATGAAAGAGACAAAAGACAAAAGGGAGAAAGCATGTTGTGCTTTATAGCGGTGCAGCGTTGTTTACTATCTGTATGTGTATTGATGGCGATGCATTAATAAAGAATTGTATGAGGTGCAACAATTTTTTTTAATTATTAAAATTCCAATAAATGACGTTTATTGAAGGTCAAACAAACACTTCTTTTGATTTCTCCCTGAAAGTGCAAAGACATACTATATCCCTTTTTCTCTAAATAATGCTTTTTCATAAACTTCATATCTATACTTTCAAGCGAAGTATGATGGAATAGCCAAGATGCTATCAATTCAAAAGAAATAAACCTTTAACAATGAATGAAGCCTTTAGAAATAAATATACTGCACATATTGGAAGTGAATGACAAATCTATTTCAAACATTTTAATATGGCAAGCCACGTTTACTAATTGGCCTTCAATTTAGCCGATACATAAACCGATACAGATCAATTTGTATCGATACTATACACTGTGAATCAAAGATAAGATACAATTTGACTCAGCTGTGATTTAATATTATTTCAGCTGTTTAAATGTTTAAAAGGATTTGCATTTTTTGTTCATGAATTACAGTGTTCACAAACAAGTTTTTAACAAACTAAATAGAGTAAGGTTGTCAAAAGTATCAATACTTTTTCGATACAATGTGTTTAAAACGTTATGATATTAGTTAATTATAGTATCAAAAGTATGGAAGCTATAAAAAAAAACAGATCTACAAACAGATTTTCAACCTAAGGATGCACAGATGAAACAACAGGGAAGAAAATCATCTGGTTCTTAATATGTGTTCAGTGACTTTTTCTGTACCAGCATTGTGTGCAGGTTGTTGATAAAATGTTGTTGTTTTTTTATTATCCTATTTTGTGTGCCTAGGACTTTCATTTTTGCTATGGTATCGAAAGAGGTATCAAGTATCGTTTTTTAATATGAGTATTGTATTGAAGTTTAAAATTCTGGTATTGTGACAACCTGAAAATAGTGAGGATCAAGACTTCCAGAATTTATATTTTAAGTATTGAGTCACCAAGAAAAAATGTCTCAAAGGGGTTTAATTTTTCGTTGAAACTGCCTGGGTGCCAGGTTAGTGTATAATCAATGTAATTATAACAGTAGTATTTTATTTATATTGTTACAGAAAAAGTTATTTTGATCCTTAAATAAAATAATATCCACAGATATTTTTGGAATTCAAAGAGCGGTATGTGTTCAAATAAATAATATGTCCTCCAATAAACACGACAGCATGCCCACCTGACCTGCAGCTTACAGTGTGATGGCTTGTTTTACCAGTGTTTCAGCAGTGTTTTGCTATGTTTGACAATTTATGTTACCAGGCGACATGCCATTCAGCAACCTGCTGCCAGTGTGTAACACCTAGTTTTTCGATTGCTTTTCCTACATGTAAAGCTAGGAAATTACATCAATATTTCATAGGAGGCAGCATTTTGTTGTGCACAGATTCAATGGGCAAGGAGATAAACAGTGGGATATTAATAATGCAGTGCGGTGACACTGACCTTATTTTGTGCCTTTCAACCTGCACTGATATTTTGATGCACAGTGCCCCGCTACTCTCTAGCACACGGGAGGTTTTCACGCTCTTTGTTCAAAGCCTGGAAAAAAAAGACACTTCCTGTTTGACAGAGGTTACATCACTGCCTAAACCACCTAAAGACATTAACGAAAATGCTGGGGCAACGTGTTGTTTTTTTGGATACTCTGTGGAAATATGTATCTTCATTTTTACAGAAACAATGAGAATGCTAAGTGTCGGTTTGACAACTGGTGTTGACAGCTGAGCAGATGCCTTGAAGGTGAACTGTGAGAGGCTTTGACAGGGGACTAAAAAGGCAGTGCAGCAACCTCTTCTTCACTGCACTGTGGGGATGATACTAAGCAGCCAAGAAAAGCCTGTTAGTCCAAGTTCAGGACACCTGTACAAATAAAAATGTCTAAGAATAAATACATTTTTTGAAAGGAAAATCCAGTATGGCAGTGGTGGATAAGGAATTTTATGCTTTGTCTATAATGTGTCAAATTTTGACCGCCAGAATGTCAGTGTGGTAAAGACATGAAGCACAAAAACAAAAACTTTGTAGGGTGTGTAAAATTTATAAAAATCATTCTTATTTCTTGCCATAATTATGATATGAAGTTCTGGGAGATAATTTAACGTTGTCGTTTATCAACTTTTTGCAAATCTTATTGTGATGATATGATCATATTAATGGTATTGTTGTCATCAAATTAATGATTCCAAGCAAATAGTAATTAAAGGTTTTATATCATACATTGAAAAGAGTTTCAGCTGATGAAATTATTTTGTATACATTTGCCATACTGTGATTTACATAAAATTGATATTGTGGGGAAAAAATCTTATTGATATCAACCATGTCATGGCATTTATTCACTGATGTACTCATCCTAATGGACAAGTACAAACACTGCAGCAATTATATTGTAGGAAACAAAGAGTACTTCACCTGTAAAATATTTTTTCTCTATGCAATAAACTACTTGTACTGACATATCTATGCTTTTGATTACTCTGTTACATTTTAACTACTCCTTCAATGTTTAAAGTAAATAATCTCAATTACAATTTAACTATAAATAATCTGTATAAGATTATCCTGTTATCAGACATCACAACACAACAAGGAGAGACAGTAAAGGGCAGCAGTGCTGTCAAAGTGTAATATGACATTAAAAATGACGTTAAAAAAAACGAAACTCATCCCTGACAGTAATGGAAAATTTTGAGGAACAACTTGAGCCACAGGTTGAACAGGACCAACGGTTAATCAAAATACAAAGCCATGCAAGTACATGTGTACTTAAACACAGTGTACAGTCCAGTCGCTAACAAAATATGACTAGTTCCAGGGTCATTTTTGCATGAATGAATTTTTCAGGTTTGGATAGTGTGCAGTGCATCACACTAATCCTTATTTAGCACCACTGCTGCCGACTTCCATCTATTACTTAAATACGATGCCAGTGTTACATATTCAGCCAGAAGATATCCATTTAAAATCTATAATTCATGTGTTAAACATTCTATTTGGCATGTTTTAAAAATAAATAACCTAAATGTGTTTTTAAATATCTCTCTGACCCCTGAGACTGTGTGTGCATGTGTGCGTGTGTGCGTGTGTGTGTGTGTGTGATCTGTCCATGAGCTTGTTCTCTCAATCATTAGTGGTTTAGCAGCGGTCATGTCTCTATGCAGGACAGAAAGACTTGTCACAGTAGAAAGTTGCTTTAGAGACAAGCATCTGTGTGTATGTGTTTGTGTGTCTGTGTGTTCGGCCTCTGGTTCACACATTTACAAAGGTGACAAACAATGACTAAGCCCCATCTGCCAGGAGCTTTTACCATGAGTGTTTTAACAACCAGTAATAAGTGTAAATAATAAATGGGCCATATCTTACCATGAGGGGGACTCGGCAGCACTGCTAAACTATTTAAGGTGCCTTGTTGATGGGAGTTATTTTTTGCTGTGGGGTTGTAGAAATTCTCTGGCTTCCCAGTAGAGGTTTGGCCTGACAATAAACAACAGTTTAATACTTTATCTAATCCCTGCCAGGAGGTGAGTCCAACAGCAAGCTCTTGCAGATGTTCACATCCAATAATCTATCCATAATTGATGAAACAGGGAGGTCAGATGTAATGGCTGCTGCCATTCCAGCAACAAATAAATGATTATTGACAAAACAAGCCAGTGTGGCACTGAGTGGGCTGTGAGATGACAGGCACGGAGCGGAGTGGCGTGGCGACGAGGCAGGAGGCAGGAGAGGGAGGCTGAACTCTGGACCACTGCTCCTCAGATGGGCCAGACGGGGCCCAGAGAGCGCAGATGATCCCCTAGTGGAAAGTGGTGGACACACCTCTGAGGAGCCGTCAGGAGAGCGTAAACAGGAGGAGAATGAGAGCGCGCGGGGGGGGCAAGTGGCGTGGCGAGGTGAGTGCAACTGCATGGAGTGAGCTGAGTGCAGTGGGCCAGCTGTCCGCACTTCTTTCATCTCTGGGCTTTATGTCAGATACAATCTACCTGACTGTCAAGCCTCTGCAACCATCTCACAGCCCTCTCTCCCTAGTCCTCTCTCTCAGATCCCCCCCCCCCCCAGCTCTCTGGTGGCTATACAGAGGCGTCCACCTCTGTGTCCTCTGATTCTTCTGGTTAAATCTCTGAATGGTCTGCAGCATACTATATTCTCTGACTAAAAGCATAAAGTGCATTTTCCACATTTAACTGGACATTTTGCACAAAGATAACGATGATTCAATGCAAAATGAATTCCCTAAAATTGATTTCTGATTAGCTATGTGTTAGCTCATAGGCTAATACACAGTATTATATCTGCTCTATTTTGCAATATTGTGTTATATCCACAAAAATTCAACAATTTCAAATTTAATACATTATAGTGTATTTTTAAATGTTGCATCCAAAGATGCAGGATTGCATGAATGCTGAATTGACCCCCAGGTGATCCTGGAGAAACAAAAACAATTTTTAACAAAAATTATTGTGCTCAAACCTATATGAATTATATTCACTAATGAATAAGATATCCTAATGGCTTAATAGTGTAAATTATGGGAAGTTACTGGTAAAAACAAAAAAATTCTTCACGTTTTATTCCTGTGAACTATTATGAAAGATCAAAGCTATACATGATTCAAGTTTCAGCTCAGAGTTCCTTAAATAAAATCCAAAAGTGAAAATATTCTAATCCATACCTCAGCTTAATATGTTAGCAGGTTGCTAACACCACTTACAACTTTTAAAATAGTGTGAGGTAAGAGATTCTTTAATCTTGTTGCAGTAATATCATTTAAGAATTTCACCCGTTTCAGTGTTTGTATGGAAAATAATAATTAATGGGGGGGTAATTAATGATGAACATGGTGCAGAGAAAAATGAAGAAAAACAGTCGCGATGTCACACTGTGACTTCTCTTTGGCACTTAACTGGATTTAACCCACTAAACAAAAACTGCACTTCTTTAAAGCCTCATTAACTCTTACATGGTAAATGGCTCTGTGTTGCACAACAGCACGAGGAAAATGCTTCGAAGAATCACTGAAAAAGCAGAGGACAACATGCTTTTTAGTTCTGAAGAAAAAAAAGGCATTTTTTTAACTCCAGCAGAGGGGTAGTGACTCTCCCTTGTAGAGTTCCCTTCTCCACCGCTTAATTACTGCGTGCGATCATGAATATTTCAGGCATATGCTTTCCCACTTTGTCACTGGAGTTCAGAACTAAGAGAAACAAGTTCATATGCATATTAATAGGGGGTTTGTGGGTGGAGGGGGACAGGAGGACTAAGGGTTGCCAGTGTGCTGGTGACAGCAGGAGGAAATGGCACTCATTCCCCAGCAGCTGCTCTTTTTAGATCCCCCTCAGAGGGAACTGCCCGAGGAGGGCCTCCGCCACAAAGGGGATAAAGGAGATGAGGGCTCTTGATGGAAAACAGGCAAACAACCACTGGGACCCTATCCTACCCCCCTTCAAACACTAATGCGAGTGCGCACTCGCACACACAGAAACCCTTGGACCACACTTAGCCGACCCCCAGGAGTTGTCAGGACCTCTTTAGCATTTTCCGCGGCGGCTGCTAAACTGTGCATTAGCACCAGGCTAACGGGACCACTCTAATGACAGACTGAGACTGAGGAGAGATTTCTTCCTAGCTATGTATAATGACAAATGGGATGCAGTCCTGAGGGAGGAGGAATGAGCTGGGGCCCAGGAAGCATCTGAGGCCCCTATCGGTTGAAGAGGGTCGTACTATTAAAATCCCAATATAAATGTAAATCCTAAGTAATAATTCATAAAAATGGCTGATGCGACCCTCCCCTGGATCACGTGCGTCACTGCACTAACATGGTCTAGGGGCAACATTAAACATTGTCTAATTGAATTTATGGACCTTTAAATACCACTTAGCACCCAGTAGAGCATAATGATATGCTTTATTTAACATATCTAAACAAAGGCGATTACGGCATTGTGCAGGTTTAATGGTGCACAAAGTGTTCTCTTTCCACTTGATAAAGAGGCCTATTTGCACATGTGAAGGTCTTGTTACCATACCCTGCAAATAAAAGCCTCCTCAAGAAATTGATAATGTTGCTGCATATAGGACAACTCTTGATTAATTTGAACTCTGTCAAGTCTGTATGGAGACATCAGGAACTTTCAATGGCAAGTTCAAAGGGAGCGCTAATTAGTTTGACCTTTCCTGTCATAATTAGCATGCCCATTTAACCTCCCACAATTTACCAAGAACAAAAGGGGCAACACTCAAGCTGTGTTTCTGGATAGAAAACATTCTCTTAATTGATGTTTTCCAGCAATACATGACACTATGTTTTACTCAACATGCCCCTCATTTGCACAATTCTTAAGATGGACGCAGATCTAAAATACACACAGAAGTACTCAACTTGTACTTAAAATTTAAGACAGGAGTACAAAGGCGAGGCATGCAGGGTAAGGCAATTAGAGCACTGGCAGCTATATCACTTCTTCTAACATGTCAGAGGTACTAAATGTGATTTATAGCGGGAGTCCCTGCTGGGCACTCTTAAAGGGGAAAGAATTGAGAGGCATTCAAGAAGAGTGTAATGGGGAGGGCTTAATATTACGATCTAAATATATGTTTTGAGGTTTTTTTTGTTTATTTTTTTTTTTTGAGAGGCAGAAAAAAATAAATTTACCATAGCCAAAGACAAGACAAAGCTTATAAAAGCACAAATAACACAACCACCACTAGTACATTCTGCTTGGATATAAATGTGTGTTAAGTAATCTTACAACTGCAAAGCCAATTACTTACGGTACTCAAAGTGTTATTAACCATTTATCGGCAGCAAGGGCAAGCCAATGACAGCCTACGGACAGCATTACAGTACAAGTATAATGCTTATATCTGCAAACACATCAGAATGACTGTCACAGCTACAATAAACTCTTGTGATCTGTTTCAGATCTTGTTCCACTTTCCCATCTGTCGTCATCACAGCCCCTATAATTCCCTTTCTTAGTGTAAGATTTTTCTGTCTTTTCTCCCTTTAGATAGAAGGCACAAAGAGAACAGGACAGAGAGGGGTGGCTTTTGTTTTGGTACCTCTGTGTCTTCCCCCACTCTCTCTTTCTCTTTCCTTCCCTCTGTGGGGCTCTGGTGTGATTATTACACTTTCAGTGGAGGATTTAACCACGGGCCAGTTGGGCCATCGCCTCGGGGAGGCCCCGATTTCAATGCGGGTGTGCTACTTTTTCCCCCAGTTTATTGCCTTGCCTTTTATTCTGCCAGACAGTCCCACTGACATCAGGGGGCTCTTAGAATAACTCGCCCGAGGCAATCAGATCCCTGAACCTTAAATCAGCCACCGTATACTGGTATAGGTTCCACATCTGAAAATGAGCTAGTACTAATAGATACAGATAACTCATATGATGTTAAGGATGAAACTATTTTTTTTTTATTGTTTTAATATTTGCGTACTCTGTGCTCACCTTTAACAACCTTTAGCTAAGATGATAAAACAAATTGTGATTAAAAAACTCGATTGTGACACTTTATATACATGATATTTATATTTTATAAGCATTGCAGCGCTACGTTTTGTACTGTTTGCACTTTGTGCACCAGACACCACCATGCCAATACACATAATTGCAACCTATATCAGCAATTAGTTTAGTATCTTCCCATAGCTGCATTGCAAAAGCTTCACTCACACCACTTCTCCTTTTGTACACCACAGTGCAAATGAGAGGCCAAGTTTTTTTAATGCTACTCCTCACACTAACCAAATTTACAACTGGGTTTGTACTTTTAAAAACACATTTACATGAATATCTAAAGCTTAAGCCTCTTTAACTCTACAAGATATCAAAGAAAGTTTAATAGATATTGTTAAAAGTATCTATTTTTGTCATTCTGATAAAATATTTGGCATATATGATTTATGTGCTTCAAACATTCTCTCTGTGTTGTGTTTTTCTGTTATCTCTCCACAAGTCTCCCGTCTAACATATTTTGGAGGTGCAGATCACGAAGAGAAAAACCTATCGTGGTTTGGATCTAAAGAGTGGATAGCAGCTAAAATCGATCTGTGACAGTCTTAGTCAGTTTTAGTCTGCTAATTGGTCTATATAAGAGATTAGGCATAATTAGCTGTTGTCAAAGTCAACAGGTCTTGGCCTCTCTCTCCTCTCTGGTGTGTGGATCAATGTGACGGGTCAAGTACAGGTCAAGCTTATGTAAAAAAAAAAAAAGAAAAATCTGACCAACTATGATGAAATGAAAGGACATCAATACTGCTGTGTGCTGTGTGAATAAACAGCACATGTCCAACATTGTCAAGCTGATGAGAAGTGAATAATAATAATAATGCAGCACTAATATTAGATCTTAGAGTGCTAAATAATGCAACCTCTGACTGTATCACAGTCTCTTTTCCATGCTGTAACAAAAACTAAGTAGTGGGGCCATAAAAATTAAATTCCTTGTCATATATACAATCAACAAACTTATATTCACAATTTTATAGCCATACATTTTATAGAAGCTAGTGTAAAAGACTGCATTGCTCTTTTACATTAGAACAGCAGTGGTTCCCAACCTTTATATCTTGTATGTACAAGCGATGTACAAAAGCATATAAAGCATGTATAAATACTTACAAATCTTGTCACAAGCTGCATGTGCTAATGAGCTGTAAGTTTAATTGATAACCAAGTTCATATGAATGAGGTTAAAAAAAGAGTTTTTTTAAAAGAGTTTTTTTAAATAAAAAAAGGAAGAGAATCAGAAAAATATTTTTATGGCAGAAATATGGTTTGTTTTTCTTCTGACCGATCTGCCTGTTAATCACCTGGCGACCCCTCAGATTTTTCTTGTGGCGCCTTCGAAGGTCCTGACACCAAGGTTGGAAACCAATCTATTCCCGTGTTGTGATGACAGCAAGTTTACAGAGAGGTAAAGTGGCCACATTCTCATCCTTCCTCATCCAAAATGACCTGACCACAATTGAAATAAACACACATGGGCGAGTTTACCTTTAATGAATCACATTTGTTTTTCTGATTTCACACTCTTTATAAAAGGAAAGGTAGACCCATAATCAATCAAGTTAAAAAAAAAACCACCATGGCGAAAATGCAAACCAAAAGATGATGAATTTATGCTACTGAGTAAACACTTAATAATTTCTTAATGTAGAACTGTCAGAAGACTTGATTTGTTGCAGGCTGATATTTACATAATTAAGACATACTGTAATTTCTGTCCCGTGCATGCGTACATAAGCTTGCATGTGTGTTTGAGCTTCAGCGTATGAATGACAGCTCGAAGAGCCCATGTAGTGGGTAAATGTTGCAGAAGGCCAGACTCTCAGGAGTGAGCACTGTGGACCTGTGATCTCTGATCTGTGCGGGAACCCAGCAGGACACTATCACTGACTCCACTATCATATCAGCCGTAGACATAAACTCACATTTGGTGGGCTCCCTCGTCTCATGCTACAAGAGGTTTAGCACATCTAAAATTGATGGCTCGCCCCTCCTAGTAGAGGTGTATCAGGAGTCAGAGCTCTAAAAAGAAGTAATTGTGCCCTTGCTTTACCCTGCCATCCTACAAGGGATACAGGTCAACAGAACAGCTGGAACTTAGAGAATGTTAAAAACAAACATTATTTATTTGTCGATCGGCTTCAACATGAAATAAAAAGGCATTGCTGAATTCTTGCAAGGCTGTAAGAGGGGTCTTCACAGGAAAAGTCACGGCTTTAAATGTCTAATTGCAGTTGGAACCAAGCAGCTGAAGCTGTGTGTGAAAAGCAGTGCATAGTTATAGCTTAAAAACAAGAAAAGTGCTTTAAACTGAAAAGAGAAAACATTGAATCATTGTTAAAACGATGTTAAGTTAAATTCATTAATATTGAAGCCTCAGCTTTGTTGAGACGGCTTTAAGTCAGATTGTATCAGCCTTTAAGATCTGAGTTTAAGATTTTATATGCAGTTTATGCAAGCAAAATGGGCCACCGCCACATCGAGCTCTCGCCTCACTCTTTATTGAAAGCTTTCTTAAAAACGACTGATAAAAGCCAAGGGCATCTTTTAGAATTGACACACTCTTTAAAACATACATCTCATGAAAAAGACTTAAAGAGGGCCAGTTGCAAATTTAATATAACTTGGGGGATGCTGCAGTGAAATACCATCAGTGTGCAGGCAGCGGCTGTTCACAAAGTAACTGCCTGGGTCTGAGAGAATACTACGCTCACATCACATCTAAAAGCCAAACAACTGGCAGACAGAGGCGAGGCAGGCAAGGCTGATGAAGAGCGAGGAGAAAAGGCAGGCTCAATTGAGCTGGAGAGATATACCCCGATTTCACCTTTTTGCATCACTTGCTTTTGTACTATATGTCCATTCAGACAAGAGCCTTTTATGGCATGAAAGTAAGGGTTTGATGAGTTCATCTAAGTAAATAAGCAAAAAAGACAATGAAAAAAAAGTTTCATGACACGTCTGATTCATCCAACACCCTCTACAACCCCAAAAAAACAAAGAAACCTGGACAAAAGGACTCTCAGTATTCAGAACGACACAAGTCAAGAGCTCCAAACACATGAGAAACTTAAGTGTAATTCTGTTCACTCCTATTTTGATGCACTTTTTTTCCACCCCATAAATATTTGATGAAATGGGTCCAAACCAAAGCTATATAACACTCCTGCATAACTGATGCTCACCCCGTGAGCCATCAACATTAGGGGCATGATTGAGTGCATTCAAATGAATTCAAATTGCACATTGATTACTTGATGGAATAAATTGGTCCTTCCCACCACATTCCCCCGTCATTCTTCAGCTCTGCTTACATGCAATAGATCCCAGAGAAAGCAGCGTTTGCAAGACAGAAGGGAAAGAAAGGGATGGATAAGACCTTGTCAAATGCTCGTTTTTATTTCCCACATATTTCAAAATGATGTGTTGATTTGATCTCTGTGGGAAGTTAATTGGGTTCATAGATTGCTCCAGGTATTCTTCAGGTAATTCAGTGTTGTGATTGCTAGAAAACAAAAAAAAACAAAAAAAAAACAGAGACCTCACTGTGCTCCAAACACACTGCTGCATTATTGGGAGTAGCTAATTATTTTTACTGTGTCAGGGGTGTGCATTTTTGCCCAGTAGTAACACAGTGAAAAGGAATAATAATTGGAAAATCTAATGAGATGAGGCTAGCAGACACAAAGAACCTAGCCTACATTGTAAAAAGTTAATGCAATTTACAGAAATCATCATTATTAGCTTCCACTGGCCAGTTAGGTATAACTAATATTTTTTTCAGTAGTGCCCTCTCTATTTTATCATTCATACTGTCAATCAGGACTATAAAGGCATGCAGTATCAGGACAAACAGCATCACTGACATTGCAATGCAATTAATGGAAGATTGCAAAAACCCAAGCCTTAATTTCTGCAGCAGCTCTGCTCTCAGAAACTGAGGTAGTAGCTTCAGGATGAGCCTTAGGCGTCTCCCAGCTGTCAAAGTTGGGAGGATATACAACGAGGCCACTCATTTTCCGCTGAACAAGTTGTTCAGCTGAGAGCAGGTACAGGACCTGCAGGGTGGTTTGCATATTGGCACTGTGAAGGTTGAGAGAAGCAGAACCTCTCATTAAAACCTTCAGATAACATTAGTTCTTCTATCAACACTTTACACCAGCCAGTTCCTTTCCATCTCCTCTGCAGCTTTTCCTCTGTGGAGCAGCTGTCTTAGGAATGGCGAAACCTAACATAAACATGAATAAATAAATTTCCCATCTAATTACTTGCTTGAAAAGATTCATTCACACTCCCACCTTTCAGCCATATTTTATTTAAACAAAGGACATCAATCCTTGAATCATAAATAAAGGGGCCACTCCATGCCAATTGTTTTAAAATGTTAAGCTATAACTAAAACCTCATAATGAAGCTGATCCGCAGAGACCAAGGTCAAAAGTAAAAATCATTTTGGTAATCCGTTGTACAACAGTTCCCTCACACGGTGGCATAATTAACTTGAATATATTAATTCTTTAGTACATTGCTTATTGAATTATACATCCTCAATTTGCCTTTGACAATACAGTATATTGAGCAATGATGGTGAATAAAGAGTAGTAGATAAGACCTGTTGGCATATCTGGAGCCCCTGAGCATGAATTATTATCCCTGTCTCACTGAAGGACATTCTGTTGGGTTCAGGGAAATCATGAACCCCTCCTGAATAGGCCTATTTGTCTGAGTAAGCTGTAATTGCTTTCTCAGGACATGCAGAAAAGTTTCAATATTTTGGAGTACACCGAGGCTGCAGGAACTGAACTGACTACCAAAGAGAAAGTTGTACACAGTGCTCTCCATATGATAATAAATGTCTGATTAATGTGTGTGTTCAACACCAGTTGTGTTCAGTGATGGGCAGCAAGCACACGTTTACAATCAAATGCCAAAATATGACTGTGGTCATTGTTAGCAAACTCAGACTATGTTTATGTGACTTTTCATGAGAGTAGTAGTTAAATCATAGCCCGACCAATACTGGGTTTTTGAGACTTCTGAAAAAAGGTTTTTCTAATAACAATATATTGGCCAATATTAATTTTTTAACGTAAACATATAACATAAGCTAAATTGCTAAATTTGGAAAGTGCATTCTGATTTTTGATTTATGTTACTTTGTATCAAAAGTACTATAAATCAAAATAACTTTCAGTTGGAACTTCCATAGAGGTCCGTATTTTTTAAAGATTTTTTTTTTTAAGTCTAAGGCTACTTGAGATTTTGATCAAAACTTGCTTAATACAAACAATGATTTTAGATAAAAATGCATCTATACCTTTACAGCAATATAAAATTTGGACATAGTTCAGCAACTAATCACTAACCAGTCAAATGCAATGACTGTATATTGTGCCTATTGCAACAGTAACATTGATCCTGTAGATATCAGCAGATTTCTGTCAAAACACAACAGCCACTTAATGTGCCACTTAAGTGGATGTTAGACCTTATACAAATTATCACACAAGGGCCAGACAATATATATAAATTACCTGGTATATGTGTGTGTTTGTATTTGGGTCTGTGCATACTTGGTCCGTGCTGTAACGATCAATTTTTTGGGTTTATTCTTTAATACTGAAACAAGATAGAAATATTTTTAATTTTCCATTAAGTGCCACGCATTTAACCCATAATCCCTTCAGCTTGAGTGATTGCTAAATACCAGTTTGACAAAGGTGGCAGCACTGTAAAACTTTCCCATTGTCTTGTCAGTCATGCCTGAAGAACTCACATTAACATCTCTTATTCTCACTTTTTTAGCCACAAAAAATGGCAAAGATTCTTTTATATTCAAATGAGAACATTAACATTAGACATCCGGCATCACAAAGTCCCTCTCTGTTAGCATCTCATTTGAATATCTCATATCTTCAAGACACAGCTCAGTTAGAGTCATCTGGGCTTTTGTCCCCAGCACGGGAGACCACAGGCAAGTCAGAGAGGTGTCACATATCCAGCCTAGTAATTTGTGATGAAAGAACCCTTTCCTGGGATGAAGGTAACGAGCTGTCAAGGTTATAATGGCTAGCATAAACATAGCTAATTAATTAGAAACCAGGTGAGGTAGGGTAAGGCCACACTGCTGAGAGAATCCATAATTAGATAATATGTTACATATACTCCTCAGAATAGATTGTTAGGAAGGCAAAACAATTATGTTGGTGTGAATATCAACAAGGAGAGACTGATAAGGAGTCTCTCAGTGGCACCTGTAACAACCTCAAAGAGAGCATGCATTATAAATACAAAAGGCAAGCCATTCTCTATTAGAGATGAAGACCAAAAGCCACTCAGACAATAACATATCAGCATCTCTTTAAGTGCACCCCAACTCCCTCAGACGTCTCAAAAATGCCAAACAAAATGAAAATGGCATGCTCCAGCTCAGAAACTTGGCGCTGAGTGAAAACTTTCGACAATGCTTTTCTCAGAGGACCAAGTTGTCTCTTTTTAGACTTTGATAGTAAATTGCAGCTAATCTATCTATACTGTTCACTGGGAGGAGAAAAGGCTTTTATTGTGTCGGGTTCGTAATATCATTTTGATATTGTAATTAGAGAATGAAAATAGAGGTTAAGCATTGCTGTAGTTGTGAATTTAGCCTAAGCCAAACAAAAGCTGGGTGGGAGTTAACATTCAGGTTAAAATTGAAAACTGTAAATTAAGGCAGGGAGGTGAACATAGACAGCCTGACTGGCTACCTACGTATGTCTATAGGTAGCTTCTAAGTATGGCATTTAGAGTTTGCAGAATTCTATCAGCGTAATTACCACTAACTCTCATTAATATTGGGGAAGCTGAAGACACACAGCATACCAATTCCTCTGCCCCAGGCTATATTTCTAAAATTTACTTTATTGGATTAATGATGAGCAAAGTTGGAAATACCTTCATATGGCAATGAATACATACCCTATTTCTTGAGACTAGCAATTTGGGAATAGGTCTGTTTGTAAATGCAGGTTGCATATCATGATCTAGTTGACCAAACAATTTAGGTTGAAAAGGCCTTCATTTCTGAGTCTTGAGAGATTTTTATTGGACTAATCCAGTAATTCCACAATCACGATAATTCAACCTGAATTTACAGTATATTGCGATGTAGATATAGTATATCTGAATTGGGGGTCTAAAGATGCAAGTTGTGCAGATTATAATGCCCTCTGAAATGAAATTTCTGATTTGGGGCTATACAAATAAAACTGACTTGACTATATTGTTATCCTATATTATATTATATTTAAACAATGCAATGTGGGGAGTGGGGGGCAACATAGGATGTGACATGGATAATGGGGGGACAAGGGAAAGACACAATGACCATCACTAGTGCACTTCTAGCTAGCATAGATAGCGATGACTCTCTGGGCACTCTTAAATGAAAGGGTTGAAACTGTCCTCTCAAGAAGAACAAAACATCAGACTTTAACACAGCAGACAGCTCTTTTCCCATTTCCAACCGACAGTCAACATATCTTTTTGTTAAGCATGACCACAGTCGTTCCCTAACTTAACTTTAACCATAGTGGTGTCACATCATAAAATTGATTTATTTTCCAAAGGTGATTTGAAACGGTTTTGGAAGGCACAGACAAATGATGTCATCCTGCTGATAGGGACACCAGATCAGAAAACGCTTCTATATGTCGTTCTTTCTTCTTTCTATTATCTTTTCATAATTGTTGAGGAGTGGCCACAGAATTCAGTTTAACTGACCTTTCAACTCCAAAATGCAAAAAGAGACACATACAAGCTAGTTTTGAGCAGCAAAAGCGTTTTTTGCACACAATATGTGTATTGTTGAAAGTCACCTGTATTAACACAATATGTACACAGAATCTATGTCATTATGTGCACAGCACAAAAAATTATTTAATGTTAAGTCCCTGTTTCGGCTGAATGGCAACCATTTATTTTCGTAAACGGAGAAGCATCACAGTGTTTATCGCTAACTCTGGCTGTTCATGTCAATGGTATAGATGAGTGGTTAAGATGCTTTACACATGTGTGGTGTTTCTAAGCTGACACTGCTGGTTAAAATTCAGAATCACACAAGTGCAAGTGAGCAACAAAACGAGGAAGGCCTTGCAGTCAGGAATGTTGAAGGGAAAGCACATTTGGAGTTATGGCTACTCAGCATAATATTTTGAGCCATTGGAATCCCATAATGCAAAATGTTTCATCCTATAGATTACTGTATGTACAAATCAATTCACATTTAGTTTTTATGGAACCCTTGGGGAAAATGCTGTTGTTTCCTCAAAAGAAAATAAAACTCCACTTTATGGACTATCTACTAAATATTCAAACACAATGAATAAAAATTAAGAATAACATTAGGCCTGAAAAATGGTGTTATCTTCAGAATTCCTAAATGTTTCATGTTTGATTGAGTGCAAACAAGTAACTCTGGGTTCAATAATGTTTTAAGGTTCATGTCAGTCACTACCATAAACTGAGTGTCTCATTTTGTTGATATCTCTGAGGACAAGTTACACCATATCCACCACTAGTTTTTGTATTACAGGAATACAAACCTTCTGGTTCAGTCCAGAGAATAGTACAGTCCACTCTGACAGTGGAGACTCGTGTACCTGCCAGCAGACAAATGGACTGTCTGTTTCCCTCCATGTACAGGTCCTGAGGGCTTACGGTTATGTTACACTGGACACATAAACCAGTTGCCAGATATAACTATTCAGGTGTCAATAATGTACTGGTCTTTTCACTGACAATACTTTTATTGGCCAGTGATGCTAGTTATTACTCTATCTACAGAAAACATTTTCTAAATAAAAAACATTCAAAACACACGGGCACTTATTTTAAGTTATTTTAACACTCAAGAATAAATGCTGCGTGATTATTTTCATTAAAATAACCTCATAAAATGGATTGCATAATATAGTATTGAATTCAGTAGTAGAGAAAGTTCTAGTTCACATGTATATTTCTGAGTCCAAAATGCTCAATGGTACTGATATTGTATCCCTGCATTATAAAGGTTTTATGTTTATATGTTTAAAATAGTCTTTTTGCCCAGATATTGCATTTTTGATTAATCTCTCCAAGTCTGACAGAGTAATAATAAAGAGAATTTGATTCCCCACAACTTTCTGTTAGATACAACCCCAGTGTAATCGGTTTCTTTAAAATAACTGTAGATATTGGATGATAAGCCAACATTGAATTTATTCTGAAAATAAAAACAGCCACAGCATTCAACAAGTTATCACTTAGAGTATTTTATCAGAGATGCTCAGCAGATTTAGTGTAAGTTTCAGCAGCCCTGACTTTAATTTCCCTTAGCGTTGCAGATGCCATGGATGAAACCATTTTCACTTCTCTGCCCTAAGGCTCCTAATGGTGCTGCTGTGGTTCCTGCTGCTAAGGGGTAGCTGCCACCACCCCCCTAATTTACCTGCTTGGTGGTGCGGCCCAAGCCTCGGTCAGGAAGTGCTGAAGCTGATCCAGCTTATCGGGCTGGCTCCTCCAGGGGCTTCTGCCACCATATGGCTGACCCAGGCCCTGCAGCCTCCCCAGGGGTGACTCGTGCCTGGATCAGAGTAACAATTCTGAGTATACGGTTCTCCACATTACCCCTCTACCCCCAGCATGACTACACAGATGTTGTTTCAGCATATTCCTGAAAATGTGAACTATAGCAGGGAGATGAAAAATAAGCAGGGATACTGGAGCCATGCAGAGGTTAATTTGGATTAACCAACCTTTAAACATGCCTTATTTCTCAGCAAATAGATATAAGTTCGGTATCAGATAGTCCGTTTTTTTTTTTTCAATACTTGGATGCAAAAAACACAATAATTGCACAGTTTGGTAAGTGGACAGAACTCTCTACCTGTGGCAGTATTCACCACAATACTCAGAGCACCATGTGGGAGATGCACTTTCCAGCAGTTTCACTTTTCCAGGCAGTGCCCTGACATTTTAAATATGCTTTCACCAGTGGTTTCAATGGTCCTGCACCAATATTTGCATGCCTTTTGTCCCCAAAGGCAACAAAAGAGGATAGAGAAGAGATAGAGAGGAAAAAAGTCAACAGTTTTTACACCAGCCAAAGCTGTATCTAAATGTGTCTTACATCTCTGCACCCTGCTAGGCCCCCCATCCCTCTCATCCCTCGTTCCTCTCGCCTCCTGGAGGGCAGAATGATTGAGGGGCGCTACCCCTTCCTTTTATCCTGCAAGCGAAGGTCTGCCTCTCTCCATAGTCAAAAACATCAACTGAAGAGGTGTAGTAAAGACGAGGAAAGCGAAGGGGAGGGACGTGAAGTGTCACATATTCCCCTAAAGCACAATGAGCCATGTACAGGTTAGATGCAAGGATATGAAAAGTCATTATTTGCAGGCCTAAAGGGATGTAGTTGTTGATATACCATCTGGCCCATGTAACAACAGGCAAAAAAGGACAACCTATTACAATCCTCTGTAGTATAGTGGTTTGCTATCAAAGACCTACAAAGGCCTTGTTGTGGCTACCTTGTTATCTAATTTGTGCATGTTTATTTATGTGCCATGTGCACTGGTTGCCCGTGGGAGTATGAAGATGGAATTTACATGTTTGAGTGCACCAGGCTGCTTCTAAAGTGTAGGCAGTATGTGTTTGAACATGGGAAAAAATAGTGTTGCATAAAGAATAATTCGCTAACTTAAGGGAGATTTCATCCTTTGGATATTTTATTTATTATTTGTAAAAAAAGAAAAGAGAAAAAAGAAATATCTAATTAAAATCATACTTAACTTATTAGAATCAATAGAGCCACTCATTTTTGGTATTTGACCAATAAATACTTTTTACTTTTCTTGATTGAGGAGGTTGGTCAATATGAAAAATAGTGTAACAAACAGCGTGGAAGCATAAAAAAACTACTTAAAAAAGCAAGTGATTTGAATTGAAGCAATGCATATTTACTGTATATATACTCAGTATACATGACTTAATCCTTAATATGTAAAATTAACACAAGATAACAATGCACTTAATATATAACACTCAATGACAAGAGGAGCATATCACTGCAACTGGAAGCCAACTAATATTCCAACAAGGCAGAGCCACTCCACAGTCAGTATAATAGACAATCAGACATCATGAATACAATTACAGCCCAAATGTACCGGCACAGAGACAAAAACAGACTCAAGACAGTTAAAAGCTATCAGAGGACAGAGGAGACAGCAGATAGAGGAACATCAGGTTTCAGTTATTGCTGGGTTAATGCTGGCTTTGGAGGCAAAAAGCAATTTTCAGCGAGAACATCAGTAAAAGCATGGAGCTGTTGACATAAAAATGTCCACTTCAGTATTGCTTTGCAGCTCATTCCAGTCGCTGGGAAGAGTAAATTGTAATGAGGAGAGCCTGATGGAGGCGTTAGCTCTGGGGACTGTTAACTGATGGGCAAATTGGGTGTTATAACTGACAGAGGAGATCTGTAACATGCTTAGGTTTGTAATCTAATCTCTGCTGTCATCAAATGACACGATCAGGAGTTTTATCGTCAATGTATAGGAAAATCACTTTGTATACTCATAATATAGTTGCTTGAGCATTTACACTTAGAAGAGTTTTATGAGTGTGTGAACTCGGCCAGTGTTGGTCTCTAAAGCTTGTCTCTATCAGTGGAGCAACACTGGATGTCACCGCCACCTTTTGTTTCATATTGAGAGATTTGCTTCAGAAATACCCCTTTTACTTAACCTTTCAAGCTCAAAAATGTCAATTCTTGAGTGCATCCAGTTTTGTTTAAAGATTCTGAGTAGGCCATTTATTATTTACATGTCTTGTAAATATATGCAATAATTTAATATTTCTATTGAATCTTTCAAGATATGCTATTAATTCAGCGAGAGTATTCGTGATCTATTTGTACATTTGACAACTTAATCTACAGAGATCTATACAGAAATCATAATAAGGTCTTTAAATTGTCTTATTCGGTTTAACAAATACAACAGAAAGTCAAGCAATATATATGGAAAGTTAAATTACTTTCTAATTACCAGTATTTTTGTCATTGTGGCCTCTGGTTCTGTAATAGTGAAAGAGATGCTGATGATTGTTATGTTTGCAGTTACAACACTGCCATGCTGCAGGCAGGACCAGCACAGTGCAGTGTTTATATGGTTTGTAGGGACACCTATTGGCTAAATTTGAAAACTACACTGTATGTTGCAGATGCACCCAAGATGAAAATGTCCCACCAATCAAGAGTGCATTGCTTTTAATTTGTGTAGTTCATCAACGCTGAATAACAAAAAGGATTTGTCATTCATAATGGATAATAATTAAAGTACAACACATACTCTCCTTTCCTTAAAAACAGAAAAAAGGGGGCTAGAGCTTTTCCGACTTTTAATACACAGTGCAGTCACATACTGAGCAGTCAAGTCAGCCTGTTAGGAATAAAAAAATAGTGCTTCCTTAGGACATACTAATGAATCATGTATAAAAGATAATCATTATTGGTTTATAAACGCTAGCGTCTCACAAGCCACAAGCACACAGCTCAGTCCCAGGATATGCAACAACTAGTAATATTGTAATTAAAACTAGAAACATGGCTTAAATTCTCAGACTTCAGACAACAAAATATCATAACATATCTCTACATGAAAAGCACAAGTGTCAGAAACCTCTGCAGTTCCTCTACTCAAAATGTCCAAGAACACATGGATGAATTTTAGCTTTTTAAATGGAAATTGGATCATGTTGTTTTTGTTTCAATCATCACAGATGTACCTTTATATTTTTAAAGATACTATTATTAAATATCAAGAATTAACCATGTTTGTTTTTAAATTAGTGAGTAGTGTTTGAATCATTCCTGTGTACTGGGGAATGTGGGACCAACAGTTAACAGAGTTATAAAAATAATATAGTGGAGAAATTAGTAAAAAAAAAAAAAAAAAAAGTGAAACAAAAGAAGAGAAAAAATGTTACACATAGACTGATATTCCTTTAATGTTGCACTCATTTAGCTTCTGCTCATTTCCACAGCACTCAACAGGTGTCCTTTGCTACGGTAAGTCCTACTTAACGGCAAAAAGACTTTCCTCTTGATTCAGTTTCACCTTTCATGGACCAGCTACCTTTGAAAGAGTGAGTGTATACAATAAATAGAATAATTCATGATTTTGTCATTAAAAATGAAAAGTTTCTTTTCCTCATACTTGGGATGTGTTTTGAAATTATACATAATGGACCATAGATGTTCAGAAGTTTTCCAAACCTCCTCTAGCTACGTTGGGAGACGTACAAGAGTCCCCCCCTTGCGTTTCACAGGAGTGGTACCAGGGCTTTAATTATGTGCAGAGTTCGGATCATTAGCGTGGATGGGGGTGCAGTATGGAGCATCCTCGTCTCCAGTCAAGGCACTGCGCTCTAAGTCGACCACCCCCTCCTTCTCTTCTCATGTAACAAACGAGCCACGGCCTTGTTACCGAGGCACAGGTTAACAAGCACACAGTCAGAGTGAGTTCATGCTGATGAGCTGTAAATACATGTAGGAGAATATTGGCGAATACAGGTTACAGGCAGTTAATTCAAATATTAGTGGTAACTAAATTAATTTGAAATACAGTTTACAGGATTTATTTTGATTTAGATATATCCTTAAGTCCTTAAGATTTATGGAAACGCATTAAAAATTTGCATTCTTGAGGAAAAAGTTCCCAAAACATGTCTTGCCGTGACCCTATATGATCAATCCGCTTAATCCCACTAAAGAAACCCAGCTCTATACGGCTGCTGGAAACAATCCAAGTATTACCATGACACAGATACACGTAACGCTTACGCACATTGATCCCAACCCAGTTCTAAACTTTCTCAATTATTCATTAATATGAAATTGTGTTTGTCTCAAGTGGAACAGTGTGATTTCCTCCTGCGACATACAGGCATTGTTTGGCCCCTCTCCAGGGCCACTGTCACTCCTTTGACAATTGCTCCGTTGACACATATTGTTCAGGAATCCATTTCCCTCCTGATAGTTTGGAGAGGCCTGATTTGTCCTAATCCTGAGACCATTTGTAATACAGAGGACTGGGATAAATAATAAATTGTGTATGACAGAGTCAAAGGAACAAAAATGGAGCTTGCGAACAAATGGTTTGCTTTATGGTTGGGAAAGAAAATCTTTCTTTATGGTCGCATTATCAAATCATGATATGTATATTCACTGTTGAAATGAATAATACGTGGAATGTGAGAAATATGTAGAACAAAAATAACTGGTGTGAGGCTGCTGTGACGGCTTCATAAGTGTGCCGGCTGCTCACTGTGAAAATGTAGAATTTTGTATGTTGTGCACATGTGGATACAACTGCATCTCAATCATTATGGGCAATTTTAATGTGAGCTATTAAGAGAAAGAAGAGTCTTAAAAAATCTGTCAATATATGTCAAAATATTAATCAGGAATATTACCAGTATTTGATGACACGCTATAACTTATGAACATTAACGATTAACAATGGATGTGACAGAAAAGATATTTGATGAAAGAGCAAATAAAGAAAAAGGACTGAAAACTTAGTGGAGCTCCTTTTATATATGTTTAAACTACGCTATTTAATGGGTTTGTCATAAGCAATATACATGCATTTGTTTTTAGTGATGTGATTTTAATTAGTGTGTAAATAAAATAACTAAGCTGTAAAATGTGTATGAAACTGCAGACCCGGAATAAAGTTTTTTCACAGAATGGTGCTAATGTGTTTATTGTTGTACTGTAACTATGTTCATAAAATCTGATTTAACAAAAATACTGTTAAAAAAACCAATATTATATACATTTTCTTTAGTTGGACCAGAAAGCACAAATTTAATTTTGGGGAATTATCTAAAAACATTATTAAAACATAGTAATTTAGATATTGATCACAATCATTCTTAGTATCTTCCATGACAGATTCACTGTACTGTTAATCTGGTAGGCAAATAAATCAATTATAATCATGTAGCTAATTTAGTGTGATGTCATGCTTGCACTTGTTCAAACTGAAAACCTAAAGAAATATAAAGTGACCTCTTCCAGAATTTCCCAGTGGCATTTTTGTTCCCATGAATGCTGCATGTCGAGCATGAATTCATACATAATTTGGAAACACTCTGTTGTGTGATCTTCTGAAAGCACTGTTCATTCAAATCCTGCAAAAGGCTACTGAATAACTTTCATAAAAGATCAGTGATACCAAAGACTTATAAAACAACACTCATCCATTTTAATGCTCAGAAATTCCATTTCAGTTTCCTTTGTAACTGAGATTCATTTTGCAGAAACTAAATTAGTTTGAATAGTATCATTTGTAAATATATGTTAATTAACCCCTTTTCTTCATCTCGTTTATTAAGAGAGAGCAGAGCCAAATGAAATTCAAACTTACCTGTAAGGCAGACTCAGGACCTGTCTATGAATTAAGGCAAATAAAAAACACTCCTGCACAGTTTACTTTTTTGCATACTCAGTTGTTTTTAGTTAGGCGAGGGTCTTAATTGCATTGTCGTTAGTGCGTCTAATAATCGCCACAGGACATTTGGGTTTATGAACCTATGCAGGCTTCTACTGTGTGTAAAACCTGCAAAAGGAAAACCACAGGAAAAGGATGCCCACCACTGCTCCTTAATTTAAGGAGAGATTAATAAAGTAGTTGCTAGACTTGCAGTTTGTTCTCCCTAAGGGTTGTATTAATAATCTTAGGAGATACAGGGTTCATCTGTGGAGATCTGCCCTTGTAAAAGACCGACAAAACTTAAAAGGCTTGTCTTAAAAGATCACTGATGAGCTGCTGTTACTTGTCGTCTATAATTTACTGTTAGTTTCATGCAGATTAAATATTAAAAGAGAATCTGTCTTTACAGTATAAAATACTGTACTATCTGCCTGGTGGACTAAACCGCTAACAAAATGGCCCATAGATGAGAAACCAGGACGGAAGTGACGTTAGGGCAATCTAGTTCTATATTAAGATGTACAGTGGTGGCCGGTGAATGAGGAAGAGAGAAGAAGAAGCAACGACAGCCTCAAATACTGAGACACCCCGCAGTTATGCTTTCACCATGCCACAAAGGATAAGTGTTTACTTACTTTAACTTCAGCTTACTTGAAAATAATAATAAATAGCTCCAAACAGCACACAACAATCAAGATTTTAAAGTATTATAATTTCTCATGTTTTGGCTCAGTGCACTTCCTCAGTCACACAAAGCTTTCTTCTATATCCAGCTTGGAAGGCCAAATTCCAAAGTCTACTGTCTAGGAAAATATGGCACTATTAAGCACTGACAGTCATTCAAAACAAATACTTGTTTGACAATACTGAGTGAAAGTTATGTGTCATCTTACCCTTACTCTGAGCTTTTGCCTTCTTTTCATTACAGTCCCACAATGTATGTGACTAAATCTGTACATTCACGCTAACATATGCATATCAAGTAGAAATCTACTGCCAAGAAGACTCAATGATTAACCTGAAGTTGATATCAAGGGATCACTCTGAAACCCTAATCTAAGGCTTTTTTTTCAATGTGGCATTGTTAAGAAATAATGTCAAGCCTTCAAATCCTCAAAAATATGTTACAGGGTCTGCCAAAATATATTTGAATAATACAACAAAACAAATAGATTGAGGAGTCATTTTAATATCTAAATGATTAATAGTGCTTAAGTCATTTGTTAATTAATTGATTAGCTGATTAGAAACTGAAAACAAAATTAACTGCTGACAATTTTGAATAATGGATTAAACAAGTAAGTAATTTATTAAGTGAAAGGTTAAAACATTAGCTGGTTATAACTTCTCAAAGCTGATGATTTGATTCTCAAACATCATTGTAAATTGATTACCTTTTTTGACTGCTGGTCAGACAAAATAAGTAATTTTAACTTTGGGCTCTGGAAACTTGAGATGAGAATTTATTACTAAAATTATTAATCTATAATAATAACCATCAGATTACCTGATGAAAATCAAAATCACTTCTGATCAGTTCACCATACCATAAAACTCTTAAACGGTGGCATAAGTGACATAAAATGTCATGATTGCAGATGACTATAACATTTTCTAACAGGTATAATTAAGGTGTTTTCTCTAGTGTTGTCACCTTGAAGAAATATGGTTATGTGTGGGGAAAATTGATGAGATGTGTGCAGACGAAAAGGAGTATAATCATATTAAGGTTTATTCACAGATTCCAGCTACAAATGTTAATCAGTTTATAATTTATCAATTCAATTACCAAAATCTATTCAAATTGATCACATTATAGAAATCAAATGTGGCCCATTGGTGCAGTATTCTACCAGTGTTTGTTTCTGAGGAATGACTAGTGTTCATTTACAGAATGTGTAAGCATAATCCTGTAAGCATGATCCTCTCCTGTGGAATCAGGTCCCAGTTTGGGTTCGGGAAGCAGACACCATCTCCACAGTTAAGAGTAGGCTTTCCTCCTTGATAAAGCTTATAGTTAGGGCTGGCTTGGGTGAGCCCTGAACCATCCCTTAGTTATGCTGCTATAGACCTAGACTGCCGGGAGACTTCCCATGACACAGTGAGCTCCTCTCTCCCGCTCCTTCTGTACGCATTCTTATCCCATTAATGCATGTTACTAACTAGACTTCTCTCTTCCCTAGTTTTGTGCTTTCTTGTCTCTCTCCTGTCCCCTTCTGTCGCTTTCAGCAGGTATTTCTGCCTCAGGAGCTGCAGAGTCTGGATCTATGATTGCAAGCCACCTACTGCCCCAATATTTCTGCTCGACAACAGCTACTACAATTATTATTATTAGTCATATTATTATTATTGTTATTATTATTATCACCATTATTACCATTAATAATAATAATAATCTTTATTTGTAGCACTTTTCGAAAAAGTGCTTTACAAAACAAAATAAAACTGGTAGACAATGATAAAACAATATTAAAAAAAGCAGTTACACAGCATTGAGCAAAAGGAGTTTCATATGAGAAATCAAAAAATCATTGATCATCATTATTATTTTATTAATATTACCATTACATTATTATTATTATTATTATTATTATTATTCACTATTATTTTAAAGGGGACCTATTATGCTCATTTCTAGCTCTATATTTTTATTCTGGGATTCCACTAGAGTGGCTTTGCATGGTTCACAGTTAAAAAAAAAAAATCCATATTTATGTTATACTGGCCCTTTATGCAGACACTCAATTCATCCTATGTCTGAAACAAGCTGTTTTAGTTCATGTCTCTTTAAGTCCCCCCTCCCTAAAAGCCTACTTTCTTCTGATTGGCCACCTTCAAGGAAGCCTGCTGAGGGGCAAGCAAGCCACTGTAACTACTTCTCTTTATACACCCAGTGCTGTGAGCCCGCACACCGCCTCATTGCCTTCCCGATGAGCTCAACAATTATGACAGCTACAGTATATTTGGCCTGGAAATAGCAATATGGGGCACTGAATTGGATGAATGTACTGTTCATCCGACCACAAATGAAACAAGAATTAGGTTGGAAAAACAATAGACGCTGCTGGGCGGAGTGATTCTGGGAGCCGGGCCTCACTGCTTACAGTACAAAAAACACACACAACTTTTATAACTTTATTCACGAATTTTGGTGAAACTGGATCATATTTTATGTAGAAAATATTTTCTGGTCCAGGCAGAGTCAGCTAGCTAATAGCGCTAGCTGCACGGCTAACAGACATAATGGTAGCTACTACGGTTAGCAGTAGTTAGTGGTTACTTTAGCAACAAATAAAGCCATCTGACCATCAAGAAACTAAAAGCACTTTCTGCGAGACATACCAAACAACCTCCAAAAACTTGAAGAGTAGTCCTGAGCAGAGTCGTCTCGCATAGCCAGACCCATCTCCACACTTCACTTTAGCGCTAGCTATGTGCAGAGCAGTCGAACAACGAGCTAGCATGGGCGCGTCCTTGTACTTCGTGGGCGAGCTGTGCCTGGTGCATATCCAACCCGTTATCATTCCCAGGGCGTCAAATACCAATGTTTTGTCACGCCCCTTGGCGTAATATAAACATGCACAAGGTACCATTAGACACACAGGGCTGCCATAAAGCCTTTATAAAATCAAGTGACATAATGTAAAGAGAGACAAAGAGCAACAAAGTCTGCTTAAAGAGGAGATGGGGTGGTTGGATGGGTCAAACAAACCCAGGACTTTCACCCAGGAGACCGGGGTTCATGTTCCGTGTGAAACTAAAAGTTAATGTTGACTTTTAAGTTACATGTCGCGTGACTTCCTACTACCTAACCAAGTATATTTTTCCCTAAACCTAACCAAACTTTGAAGTGATGTTACATTGTTTCTGATGGCGTCTCCTACTAACGCCAAAGGGTACTTTGTGCATTTATACGACGCAGAGGGGCGTGACAAAATGTTGGTATTTGACGCCCTGACATACAATGAGCACAGATGACCTGTTTTTTAATTCTTAATTGACAAAAGAATAATACAAACAGTACAAACAAATAAGTCCTCAATACAGATAAAGACAGTTTAGAAATGTTATAGAGCATCTTTGATACAGATGAGCTCAGATGACTGATCACCATGATATATCCCCCCCCAACCCACAACCGGCAGATGGCCGCCCACTCTGAGTCTGGTTCTGCTCAAGGTTTCTGCCTCTTAAAAGGAAGTTTTTCCTTGCCACTGTCGCCAAGTGCTTGCTGATGGTGGGATTTGTTGGGTCTCTATAAATAAAATTATAGTTAATATTATAAAGAGTACGGTCTAGACCTGCTCTATAGGAAAAGTGCAATGAGAGAACTTCTGTTATGAAAAACTCTTGTATACAGCAGGAAATGTGTACTCTCAGAGTGGAAATGGCTTCTCATTGATACTGTAAGTCAATATAAACAACAAATACTCTATTCTGTATCAAAAACATGTAGTCACATCTTGTTAGACTTGATGGGGTATGACTTAATACCGTTCAATGCACTGTACGGGATTTGGCCTCCAATTATTTTACAGGTATTGGCTAGGTGACATACCAGTAGCATTCATATTTTTCTTTGTGCTGAACAACAATATTTAGAATCAAATCAGCTTTATAGAACTTTAGCACCTTACTTTGAGTGAGCTTGAACATGCACACAAAGCAAAGCCACTCATTTGTTGGCGTTAATTTATAGTATGCAACATTTAAAGTCACTTTAATATCTTCCTTTCTCCAGCTCCAAGCAGCAGAATTTAATATTTTTTTTACAACGATTTTCTAACAATTATATCGTTTCTGCTTTTAATCCTTACAGCCTAATTGTGATTTAATTAGGAACAATCCAATTTTGCGCTGCATTTTTTTGGTTGTATATGAATCGCTTTTCTTTTTCAATTAGGAGAAAACTAATTACTAAATTTCATAAGTACAAGCATTATGCATTATTCATAGCAATGCAACCATAGCCTTGCATTGCACCCTTGACCACCTGTTGGGACCTCATACTAAATATTTCACAGCTTTTCTCCCTTTTTACCGCTTCCTCTATGGTCCTTTGATGTTTTTGTTCCACATTCTTTCCTCCTTTTTCATCCTCCCTGGAATAGCTGTAGAATAATCCTATAGTTTTCGCCTTTCATGCCTGAAACTTTGCATTTCATTTTAACATTTGTCTGGAGAAAATCTTTTTCCTTCTGTGTGAAAGATCATCTTTAATAAAAGTGGAGGGCTGAGAAGAGCTGTAAATCTGTACTAACCACACAGCGCTGAGGTCTCTGGGAGACTGATTAGCATCTGGGAGCTGGTGCATGGCTTCTTAATAATGAGAAGAAGTGCTGGTTGGCTGCCATGTGACTTGGCTCGGCCTTGATGCCATTTCCCTTGTTGGTCAGGAAATACTACAACCTGCATTTTTTCTGTCCAATATGGCAGGCAGCCATTCAAAGGAACTTTTCACTTGAAAGGTTTGTTAATTTCTAACAATCTCATCACCAGAGTAGAGATGTGACTGTGTCTCCCTTCAGATTCGAGGAAGTACCTGTGTGGCCACAACTAATATTGTCATCACATGTCCAAAGCATAGATTAAGAAAGTGGCTCTTGGCTTCCATCTGAAAGTATTATAAATAATAATTTAGATTCTCAGTTTATTTACAACAAATCTGTGGTAAAATTTGGTGAACATTCAAAATTATAACTGTTTAAGATAATTATTGACTGATCCTTCAGCACACTCCATGTACTTATTTTCTGGGCCATTTTTTAAAGGAATGAAACATGTAGGCCCGCATCTAAATAGTGAAGAGAAACAACGGTTAGCTTAAAGTTCATTATAGTAAGAGACTGCACAGATATATGATATGATGATATATAATCAAGAAGATCAGTCGAGATAATTAATATCTTGGCATTTTGTCAATTCTATTTATTTTGTAAATTGGCACTTTCTGTGTAAAAATCAAAAACATTATTACCCACATCTGCTAAATATCACTGCATCGCATGCAGTCAGTGTGGACCAAAGTAGGGTCATAAAGGCCAACGTTGTCCTATATGGAGTTTTTTAGAGCCAAAAAACTTTAATTTGACAGGTAAATGAGGTCAAACGTGTGCCAGACAAGTCTTAATGCTGCCCTCCTGTTCTGGCATCACCAACAGTATGAAACCCCAGCAACATCAATGTAAACAAATATATTAACTGCCTTTGCAGTTGGGAAGAACAGTTCTTACACACTCAGTATAGTGTCAAAATATGTCAGTAGAAAATATAGTATTTTTAGAAACAAAGCCCCTCATGGAACTGCCTGTAACTGTCATGGTTTGAGGGTTCATGTATATTATTTCCTGATTTATTTTGTAATATTCTCCTTCCTCATGTGTCTTGTGGTTTTACTTCCTGCTTCTGATTGTTTGCACTGCCCTGATCAGTTTCACCTTTGCCCCGTTGTCTCCCCTACCTGAGTGTATTTAAGTCTGTGGGTTTCCTTTGTTCAGTGTCAGATTATCAGTGTCACTATGTCAAGTGTACGTGTTTCCCATGTGTTCTGTGGATTTATGCTTTGTTTCTATTGGACCTTGCCTGGATTTTGGATTTTTTGAACTTTGCCTACTACCTGTCGAACCTGTTTGCCTGTGTTGGACAGCTTCCCTTATTTCAAACACTGCCTGCCTGTAACCCGTGTAAGCCTTTCTCTGATCATTAAATTATTGAACTGCACCTGCTCTGCCTCTTGGTCTGCATTTGGGTCCTAATCCCCTGTGTTCCCTGTTTCCCCGCTTGATACTAACCGTAACAATAACTCACAAACTCACACCTTCACATTTGGCAAATTGCAGATGTCACCACATGTCAACCAGCACTACCAGTACTTTAAAGTAATAGCAGCATCAGTTTCCTCCTGCAGATATAAACATGTCTGTCACCACTTAATGCAAGGAAAGTTAACAAGATGTGTAAACCAGACATGGTTAAGCTATGACTTTCAGTTATCGGTCTTATGTCTGTCTGGCGGTACAGTTACTCACTCCAGTCGTCTACACTTGCACGGCGTAACAGTGAGTGTTGTTTAGATTTCAAATCTAATTTCCCCAATAAACTGTTGTAACTACACTGTGTATTGGGCTGTGAGCACTGTCAAAACACTGAATGCACAGCAGTACTATGGCTGAACAAGCTTGAAATTATTTGGTTGCTACTTGAACAGCAGATGAAACTTAATTTTCGTGTGACACAATCTGCAAGAGACGCTTTGCAAATATCCAGCATGTTTGATAAGGAAAGGATTTGCTGAATTTGTGGTTATGGCACTTCGCAGGAGAGGGAGCCGACATATTCACAGCAGACTGGTGACAAGCCCCTGCCAAAAGTTCTCTCTAGTCGGATCTGTAAGTGGGTGCCTGCCTTGAGTGTTAATTGTCTCCAGAAACAGTCAGCAGCCTAAATTATTTTAGTTTTAAAAAATCAGCACTAATGTTGCATCAACTATCTATGCATATATTCCCATAATCGTAACACAAAATATTCAAATTATAATAAGCTAAAATAACTTTAGTATCTATATGCACTTCAGATGGGTTTTTGTTTTTCAGATGTCCCTTTTTTTTATTATACGAAAAGCAATGATGAATGAAATGATGCTGGGGACCCTTTGGTTTCAAGCTAGAAGTGCAAGACATGGTTTCTGAAGTGAATGTCTAAACAAGTCAACAATTGCACTTCGTGCTGATATGTGTACACTTTTTTTTTAACATAAATGAATACTTCTTATAATACTAATTATTGCTCTATTGAAAGCTATTTAGGGAGCCTATCATCTTAGCAACTCCTACATTGTTGTTGTGTTGGCTATGTTTTTAATTTGTAACCACAAATTTTCAAGTTTTCTTGTAATCATTACTATATATATTCCTCTATTGTTTAACAGAAGCATCAAGGAATAAAAAAATACTATATATACAGTATAACTATCATGATGATATCAGTGATCGTGATGCATTGTAACATATTAATGAAATTCTTAAGTCTTCTGCCCTGGTGTCAGGTTTGACTCGATGATGTGGTATATCCATGATTTTTCTTTTTTGTCTATTCCCTGGACAAAAAAGGAAAAGATCTAAACCTTTTCTTTTCGACTGAATTTACATCTTCTGCTCATTTCTCCTGTTTTTTTACCAAGAGAATTCTAATGAAGGGCAGAGTCAGATATCTACAGGGATACAAGAGGACCTGGAGACAGGAGAGAATGCAGCCACTGATGGCAAGAAATTTCCATAAAAGTACAATCAGGTTGGAATTTTAAAAGTGAATGTTTAAGTAGTCTAAGAGATGGGCTTTGATTCACACTCTGATCAAACCCAAGACATCTCATTCAGAGAATAATGATTTTTTTCCCCCCCTTAATTTTTCTGTTTCTGTCTCATCTGTGAGCTTACAGGTAGAGCAAAGCCCAATGGTATTGTTTTCCCTCCAGTGCTTGAGCACAGGAGCCTTTCTTCTGCCGGATTAGACATGGCAAAAAAGAATGCCAAATGTAGATATGCCACGATATTAGAGGTTGGCTACACAGTGAAGATTCAGGCCAAAGCATTTCATGTTCCCTCCAACACTGGATTGTAAGTAAATAAATATGCATTTTTTATATATTTTCATTTAAAATGTGGAAGAAAAAAGTCTTACTTTTGTGCATATGTTCCCATGCATATGAAGATGTGACTGAATATCCAATATCTATTGTTCACAGGAATGATGGACAATACAGTGGTGTAAAGAAAGAGAAGTTGCCATGTAAGAAAAGTAGCTATTTGGGCCATGGTTTTAACCTTAACACTCCATTATGGTAATAGGCAGAAACAGAAAGCAAAAAAGCATTTACTCAAATACTGTAAGTTTTAAAGTACCATTATCTGAGTATTTGCATTTATTGAGACTCTTTTCAACCAATAATTCAAATGGAAATTTCACTCTTTTTGCTCCTTTGTTCTTCTTTGAGTTACTTGTCTCTTTGCAAAGTAAGGTTTTGTACATCAACTGCACGATAAGTTAATGAGGCATCAGAAGTCAAGTCATCCAGCGGAAAGGTGGAAGAGTGCTACAGTAGCTAAACAGATCCACCAGCTACTTTAACGAAACCCTCACAGGAACTGCAAAGAAAATGTAACATACAAAATTGGAGGCTATTTTTACTTGAAATAATTAAACATATTCCACTGTTAAACACTAACAGACAGAATGCTGTTTCATTGTAACATTCAATTAAGGTACTTTTACTTTTTACTTTAGAATGACTAGTGGGTGTTGCTGCTTTTTGAAAATCTAAAGAGATTTACTCATAAAACAACTGTAGTAAACTGCACTTTGCAGACTCTTCAAGACCCATCTGTTGTCCTAAATTGTCCGCTAAGAAAAAGGGCTGAACAATATACAAAAAAAAACAAAAAAACATCAGATGCCGATATGAGTCACGATTTTAGTGGGAATGGTAATTTTTGCATTTAATTATTACTAAAATATACATAAAAATGGTGATATGATTTTTGCTGGGGTCTGTACCAAACAAGCATGTTCCCTTACGTCTGGAGAATATGATTTGTAGGCCGGGGCATCTCTGTAGCACTACAAGGCTTCATTTATAATTGTATGTTGTGATACATTTTACCTTTATCAAAAAAATGCAGCTCCTGCGATTTAGATATTGCACTTGGCCATATTGCAATTTCAATAATATTTTGATTAATTGGTCCCTACTAAGAGGCCACACTGCAAAGCTGAGTATGTTAAACTATATTGACCTTACATTTTTTTCTTCAGTAGTATTGATAAAGTAAACTTAGTTTTAACTAGGTATGAAGTTTGTAGTGCAGAGTGTAGGTCTATACATTTTCAGTGTTGAATGGGATCTGTCAGACATGCGTGTTTTTGCTGCAAGCCATTACTCTTTCATGCCCCCTTTTTGGGGAGAAGGTTCCTGACCAATTATTTTCAGACACATGCAGGGATGCAGAATGACTAGAAGCATCAGTTTGTTTTTTTTCCAGGTGATGCCTAAGGTAAGGGGAGAATGGCCAGAGGCTACAGCAGCCCTCTAGGGACATAGGGGGCTTATAAACTGTGAAACTGACATCTCTCATCTATTACTTTTGCTAAATAAACCTTTAAAAACCTTGACAGTCCTCTATGTGCTTTTCCCAAACTGTATATATTTAGAATTGTATGAATTTGAAGTTATTTTTGATCACTGAACCAAGGATGAATAAAAACGCTCCAACTTAGTGTAGCCTACCTCTTCAACTGCAAGCTTTCATATTTCTTTTAACACACACAATGTTACTTTTATGTAGTGCAACTTTCCAAAATCAATACACTGTACACTTTCAGGATGAAATATTTTTCATCATATCAATATACACTTCCTTCAAAAGCCAGTTTTCACCCCTGCTCATCATAGCCTGGCCAGAAAAAGCTGGTTGTGCGGTGAGTTTGTTGAAGTGGCGCCATTGGCAGCATGTAAAAACTAAAAAATTAAAAAGCCTTTCTTATTGCCGGTATGCAGATTCCCTTGATGATAGGCCCAAATTTCTAAACTTACCATGAAACATTTGCAACGTCTGCAGCATTTTCATATTAATAGATGTTGGTTTTGCTATTGAATGATATTACATAACAGCAGCTCAAGCCAGCTAATGATGAAGTTTTTGCATTCCCTTTTTGAACCATTATTGTGCACATCTGTCCAATACAAATTTTCACTGGCTCAGCATATTTGTAGGTGTTTTTGGTGGCAGCACAGGAAAAAGCAAAAGAACTTGGTAGCATGAAAAACTGATTATCACCATCCCTTTAAACTGTGGTGCAAATGCAAAAGCCTACTTATTATTCACAAAACAGTGATGTTGATAGGTTTTCAATGTAGTGAGTCCCCGGGGCCTACAGGTGGTCATTTGAGTGGGTCGCCGGAAAATTGAGCGGGTCCTCAATAAAATTTGTGTTCTTGACAAATTGTAGTGTTAAACTCGTGTTTAGGGATGAGTATCATTAGGATTATACTGATACCACTACTCTTATCTATACTTCTTCTTTTTCATTGCTAAATAATTGCTTTTTTAAAAATATATCCTTTTAAAAAGAGAATAAATTCAGAACAGGATTAGAATTTAATATTTTAAATATGACTAAATGTTTCTAGAGCAGCAACAGTAATGTTTACAACAGCAAAGTCACTTTTTAAACTCAACAATATTTCACTGAAAACAAATCTAAAATGTCAATAAAATAAATCATCTTCATGACATCAAAATACTGAGTGAAGTATAGAAAGAATGAAAAACACAGACATCAGTCAGTATCATTCCTTCCGCCTGTCCTCTGTCCTTCTCCCTCTGCTGCTGATGTGATTCACCTACAGGTAAGTTACCTGGTAGAGGGAGGAGGGGCTGGTTTATCTCAGCCAGTAGCTAAGTTTACAAGAATTTGCCAAATTTTAAGATATGTGGCAAACTAAGCTAAACACTTAGACAACATACAGTCAGGTTCGTTTGTGCTTGTTTGTAACGATTCGCTATTAGCCGAGCTAGCACACTGTGCTTGTGTAAACATAGTGCTGATGGATCAGACTGCGGAAAGAGCAGATTTCTACATGTTAATGCTTGTTGAACAGGTGTATTGATAAAGTATTGGATTTTTACTCGCTAAGGTTTTATTGCACTTACAGTAAAGAGCGTAGATGTTGTTAACTCGAGTAACCTCTCTGCTGTTCTGACTGTGTATGCGTGCGTGTGTGCTCAGCCTTGACACAGCGAGCAGGTGAGAGGCTGCAGTCTGATAATAAATTACACAAGTTTTTTGACAGCAAGGTTTCTTTAGTTTATTTATATGATTTCAACACGTATTTGTTTTTGTTGTTCAAAATGTAGCATCGTCAGGGAGAAAATGCGTCCCCTGGACGTGTCGATAGTGAGTTTACAGCATCCTTTCAGATTTTAATGCATCACAGACGTAGGACATGTACCTAGCAACATCGCTGCCAACATTTTATTAAAGGGCTTTTCTTTGCCCGGAGCTTTTACTTTTGACTTTTAGGATGTATACTGTTCAAATTTATTTGTCACAATAAAAATAAACATCACTAAGCTTTTTTACCTTGCCACAAATTAAGTAGCTACACTAGCCATATAGAAACATATCAATTTATGTTTTCAACCTCCAACAACATCCACTCTTCCTCTTCCGTGCGCTGGTCATTGATTACAGTCCAGTTAGCAATCTTGGAACCCATCGGTTATAGTCTCAAGATGATTTGATTGCAGATAAATTTTAAAAAGCTAATACAAAGCTAATCTCGAGGGTTGCGAGATTGATAAAAAAGCTAAATCGTCGTCAGACGATAGCCGATGGGTTCCGTGATTGCATTTCGGTCTTTGGCTCTCCACACAGACTGTTGCCCTGCATGCAACTAAAGCCCACTCAAACGTGATTGGTCAATACTACTCAGACTACAAACGGAAACCAGAATGCTTCCGATACCAAAATCTTGTCCTTTGCCTACAGATTCTGCATTCTTATGCAGATATCTGTTTATAAAGATTACTAAGGGGGACACCTTAAAAAACACCTTAAAAAGTTGATATGGCTGATACAAAACCAAACAATTGTGTCCTTATACATCCAGCAGACACAGGGCAATATTTTCATCCCGTTGGAGTCCTGTTTCTTCACTGACCTTTTAGCTCTGCTTTGGTCTTCAGTGGTGAACTGTGACCATTGGACTACGAACCCTCTGTTATATCATCCTACTGACTAAATCCACAAGTAACACAATATTCAAAATTTCACCAGCTAGGCAAATGTCTCCCATTCTGTTGTAAAAACTGTGTTAACAAGAAGCTACTGAAAATATCTCCACTTTCCTCAGTTGTAGCAGCTGCTTTTCCAAAAAATTCCATACTGCAGACCTGTAGAGTTGGTTCATCACTAAGAGCAACGCCTTTCACATTACATGCAGTAATAAAAAATTTAAAAAAACATTTATTGAGTTATAAATGACAGAAGCTAAAGAAAGAGGCTTAACTGTGATACACTGTGTCACCAGTTTGGATTTTTTAACTAAAACGCTGGCTCTAGATCAGTCTGCCAGGGTCAAATGTAAATAGATTTATAGTTCAAAGTGATATGCAACATCAAAAAAAGATCAATGCTTTTAAGGTCATTCTTAAATCTAGGACTACAGTTGTCATTAGGGTGCCATTAATTATTCAGCACACCCCAAGGTATACACAGAATGTCTTGAGAAAAACTAAAGCACAAAAGCAGGACAATACCATTCCCCAGTAGCCAGAATGAAGGACTGAATTTCACTTGCCAGTTGTTCTAATTTGGACAACCATCAATCATTGTTTGGAGGACGAAACAGTTCCCCAGTTTGTCCACTTATATCTGTTGTCCTTTTTTTCCAGTTACAAGTAGTAATAATCCAAATAGAGGTAATTAGACTTCAGCAATTCAAATTGACCTCCAGTACTCAATATTACTTCTCTGGGTGCCTTTAGAAATGCCTTGAGGGTCTAATAGGAATTATGATAAGCATCCATTAGAATACTGCAGCACAATGAGAAAGGACATACGTACATTACGTCAGGCCTCTGCATGATTTAGCTGCAATCTCAAGAAGCATTTCAGGTACATCTAATACTGTACTGCATCTTATCCAAACATCATTTACACCCAAACTCCTTCTTTTCCATGATTTCCATGAAATCTGGTGTTTTCACATGACAAAAGATGATCATGTTTAGGCACTTCAGCTAGGTAAAACATAAAACTTGACATATCTATTATACGAGTTTGGCGGCTGCTCAGCAGGTGCACTGGATTGTAGTGTAATTGGGGAAAGCCACCCCATTACCACCACCCTGCAAATATACCAATAATGTTTAAACGTAATGTTAATTATACAGTGATGTTTACTCATTAAAAAATGGCCAAAGGGGATTTTACAGAGTATTACAGAGTAATATGTAGGCTATGTCCTTTATTTGTGATGATTACTAATTGTGTCTAACAAAACAAGTGTTAATATCCACTTTTTTAGGTTACTGAAAAATGTTTAAGAATAACTCAAATCAAGATTAATCTTGTTTTTGCTGACCTCCGGTGGTTAACTTCTCACTGATACAAAAAGATTACGCAGGGTGTTGTCAATACACATTGACATCCTAGTTTAGTGTGGTCAGGTGCAACAGATGTGAAACTGTCAACCTCAAGAGATTAATAATAAAACAATGTTTTCCAGCCTGGCTAGGTTGGCTTGATTAGTGATAAGTGGAATAATAATAAAAAAATTGGTTTAAAATAGATAATGTTAAATCTAAATCTTTATTATTCCACTGCAAACTAATGTACCCCAGAAACTGTGTACTTTGACAACTTCTAAGTTTATATACAGTATTGTAACATCTGTCTTGGGGGTGGATTATTTGGACAGATAATTCTACATCCCGAGTCTTTTTTTCTTATCAGTACATCCTGTAAAAACATGATTTAATTACAGTGCAGTGAACTCTTTTGGGGATTCACAGAGGGGACATTCCAGAGGTGGCAAGTTTGAAAACACAAGGGATGTCTGCAACAATCCCTGGTGTAAACCTCAGCAGGCACAGTGTATTATTCCTGATTTAAAATGAGGCTATAAAGTCAGAGCTTGAAAACTAATTAGCTCATATAAAAACGCCTACAGAGCAGAAAAGGAATGCCATCTTAGTAGATGGCTCATTCTGACTTTTTGTTAATATAGCAACAATGTTCTCATTTTAGAAAACAAACACCTTAAACTACATAATACTTCAACTCATGTAGCAACCAAGGCCTGACAGCCAAAAATTACCCCATATTATGGCACAACACACCTTGTTTCCGTCCTCTCTTTCTACCTGTCCATCATTATTTCTAAAAAGAGGAGGTCAAGTTGCAGTCTCCACTCAAAGGCATAGAGATGTTGATGACTTGTTGCGCTGGTTTCAGATCGAGCATATCATTTGACTGAAACAGTCTAGCCAGCTGTTTGCTACTAGTTAACTAACTTTAGCCAGGCGCTACCCTGGCTGTGTGTGAGTATATTATATTTTCCCTGATAATGCTATATTGTGAACAACAAATCCGTGTTGAAAGGAGGAGGAGAGCTGTTAGCAGCCACTGGGCAGCAGAGTCCTGCAGTGTGTTTACAGCTAACGGAGCTAATAGAGCTAATAGAGCTAACAGCTAACGGAGCTAAACACTGGGTCCGCTCTATTTCAGTGCACTGGTGCACCGCTTTAAGGCCCTTTCAGACACAACGTGATTTGCGCTGCACTGGCTTGCGAGTTGTTTTCATGTTGTGTCTGAAAGTGCTTTAACACATAAGGGCGAAGGCCGGGAAAAATGTTTAAATGGAGCGTAATCTGTCAGCCAGCAGCAGCAACCACGTAATTGTCAGCTGACAAAACAAACAACAATGTCAGCCTACAGGGCAAAAGCCATGGTAGCTTTCCTAGTTGACAAATAATTGCCAGCATGGACAGTAATGTTCACAATATGATTTTATGTAAGTCTGACTGACATTCATCACATCTCTGTCTTATCAATCTCACTTCGCTTGTTTGTGTTTGTATGGGCCATGTGGTCGTGGTGACACAAATGCTGCTACTGTGTTACTAAATTCTGTGTCCTATTTATTTTTTATTAATTCTGTTTATGACAGTTTAGACATAACTTTTCAGGTGTTGTTTTAAACCACTTTCTTTGAATGGTGCAAAACAAATATAATTATTTATTTCCTCAACATCTTAATGGTGTTTTTATTATGCCACTAACAACTATAGATGATACTAACAAAGTAAAGAAACAACATTTTGATTTTGGGACAGTATACATTTACTTTGGGACGGTTAAAATAGTTTTTCATCGGTGGTTCTGGGACGGTGGTGAAAAATGTTAGTCTGGAGCCCTGACTGTTGCCACTGCCAAGGACAAGGGCAGACTGCAGCTTAACATTCATTTTGTTTGTTAAAAATAAATTTGAGGGTGGCAATGTAATTACAGGTTAAGGCAAGAGAGAAAAAAAGAAGTGAAAATTATTTTGTTTGTTAGTTTGTCATCCTTAGTGTATGTGAGAATAGAGTCCAGCATTGAAACACAGCCCTTAACAAAGCTGGAGAGTGTGTTTGAGTTTCACTGAGTATGGGCAGCTCCATCAATATTTAGCTTCTCCTCCACGTCAACTCTTCTACAGATAAAAGCAAGTTGAGACCAGAGTACAAGGAGACGCCACCTCTCCCAGTGATGCTAATTATCCCTGTTTGCTATCTGGATAGCTCGCAGGCATTCTGATTGGCTTTACTTACTACTACAAAATAAATAAATGATCGTCATAAAAGTGTAATACCACCTCTCTGACCTTTCCCCATACTCAGGCCATGTTAGCAAAGGTATAGTGGAGCAAACATCGTTAGAAGCTTTTGTTCTTATGTTAGATTTTTCTCACTCTTAAACTATTCTTGATACCTGTCAGGGAAAACCTTGTGTGTGTTCCTCACTGAGATTTTCCCCCGCTGCTTCTTGTTACCCTTTCTGTCTTTGATGATAGTTAAGAGAGGTAAGATATATTTAAAATAAATATATAAGATACAGTTTAAATAGCAGAGCAGAGCTTGGCCTGGGAGCTTGTGAGTATTCACACACCACAACACTGTATATAGGATAGAGCCAGTGTTGGAAATAAATTTTTTTGTCCATCTGCCACTGTAGCTGGTGGACCTATGGAGATGTGCTGCTTAGCGGTTCTGTGCATGACCCACAGTCTACCTAAAATCTTAAATAGAGATATTATAATACAGTATTTCAACATGCTCCCCATATTCTTACAGTAGACATGCAGTCAGTAGTGGTGTAATATAAAATTATTCTGTAGTTGGAGCATTATTTAATAGGGGATATATCGAAATGCCATACCCCTGTAATCTTAAATAAATATATTATAACAGAGTATCAAAATATGCTCCCCATATTCTTACAGTACACTTACCCCTGTTTATAATCAAAAAACATAAATAAAGACATCATAATACTGTGAGAGTTATACCTTTATGGGATATACACAACTTGAAATGAAATGGCGTTCCAAGATTCTGGAAGAATCTCATTTAGCCTGGCAACATAGTCTTAAAACATGTAGGAAAGCCCTCTGTAATGCCAGAGCAGCCTACTACTCATCATTAATAGAGGAAAATAAAAACAACCCCGGGTTTCTTTTCAGCACTGTAGCCAGGCTGACAGAGAGTCACAGCTCTATTGAGCCATGTATTCCTAAAGCCCTCAGTAGTAACGATTTCATGAGCTTCTTTAACGATAAAATAAAACCTAGATAAATAAATAAATAAAACCTTAGAAACAGCTGTAAAACCTGATAGATATTTAGACTGCTTTTCTCCTATCAACCTTCTTCAGCTAACTTCAACAATCAATTCATCTAAGCCATCAACCTGTCTCTTAGACCCCATTCCAACTAGGCTGATTAAAGACGTTTTACCCTTAGCACTTCTTAACTAGATATGATCAATCTGTCTTTATTAACAGGTTGCTCCTTTAAAGCAGCTGCAATTACACCTATTCTTAAAAAGCCCACTCTTGATCTAGGGGTTTTAGCCAACTATAGACCTATATCTAACCTGCCCTCTAAGATCCTTGAGGAAGCAGTCGCCAATCAGTTGTGAGACTTTCTAAATAATAATAGTTTATTTGAGGATTTTCAGTCAGGATTTAGAGGGCATAATAGCACAGAGACAGCACTGGTGAAAATTACAAATTACCTTTTAATTGCATCAGACAATGGACTTGTCTCTGTACTTTTCTTGTTAGATCTTAGTGCTGCATTCGACACCATTGACCATCACATCCTATTACAGAGACTCTACATGCATTTGTTGGTGTTTTTCTGTGTATGTGTAAAATGTATCTGCAGAATTCTGTGTGTAAAGATTCTGCTGGATGTTTGTCCCAACGGGTATAGCTATGATGACTGTGTGGACCCCATACTTCAATTCAGTTACTCTATTATTAAGCTATTATTTACCCGCCACCATGGCTGGTAAGTTGAACAAATTCACTACACAAAATCACCCGCATTTGGCAGGTGGTGGGTGCTAATTTCCACCCCTGGCTAGAGCCCACTCTAGTTGGTGCTATTTAAACCTCCAATAACTGAATTTTCTGGTCACTTGTGGGCAGCAGAAACAAGCTATAAACATAACACTGACATATTATGTTATTATTATTATTATTATTATTATTATTATTATTATTATTATTAATATTATTATTATGTTGATTGACTTGTCAGCAATAAAATGCGAGCCATAAGTTAACAGGCAGTGAAAAGCACCATAGAGCTGAGAAGAACTGCAGGGTCAGGTATGAGGGAATCCTGTCACTTAATAGTAGTGATATGATCCATTGTTAATATAAAAATATTTATTATAGCTGCTTTAAAGTGATACAACACCCAAAATATTTTTGTATCAAACATACAACCCCTGTTGGCTTGAAAAGTGGCTGTAAAAAGCCTGTATCCATTCACCAAGAACTCAACGGTGCGGATGGGATCGTACCAAAATTAAAATCGCTTACAGCCTTTTTGATTAAAAGTAGGGATATTTTAGGTTTCTTGAAAGTTGGTAGAAATGTATCCATATCATCCCCACATAAATCTAAACCTATGCCTTAAACACAAAACATACCATAGGCCTTTTTCACAGACATTTTGACTTCATATCTTAGTCACAGTAAAAAAAAAAAGAACAGGTGTTAATAACATTAACGATGGCTCTGTTCTGTTTAAGTGTTGCAGTAAGCCATGACAGTGTGACGGAGAGCCAACATGCACAACACCAGGAACCTGAAACTGAGACACCTGTGCTTTTCCTACTGTGACGTGTTAAAAATGTCTTCTGTGAAAAA
The DNA here is from genome assembly GCF_020085105.1 of Siniperca chuatsi. Classification (NCBI taxonomy): domain Eukaryota; kingdom Metazoa; phylum Chordata; class Actinopteri; order Centrarchiformes; family Sinipercidae; genus Siniperca; species Siniperca chuatsi. The sequence goes on along the minus strand of NC_058044.1, from coordinate 11,046,279 downwards.
AGGCCTATTCCAAGCCAAAGCCGATGCTTGAGAGCATGGAGGCCGTTTGACTTGCTAAAGCAAACTACCAAATAAAATTTCACATGCAACATGTTGGTACTCACAAGTTGGTGGAAGGTTACCCACAGGGAGATTGGTTAGCTTGAGCAACGGAAAGATGGCAGAATAGGCAACAAATGGCAGGAGACATCCATACTTCCCAGGGTCCAAGGAGAGCTTCTTGTTCCTGTCTAATTAACACAAATGTCCATCTCCTTAGTCCGTTAAATCAGCTGTGCAACACATCCATGAGGTCCTGCAGTGATGTCACCATGTAGTGGCACATGCCATATTGAAAGGCAGAAACAACCTAGCTATAAACAACAAAGGCTAATTCATTGTTTTTTCATGAATCAGTTATAAAGCCCATCCTCTGACCATTTGACTCGACTTAACTATAGCGAGCTAGAGAGATACAATGGAAAGTTAAGCATGAAATGACATGAATGTGACATCTATACTGCCCCTAGTTAATTGTTTACATGCCTTAAAAACAATGTTTGCATGTATCTCCATGTAAACTTTGCTCAACTTTGGTGACATCTGTTATGTAGCAACCTACAGAAGTAGACGTCGAAGTAATAAAAAAGAAATGAAAACTTAATTATAAACACAATGAGTGGCTAATGATGTGCCCACACCTCTCCTCCATGTCGCTATACTTTCCGTTGACTACAGGTTCATCCCATGTAATGAGGCCAGTCTGTTTCTTTAGCTTCTAGGACAAAGTCATTATCAACATAATTATCACTGCAAAAGTCTTGTGAACTCTGTGGGCTCCCAACTTTTAACACGTCTAACCAAAACAATGGCTCTTCTACACCACGCTGGCCATTTTAAATCCTTACATCCATGAATTTTATGTTTACTGAAAGGAATGCAATGAAATATAATAATATATTCTATGTGTAAGGTTAACTAGCTACCACAGCGCACACCATTTATAAATCTTCAGTACGCTAGCAGGACGAGACTTCAGGACCTCTATTTCTTATTTTCTATAACAGCTTAGCTAGCTAGTTCAGTCTCTAGCCAAGTATTACTGTAAGCTTTGACAACACCAACACCTGTTGGTATGCCGCTAACAAATTTAAAGCTATGCTAACAATGCGAACTGCTAACCAATTTTATCTTTTTTTCACACTACCAATTTCACACGCGCGTATTTACCCTTTATGCATCGTTATGAGAACTCCTTATCAAAGTCATTTAATATTGTCTGTGCTGCAAACACACTCACATCCCTGTGTTCACTTGTTTAGACTGCCTGCAGCTTGACGTCGTCGCCTTTCCATCTCCACCCCTCCCACCTTCACCCAGGTGAAGGCGTTGTTGTTGTTGTTGTTGTTGTTGTTTTCTTCTTTTTCTTCTTCTTCCTCTTTTTCTTCTTCTTCTTCTTCTTCAGGTTTTATGGCTGTTTTATGACTGACTTTGCCGAGTGTGCTCGTGATTTTATGGTAAATCTAAAAAGTAAAATCGTCTCCTCAAGTAGCTACTAAAAAGCACTAATATTTATGCCTGAAACTATTTACAAAATAGTGTTGGGTGCAAATATGACACCACTCTAGGCTGATTGGGCCCAATCTAGTGTACAATTTTCATTAAATTCAACTGAATTCAATAAAACTACTATATTAATGATACCAATAAATATGTATTAAAAACTAGCATACAGAAACATTATACAGACAAATTTTCTGTGATTTTTTCACAGTGTTGAAATAATGTTTTAATTTGCATTCACTTTATTAATACACTAATGTAGGCCTAATACACAACCATACCAGACAAATTGCCTTAGCTCCAAAATTACTACTTTGTTCATAAAGATAATTAACTGAAAAATGTAAAACAAATGGTTACTATTGCCGTGACTGTATTAGAATCTTATTAGTGTGGAAAAAATACACATATCATCACAAAAATTTGAAGTCCAATTATAGTTACATACTTTTGCTAATGTTTTATGTAATATATAGAGCCTCCGCAAAAATTGCTTATGTTTATGCACGTCTACAAAATTTTATGCTTATATTGTACCACTTTCAAGACAGATGTAAATGGTTCCAAGTAAATAACATACTGTATGTATAGTCAAATGCAAGTAATAATGTTGCTGGAACTGAAGCATGTGAATAGCATGTGTTGCTTTGATGTGAAACAGGTGTTTTGAGTCACGACTATGAACTGTTAGGCCTAACTGCACCCTCTATCCTAGCTAGTAATACATAATCAGATGGGA